>NC_138861.1:139980284-140312542 GCF_965194805.1 Balaenoptera borealis
GTGTGCCAGGACATTCCCCTGCTGTCCTGGGAGTGTGCAGAAAACTCTTGTTACTAGGAAATCTGCCAGTGGGTGCTGGGACCTGCCCCGTTGTCCTTGGAGGGTGCACATAGCTTCCGCAACTGGGAAATCCATCAGTGGGTGCCAAAAACCACCCTGCTGTCTCCAGAGCATGCAGAAACATCTTGCTACTAAGAAATCCACCAGCGGGTGCTGGGACTCACACCGCTGTCCTGGGAGGGCACAGATAGCTCCCCGAGCAGGAAATTGGGGCTGAAACCACAGCTGAGCCCCGGGGATATGTGACTAAGGAAGAAGAGCAGAAATCTCTCCTTGTGGCTGCACGAATTGTGGAGTTACCCCTCCACTGATGGCTTCCTAAATTCAGCGCCTGCAAAACATCCGAAAGGACAACCACTGCTTTTGCAACAAGGACAGGTCTGGCTTTAGCAGCTGTGGGCTCTGTGGGCAAGTACACGTGGGGGTAGGGCCAGACTTGAGTTTGAGGTGCCTCTATAGCTCCCACAGCAGGTCCAGGTGCACGACTACTGCAGTACTGGGACCTGACTTCAGTGGACCTGCACCGGTTGTGGTGTGAATACAATGCCTCAGAGTCACCAGGGCCAATTGCCGGCATACCCACAGTTAAGGTGGGACTGAGAGCAGTGCCAACAACAGTGTACTTTGTGAGCCCACACAACATGCAAAAGGGGACACAACAGAGCACATTCACACGTGAACACCTCCAAAGGAGGAAAACTCAGTGGCTTCTCTCCCAGTGGGAATGGTCCAATCCCCCATACCTTGCACTGCAGATCAGAATCACAGCTAAGAAACAGATCTGGGGGCTTCTGCTCTAACAATTAGGGAGCAGACCCCGCCCTTGACAGGGCAGTGACAACTACAAAGCAAAGAGGAGGTCCCACTCAATATCAAGGGCAGGCTCTGGTCACCACAACACCAATCAAACCCCCCATCAAGGGGATAACAGCACAAGCCTCTGGACCAACCTCACCCACCAAAGGACAGACACAAGAAGCAAGAGGAACTACAGTCCTGCAGCCTGTGGGAAGGAGACCACAAACACAGTAAGTCTGACAAAATGAGAAGACAAAGAAATATGTTGCAGATGAAGGAGCAAGATAAAAACCTATAAGAACAACTAAATGAAGAGGAGATAGGCAATCTATCTGAAAAAGAAATCAGAGTAATGATTGTAAAGATGATCAAAGATCTCAGAAACAGAATGGAGAGATGGAATGAGAAGTTACAAGAAAATTTAACAAAGACCTAAAAGAACTAAAGAACAAACAAAGAGAGATGAACAAGAAAATAACTGAAATGAAAAATACACTAGAAGGAATCAGTAGCAGAATAACTGAGGCAGAAGAATGGATAAGTGACCTGGAAGACAGAATGGTGGAAATCTCTGCCACAGAGCAGAATAAAGAAAAAAGAATGAAAAGAATTGATGACAGTCTCAGAGACCTCTGGGACAACATTAAATGCACCAACATTTGAATTATTGGGGTCCCAAAAGAAGAAGAAAAAGAGAAAGCGTCTGAGAAAACATTTGAAGAGATTATAGTCGAAAACTTCCCTAACACGGGAAAGGAAATAGTCACCGAAGTCCAGGAAGCACAGAGAGTCTCATACAGGATAAACCCAAGGAGGAACACACTGAGACACATATTAATCAAACTACCGAAAATTAAATACAAAGAAAAAAATATTAAAAGCAACAAGGGAAAAGCAACAAATAACATACAAGGGAATTGCCATAAGGTTATCAGCTGATTTTTCAGCAGAAACTCTTCAGGTCAGAAGGGAGTGGCAGGATATATTTGTAGTGATGAAGGGGGACAAACTACAACTAAGAATACTCTACCCAGCAAAGCTCTAATTCAGATTCAATGGAGAAATCAAAAGCTGTATGGACATACAAAAGCTAAGATAATTCAGCACCACCAAACCAGCTTTACAACAGTTGCTAAAGGAACTTCTCTAGGAAAGAAAGAGAAGAGAACAAAAGAGCAAGGGAAGAAAAAAGACCTACAGAAACAAACCCAGAACAATTAAGAAAATGTCAGTAGGAACATACATATCGATAACTGCCTTAAATGTAAATGAATTAAATGCTCTAACAAAAAGACATAGACTGTCTGAAAGGATACAAAAACAAGGCCTGTATATATGCCTTCTACAAGAGACCCACTTCAGACCTAGGGACACATGCAGACTGAAGATGAGAGGATGGAAAAAGATACTCCATGAAGATGGAAATCAAAAGAAAGCTGGAGTAGTAATACTCATATCAGACAAAATAGACTTTAAAATAAGACTGTTACAAGAGACAAGGAAGGACACTACATAATGATAAAGGGATCAATCCAAGAAGAAGATATAAAAATTATAACTATTTATACACCCAATATAGGAGCACCTCAATACATAAGACAAATGCTAACAGCCATAATAAAAGGAAATCAACAGTAACACTATAAGAGTGGGGGATTTTAACACCCCACTTATACCAAAGGACAGATCATTCAGACAGAAAATTAATAAGGAAACACAAGTCTTAGATGACACATTAGACCAGATAAAATTAATTGATATTTATACGACATTCCATCCAAAAGCAGCCGAATACACTTTCTTCTCAAGTGCACAGGAAACATTCTCTAGCACAGACCACATCTTGGGTCACGTATCAAGCCTCAGTGAATTTAAGAAAATTGAAATTATATAGAGCATGATTTTCGACCACAACACTATGAGATTAGAAATAAATTACAGGAAAAAAAACCACGAACACATGGAGGCTAAACAATATGTTACTAAATAACCAAGAGATCACTAAAGAAATCAAAAAGGAAATTTAAAAAACCCTAGAAACAAATGACAATGAAAACACAATGACCCAAAACCTATGGGATGCAGCAAAAACAATTCTAAGAGGGAAGTTTGTAGCAATACAATCCTACCTCAAGAAACAAGAAAAATCTCAAATAAACAACCTAACCTTACACCTAAAGCAACTGGAGAAAGAAGAACAAACAAAACCCAAAGTCAGTAGAACGAAAGAAATCATAAAGACCAGAGCAGAAATAAAAGAAATAGAAATGAAGAAAACAATAGCAAAGATCGATGAAACTAAAAGCAGGTTCTTTGAGAAGATAAACAAAATTGATAAACCTTTAGCCAGACTCATCAAGAAAAAAATGGAGAGGACTCAAATCAATAAAATTAAAATTAAAAAGGAGAAGTTACAACTGACACAGCAGAAATACAAAGGATCAAAACAGACTACTACAAGCATCTATATGCTAATAAAATGGATAACCTGGAAGAAACTGACAAATTCTTAGAAAGGTATAACCTTCCAAGACTGAACCAGGAAGAAATAGAATATATGAACAGACCAATCACAAGTAATGAAATTGAAACTGATTAAAAATCTTCCAATAAACAAAAGTCCAGGACCAGATGGCTCATAGGTGAATTCTATCAAACATTTAGAGAAGAGCTAACACCTATCCTTCTCAAACTCTTCCAAAAAATTGCAGAGGAATGAACACTCCCAAGCTCAGTCTACAAGGCCACCAGCCCTGGTACCAAAACTAGACAAAGATATCACAAAAAAAGAAAACTACAGGCCAATATCACTGATGAACAAAGATGCAAAAATCCTCCACAAAATATTAGCAAACCAAATCCAACAACACATTAAAAGGATCATACACCATGATCAAGTGGGATTTATCCAAGGGATGCAAGGATTCTTCAATATATTCAAATCAATCAATGTGATACACCATACTAACAAGTTGAAGAATAAAAACCATATGATCATATCAACAAATGCAGAAAAAGCTTTCAACAAAATTCAACACCCATTCATGATAAAAACTCTCCAGAAAGTGGGCCTAGAGGGAACCTACCACAACATAATAAAGCCCATATACAACAAACCCACAGCAAACATCATTCTCAAAGGTGAAAAGCTTAAGGCATTTCCTTTAAGATCAGGAGCAAGTCAAGGATGTCCACGCTTGCCACTATTGTTCAACATAGTTTTGGAAGTCCTAGCCATGGCAATTAGAGAAGAAAAAGAAATAAAAGGAATCCAAATTGGAAAAGAAGAAGTAAAACTGCCACTGTTTGCAGATGATGTGATACTATACATAGAGAATCCTAAAGATGCTACCAGAAAACTACTAGAGCTAATCAATGCATTTGATAAACTTGTAGGATACAAAATTAAATACAAAGAAATCTCTTGCATTCCTATACACTAATGATGAAAGATCAGAAAGAGAAATTAAGGAAACAATCTCATTTACCATCACAACCAAAAGAATAAAATACCTAGGAATAAACCTACCTAAGGAGGCAAAAGACCTGTACTCAGAAAACTACAAGGTACTGATGAAAGAAATCAAAGATTACAAAAACAGTTGGAGAGATATACCATGCTCCTGGATTGGAAGAATCAACACTGTGAAAATGACTATACTACCCAATGCAATCTACAGATTCAATTCAATCCCTATCAAATCACCAATGGTGTTTTTCACAGAACTAGAACAAAAAAATTTTACAATTTGTATGGAAACACAAAAGACCCCGAATAACCAAAGCAATCTTGAGAAAGAAAAATGGAGCTGGAGGAATCGGGGTTCCTGACTTCAAACTCTACTACAAAGCTACAGTAATCAAGACAGTATGGTACTGGCACAAAAACAGAATTTAGATCAATGGAACAGGATAGAAAGCCCAGAGATAAACCCATGCACCTATGGTCACCTAATTTATGACAAAGGAGGCAAGAATAGACAGTGGAGAAGAGACAGTCTCTTCAATAAGTGGTGCTCGGAAAACTGGACAGCTACATGTAAAAGAATGAAATTAGAACACTCCCTAACACCATACACAAAAATAAACTCAAAATGGATTAAAGACCTAAATGTAAGGCCAGACACTATCAAACTCTTAGAGGAAAACATGTGAAGAACACTCTATGACATAAATCACAGCAAGATCCTTTTTGACCCTCCTCCTAGAGTAATGAAAATAAAAACAAAAATAAACAAATGGGACCTAATGAAACTTAAAAGCTTTTGCACAGCAAAGAAAACCATAAAAAAAACAAAAAGACAACCCTCAGAATGGGAGAAAATATTTGCAAACAAAGCAACCGACAAAGGATTAACCTCCAAAATATATAAACAGCTCATGCAGCTCTATATCAAAGAAACAAATAATCCAATCAAAAAATGGGCAGAAGATCTAAATAGACATTTCTCCAAAGAAGACATACAGATGGCCAAAAAGCACATGAAAAGATGCTCAACATGACTAATTATTAGAGAAATGCAAATCAAAACTACAATGAGGTATCACTTCACACCAGTCAGAATGGCCATCAACAAGAAATCTACAAAAAATAAATGCTGTAGAGGGTGTGGCGGAAAGGGAACCCTCCTGCATTGTTGGTGGGAACGGACATTGGTACAGCCACTATGGAGAACAATACAGAGGTTCCTTAAAAAGCTAAAAATAGAACTAGCATATGACCCAGCAATCCCACTCTTGGGCATGTACATGGAGAAAACTATAATTCAAAGATACATGCACCCCAATGTTCATTGTAGCACTATTTACAATAGCCAAGACATGGAAGCAACCTAAATGTGCATCAACAGAAGAATGAACAAAGAAGATGTGGTACATATATACAATGGAATATTACTCAGCCATAGAAAAGAACAAAATAATGCCATTTGCAGCAACATGGATGGACCTAGAGCTTGTCATACTCAGTGAAGTCAGACACAGAAAAACATATCATATGATATCGATTATATGTGGAATATAAAAAAAAGGGTACAAATGAACTTATTTACAAAACAGAAGTAGTGTCACGGATGTAGAAAACAAACTGATGGTTACCAGAGGATAAGGGTGGGGAGGGATAAATTGGGATCCTGGGACTGATATATACACACTACTATATATAATATAGATAACTAATAATAACCTGATGTATAGCACGGGGAACTCTACTCAATATTGTAAAATGGCCTACATGGGAAAATAATATAAAAAGAAAGAAAAAAGAGTGGATATATGTATATGTATAACTGATTCACTTTGTGTTAGTACACCTGAAGTGTTAGTACACCTGAAACTAATACAACATTGTAAATCAACTATATTCCAGTAAAATTTATAAAAATAAAAATAATCTGTACATTTGCTTGCTAAATGACCGTGATTTTAGATAAATGTGTTTTCAATTTTGCAAAATAGAAAAGGATAACTTAGATTCTGAGCATACATAAAATTCACTGATCATTAGCTTTCATTGTACAGATCTATCTCTGTATGTATTCCTTTTTGTTCTATAGAAATAACTCAGAAGATTGTAGTCCTTCACCACTAACCTCATCAGTATTACCTGTAAGCCTAGGCTTAGAATCTCCCTCTTCTAAAATCTACCTCACCTTCAAAAATTGCAACATTGAACCATCAGATGTCTTTGTAAAACACAAACAGTAATCAAACATAAAACAGAAGGGCATTAGCACTATATAAAACTAAATGAGAAAACCGCATATATGAGAGTTTTAGCTTATATGTCTAACTTATACAATCCACACTTTCCAACATTAATAACAGCAAAGCACTATGGGAGAGCTGAGTCGAGGAATGTAAAACAAGTCATTTTTTATAATGAAACCATACTTTAATTTTCTATGACCACAGTAGAGTTTGTTTGCTCTTGTGAGTCAGTTGGTGGCAAATAAAAGAGGTCAGGGGAAGGAGGGAGGGCATGACATCATCAGCTGACTTGTTTTCCCCTCTGTTCAAGACAGAGTTTAACAAAAATCAGCTGCCACATCTTTCTCAGGCCAAATTCTGAGAATTGACTCAACAAATGAACATGGTCCCTACTTACTGTGCACTGCCAAAGGAAACTGAAAGATTTCCACCAGAATTGCTAAAAAGCCTGCTTAGTCAAAGTCCATTAGGGCAAGCTCTTACATTTTGCAGTATGTAAAACTAAAAAATTTTTTATCTTTCAGTCATCATCTCTCACAAAGTCTCTAGCTAAAACTCATGCAATTTTGTGCAATATCCTCACTGAGAAACTCTACTGTAAATAACAGAGTTAAAAAGGGACTGAATATATTAGAGTGAGTAGAAATCTTTCCATTATTCTGAACTATCTTTGCAGGCGTCTCCCATATCCACATGCAGGAAGGAGAGGTCGGGCTTACTGAATATCTGAACTTGAATAGATTTCTCTAGGTCATGCCATTCACATAGCAATTGCTCATTGAACCTAAGTTTATAACATTTGTAGCTAAGCCCTTCAATTCTCAATTTCTCAAGGAATCCATTTATAATATTCTATTCCATTCCTTTGGCATCAATTTTCTTTCTTTCAAAGGTCTTATTCCTAATAACATACAAACATATTTGAGTCATCTAAGATCTAATAAGTAATAATGATCTTTCTGACCCTCTATGCAACTATAGCTTCTTTCCCAGTTTTCTCCTAGAAAAAAATCAAACAACCACTTCATATTTTGTGACTACACTTACTCATGATCAATTTTCTAATTCCAGTGCTCTCTGACTTATGTCCTAATTCCATCACTGAAATTATTTTTTTAGGTCACTATTTCGTTATTGCTCAAACTAATCAACACTTCTCTATCCTTGTCTTAATAACTTCCAGTAGTTTTAGAAATGACAGTCTACTCCTCCATCAAGAAACAAACATTTTCTCTTGTATTTTGTGTAATCAATTAAATTACTGATTTCTTCCCAACTCACTGGCTACTTATTTTAAGCTTATTTGCTGGCTACTCCTAGTCTATTCTATCTCAAGGCTCACTCTTTACTGCTCTTCTCTACACATCTCACTGTTCTCTCTCTTCCTAGAAATCTCTCATTCTCATGGCCTAAATGCTACCTCAGAAACAGATGTTTAAATTATGTTTAACAATTTAAACAGATGTTTAAATTATTTAATTATGTGCTGGATTTTCTATAGCCAACTCCATAATACCACCATTCTTTTCTTTGGCTTCAAATGCTACAGAATCCGTTTCTCTGTATGGTTTTGTGCTAGACTTAGCCAAGGAGAGCAAATCCTGCAAGTTTTAGAATGTGGCAGTGAAGTAGAAGCCATTGGTTCGTTGAGGGTGGCTGGAGCCCTTTGTGTGGATGAGGCTCAAGTGAACCGTGAGATTGCCAATGAAGGCTGTTACAGTCTCAGATTTTTGGTAACTACAGAAGCTTCTAGAAAGACCTTGAAAACCACTCTCTTCAGTGCTTCAAGCTGAGATCATTAGGGTCAACTCCTCTGACTATCAAGAGGCAATTTTAAAATTCTGTGAGGATGGAAAGCATCATGGAGCCAAAGCCATATTCTTTGCAACAAGCAACCTCTCTCCTTTGTAAAGTTATTCTGACTCATCCTGAATTTCTGCCTTACCATCACACCTCATAATGTATATTTCTACAAGTTGTACTGCCTCTAACTCTAAAATTGATCTTCAGTAAGTCCAGTTGCCACCATCTCTACCGCAATCACCGTAGTTGAAGAAAACTCTAGCTAGACTAAATTCTTCCTCATTTCCTCTTCACTGTTCTTAAACATATAAATAATTTTGTTTCACAATTATCTCATTTCTCTTCAATTATTAATTTCTCATTTATTTTATCAGTAACTTTTATATAAAAACATGTATTATTATTGGTTACATTACATTGAATACGTTTTAGTGTAAGTAAATTTTCCATTCATTTCATTTTAACTCCTTTACCTACTCCCAGTAACATCATATTTTGCTTAAAACAAAAAGTCATCTGCCTTAATTGTCTCCAACTGTACCTGATATTCTCTTCTCTAGTTTCCAAGCAGGTGTGCCTTCTCATAATTCCACTGAAAATTCTCACACTAAACTCACCAATGCCCATGACTTATGTTCAGTTTGCATCTAAGTCAGTCTTCAGTAATCTTGGTATGAGTGAATCTCCGTCTTCATTATTTTTTTATTCCACATTTTTTCCCTGGGATAGTTCATTTTTCCCATGAATTAACATACCAGTTTTATACATATTAACTCCAAAATCTCTCTTTTTAACACAGATATTGACTGCAGTACCTGACTCATAAGCCCATGTGAAATCTCCATTTGGGTGTCTAAAAGGCATCTCAAACTTAACATGATATAAACAGAGCCATGGATTTTTATAGCCCACCGCTAAATCTGCTTCCACCCAATTCTTCCTCATATTACTAAATGCTAGATTTATCTATCCAGCTACCGAGACTTAGAAATCATCCTTGTCATCTCCCCAAATAAACGATATAAAGTTAACTTAAAAGATCTATTGGTCCTACCACTTAAATATATCCCCAAGTATAGACCCTCTCAGTACTGCCATTGATACAACCTTATTTCAAGCTACTGTAACTATTTCCTTGGGCTATTTTCTTAAGCTCCTAAATTATATACCCACCCCCACTTTCTCTTACATATCTCTGTCCATATCTATAAACCAGCCTGAGAGATAGTTTTAAGCATAAAATTATGCCATATTATTCCTTTAATTAAAACTCTCTAATGCTTTTCCATTACTGTGATGTCAACTGAATGAAATAATTATATGAAGGCTAGAAGAGAAAGCTCTCTTTTAATGTGCTTTTCTTAAATTTGACAGTCATGACTGGTGAAGTCTCACTTCAATTATAACTATACAAGGATATAGGGAACATATTCAACAATGAAGTAAATTAGCTTAGTCTGATATTGTGGTGATAAGAATAATGTTAGGCACAAGTACACATAAAAGATACCTGTCAAGACTATCAAGCAGATACTTCAAACACCGTGACCAGCAATTTTAGCAGGAGGATGGCTTAGTGTTAGAGGGGCTTCTAGCATTTCATAATGTGCTTGATAAACAATGGGAAGTATGTACAAAGCTACCTTCTACAAATATTTTTCAACCTGTAACAAGACAAATTATACTTCTACTTTTTAAGGAGTACTCTGGTAAAATGGAAATATCCAAAATACTGTGATATTTTTAGTCACACTAACCTAACAAAGCCATGGTGAGAGAAAAGAAAAAAAAAATCAGGAACAAAGTAATGGATTTGAAAAGGGTTGGAAATGCGTTTGAGTGTGGCAATGCTGGAAGCAAAACTATGGAACAGTACAAGTGGTCAGTGTCTTTGAGAAAAATACAGGAAATGAGGAGGTAGGTATACAAGGCCACCAAAATGAGCTTCGTAGCTTCTCACATCTGTGAAGAACCTGCCTTGCCTCTCAGTTTCTTTTGGTGATTAAATTCACTTTCCTTGTGCCTACTTGGCATTGTTAAATCTGATATTCCTTTTCAGGACTGATTTTTCTCAGAAGAAAATTAGGAGAGTGAAGTGGTTTTAATGCAACATAAATAACATAATGTAAATATTAGGACTCGAGCAAAGTTTGCAGGGGTACAACTCCACTAGAAAGTGTGTATGTGGTCCAGCTCTACCTTCACTGTGTATGGCTGAAGTTCTCACCTTTCTGACCCCTAACCCTGCCCTTTGGTGGTCATACTATGAAAACATTAAAACAGCCTACTTTTATTTATTTATACTTATTTCTGTATCCTGAAAACTCACCTTTTCTTTACTTTTCTCTTGCTCATTCCTTACCATTCCAACACCTATATGCAAGTTGCAGATCAAGTCACATGCCAACAGAAATTGAGTTCCTACTAAGTTGCTATGGTGGTAGCAGATATCCCTTATTTTTTCTTGCTCTTTTACCCAAGACGTTTTAGAGCAAACAGAAAGCTAGTTATGAAATCAACTCTGGGGGATGGTCTTGATTAAATGACCAGATTTCTCATGTCACCTTTCAGAATGCATGCATTAACCTAAGTCTCAGTTTTCATGCAATTTTGGCATAGCTATTGTGGGAAAATTATCCTGTTATGGTTTATGGTATTGTAACTCTCTAGCCTCAGAAAATTTAAAAAATTATATCTTGCTAAAATACAAAAATGAAAGAAATCATTTTACTTGATGATATAGCGACTGAGTTAGAATAAATTTTTGAATTGTCTTATAAACAGTAAGGTTTTTTTTTTTAGGTTTTATTATTGCTAAACAGCATATATTTGATCAATGTAAAGCAGTGAAATTAATCACTAATTGCAATGACACTGAGAAAAAGATTTATGTGTGTATATACATAGGTGTTTATATAGAGATGTATGTATATTTATGCGTATATGTGTGTCGCTATATCTACACCTATTTATCCATCTACCTATATCTACCTATCTATATATATACCTATCTACACCTATCTAATCAAATACCTAAACCTATATATCTGTATATCCATATCTATTGTGACCTCATGGTTCTTGGGTTACTACAAGGATGACAAAACACACACATACCACACACACACACATGAAAAACAAAACAAAGCAAACCCAAAATTAAGGCATATTAGATAGCACAAACAGAATTGGAAAATTAATTTTAAGGTATCAATTTCCTATAGCTAATTTCTATATTTCAATATAATATATTTAAAGCATATGTTAATATCTATAGATTTAAAGAAATTTTAACAGGTTGAAGGACAGAGAAAACATTTCTATATATGTAAATAATTATTTGGTTTTTCTTTGAGGGAAGTATGATTTTCTAAGGTGTAAATGTCCTAGTTCAAAAAATAAAAATAAAAAAGAAACCATTTTCTAATTTAAAAAGTGTTACCTTCTGTTCTACATAATCATAAAAGTGTTATTATCATTCTTTTTTTTCTGACTGTATTTCCTGAGGTACATTATATTTGTGACTGTTAATATCATAGAGTATTACATAATTTCTAGTGAGCTGTAAAAGATATTTGTCTCTCTCTCTTTTTTTTTTAAACAGAAAGTCCATTAAATTCAGTGAATCGTATGTCTTTGCATAGGTTCAATTTACACTGCCTGGTAGTTTAAAAATATGTCTTCATTATCCATGATCCAAAGCAGGAATATAAGTTAACAAGTACTCCTTGAGAAAGTTATGGCACTGAGATGTGTGTCTGTAACAATTTCTTGGTGTTTTAGAAAAGAGCTAATATATTAGCATATTGATGAAAATTTTTGAATTAATACATTGCAGTTTATAAGGAATTTTCATGATTTCCAGCTAGTTGATAGAGTCTAAGTAAAGTATAATACATTGAGAAAATCTTAACATCAGATTTTAATGATCTATATTTCAGTGTAAAAAATACTGTATACATACTTCCCAGTCCCTATAAACATCTTTGTTTGCTAAGTAAATTATTTACATTTGATTTTGCCAGTCAAAATCTTACCCAGTTTAGTGAAATGTTCCATTCCTTTAATTAATTAATTAATTAATTTGTTTATTTATTTATTTTTGGCTGAGTTGGGTCTTTGTTGCTGCGCGCGGGGCAGGCTTTCTCTAGTTGTGGCGAGCGGGGTCTCCTCTTCCATGCGGTGAGCGGGCTTCTCATTGCGGTGGCTTCTCTTGTTGCGGAGCATGAGCTCTAGGCACGCAGGCTCAGTAGTTGTGGCTCACGGGCTTAGTTGCTCCGCGGCATGTGGGATCTTCCCGGATCAGGGATCAGACCTGTGTCCCCTGTATTGGCAGGCGGATTCTTAACCACTGTGCCACCAGGGAAGCCCTCCATTCCTTTAATAATAGTCTTCAATTAACATTTGATGTCTAGATATCACATGCACAAAAAACCTGTTATTTACAAATTAAAAAAATAAATGACGAAATAAATCATAAAAACAATATAAATATAGTTTCCTACACTCGAGAAATCCACATTCTAATGTAAGGCACAAAACAGGATGCAAATAATTTTAGCAATGGGCAAGTGCTACAGAATGTTCAAAGTGGTAAGGGAGCAGGAAGAGAGTCCAATTTTTTAAAAGACTAGAGAAAACTATATTAATGAATGAATGGTTTCTCAGGCAGCATTCATTCTTCCTCTTTTTCTATTCCTAACATGCCCAGATCATCTTTAGCAGAACTATCCATTAATTAGTACACAGCATTGATGAATTTTCTATGCTATTGACCCCTGTGCAGCAATGGAGCCTGACTGATGGGATCTCATCTATCCAGCCGAAGTGGTTGGTCCAGATTTTTCCAAGCAGAACTTTTGTCTAATCATACATTTGACCTACCTCTAGCATATAGGACTTGAAAGCCAAATATAGGCAACCACATATATATATCTAAACTTATACATATATATGTGGGTGCCTATATATATGTGTATGTCTATGTGTGTGTGTATAAAATTGTGTATTATTATGCCTGGGGTGTTCTTATCTTCCCTCTTCACCTAGATATTTATTTTATTCTTCATGTCTAACCCCATTCATCACTCAGTGAGAGATATCCCCTTGTCCTGCCTACGTCAACTGTTCCTCAAAATAATACAGTCTCTTTCAGCACTATCAGCCTTTTTTTCTTTGCATTTGTCATGAATGCAATTTTACAAAAGTTAGTGTGCTTATTTGATTAATGTCACTCGCCCACAAAGACTGCCATCTCTCAGTCCAGGAACGATTTTTTAAGATTTTTACTCTGTCCCTGTTATGTAACCCAGAAGTATATAATAGGTAATATGTAAATTAATATGAACATTCAGTACATCTAATTTCCTACAGGTAGTGTACATATATGTTTTTCTGCTGCTTTCATATCATTGTCTTCAATTAGGCAGATAAATCTTTCCAGCTTTTAAATTTAGTGCAGGTCATAGCATTCTTGAATCTTTTCTCTGTTTGTAAAGACCGGGCTGGTGACTACAAACATCTATTTTTCAAACTGAGGCTACTATTTGTGGTATTCCAAATTCTTCACTCATATTTTCTAATGAGAGAGGCACTTCAATTCTTCCTGGGGAAAAAAATCTTCATTATGCAAGAATATATGCATAAGTAGAACTGACTTTGAAAACTGCATATTTTGTAAATATAGTTGCTCATTTGAAAATCTTAATGTGTCCATACAAAGCAATCTCTCCGTATTGCCTCTCCAAGGAAGAATGAACATGATAAAAATATGGAACCACAGCTTATAGACCTTGATTATGTTAAGTTAGTCTCTTTCACTATCTAAATGGCAAGGTTATTTTCATCTGAAGAATTTTTGAATATTATGAAGAAATACTTGAGAGTGCCTAAAAGGTATTCTAAAATGTTTTCCAAAGCTGATGGCAACAGTTAGTGAAAGAACTCCATTTTTTATCACTTGGAAAATATAACTAAATAAACACATTCAAAAGAACAGGTTTTGGAGATTGATGCAGATAAATTCTTGAAAAAAAACATAATGGAATCAATTTTTACCATAACTTTATGTTTAGGAGGTAATTCTCAATATGCAATATTTTTCGAGAAGGCATTTACTATATTTTACCCTTTCTGGTCACATGTATGTGAGTTTGGATTGTGTATGCCAATAGCAACAAAATTACAGAGTTCAATTGCCTTACTTAAACTAGTGATAGCACTGCTAGCTGATTACCAGTGGTTCTCCTTCTGAGTTTTAGCTGGGCATGTGGTCATCAAACTAGAATTACACTTCCCAGGTTTCATTGGAATTGAAGTTCTACCCAACAGCATGTAAAATTCTGAAATGACGTGTGCCACTTTAAGGTCATGAACTTAAAGGCATATGGATGTTCTCCATTCCTGTTATGTCTCACTGCTTGAGTGACAACTGTATTAGCCATCGTGGAGTCAAAGATAGAAGCCAACTGTACTCTCAGCCCTTTACGTGCACCTTCAGACTCTTCTATGAGAGAGATAAACTTCTCTGTTTTGAAGTCATTATATTCTGGTGTCTTATTTTCTAGTAACACAGTTTAGGCAGTACTCTAATAATACAAAATCCCTCATATTATTTCTAATTTAGTAGCATAAAGCTGATAATAAATAATCAGAAATGCTCTTATTTTTATATTATAAATAGTGACAGTAACTTTTTAAAAAACAAGTTACTTTTATTATCATGTTTTAAAATACATATTTATAATTTTTAATTTAATAACAGTTTTCATTATGCTTATGTTTTATAGTTATCCTCATTTTATACCAAGGTATGTTGCTTTTTCCTTCATGATGGTGATGTAAAATATTCATACTTAGATTTTCTTGGAGTAAAAAGTGGGTCAACCTAAATAACAATATTGAATAAATAACCATATAGATGATATATAGATATGGCAAAAATCATGAAGATGGCATACAAGTGACACCACAAAAAGCACTTTTAAAATGTTAATGATTCATAACAAGAAGTAGATTGAAAGAATAAGATCTATATTCTCTGCCAAGGCTGTGTGATTCTGCACAATTTACTTAGCCTCCATCTCTCGGTTTAATTCTGTGGGTAATATTCTCAGATTCTTAAGCTATGGGTAAGCATAATAATCATTCCAATCCAATAAGAGTGTAATGTGGATAAAATTAGATTTGTTCTGAAATTTCAAAAAACAGTTTCTGAATAGTAAGTATTCATATAGCATGGTGTAGAACCATGTGTTCTGATTACCAAAATTCCCCATAAATTCAGATTCTATTATTTCTGTAGTGAAACCACCTCTGACAAGAATATCTCTGATGATACAGAGCCCTAAAACAATAATATCAACTTTCATTTGTACATCAATTATCACTAATTAATCTATAACACAGTCCTTCACAGTTATGTTAGCTCAGGAAATCAAGGGCAACTTCAATGGAGTTTGAAAAAAATCTATAAAACTACATAATCATGAGTTGCTCGTTACTACTCCTGAAGATCATAAAATTGTAGAGAAAAATATAAACTGTCCCCAAAATTTAGTTATGAAAGGTTAAAAAAAAAAAGAAATTCAACAGAAATTACAAAACGGATTTTAATAGAGAATCAAGATCCTTCTGAAGTTGAATGCTGGCATTTGAACATAGACGTTAAAGCAAGGAGAATCAAATTGCTAAAACAGGTTTTCATTACTTTGGTGCACTAGAGTTAAAAAAACAAACAAACAAACAAAAAAACCTTTCAGCAGTTTTTAGGAAATGGCAGATAATCAGGTGAATTCAGTTGTTAGTTTAGACATTGTTGGTCTGTTGAAAAAGATCGCCTTGTTATAGGTTCCTTACTGTTTGATCTTTGATGAATTAGATTATGTTACTTTATGAGCTTTTATCTTTTGCTTTAGCATAAAGCTCTGATTTGTGGAACTTCTGAGCAGTCTACAGCCATCCTCATTTATACTTAGGGCTTCTAGTTACATGGCAACACCAGCTATTTGATGGAGACTTGCTTGGACAGGTATTGGTTAAGTCAGGCATCATTGTACATCGTAATGCAATTTTACCTTCAATAAAAAGTTAATATTTTTACATTTCTAAATTTCTTTATTTCATTTACTGAGTTTCCCAATTCTGCCTACTGTTTTATTTAACAACTTAACAAAACTTGTGAGGTTTTTCCTTTGGATAGGCTTTAGGGAATAATTTCCTTGATCCATTTCCTAAGGAACAGTTTTATGATCCAATAAGAATTATTGCTAACCTGCATTCATTCTTCAGGGAAAGAGCATACAGCCTGGTTTAATATGAAATTTAATTATTGCTAGCATTAATATGTGATGGCCACTAAGAGAATAAATCATTGCAGAAAAAAAAAAAAAAAACAGCAAAGAATAACATAGGAACACTTCATCTACCTTAAAGTAAAGTAATAAGTATGCTGAAAGCAGCTGCCCAAGTAAAGTTACTGTACCTATATTGTTTTCTTTTTTAAAAATTTTATCCTCTTTGGGTAATGCTGATTTTTTTTCACCTATCTCTCCTGCTCTAGCTTTACTTTATTATTTCCTAGACCACTTTCTCCATTCCTTTTCTCACACCTTGAAAATATGTCTTTGAGAATTCAAACTCTAGTTTGATAGAGCATTTAGGTCACTGTTCTAAGCTATATTGAATTTAATCATGGGGTCACTTGAACCAAGTAGCTTTGCTGTTTCTAATCTACTAACTGCACATTTTCTCTGAGATTGGATAGGACCAGTCCTATTAGGATTTCTGACACAGAAGGTCAATAATTCTTTATTTCATCCATAATTTTATATTTTATTGTCCTACACCTCTCAAAAGTTTCACAGCTTTTGTGGAGAAAATGAAATATCTTATTACTAAACTAGATTGCCAATTTTTGTCTTCTTTATGTTATCATGGGACTTATTATTTTTTCTCCTCAATTTCAAGTTTTCCACTTGGTAATCTTTTATCTTTAATACATGTATATATAATATTGCACATATAATGCACATTTATTTCCATAGAGTTGTATTTATTCATTTGAAAAAATCTAATTTAATTAAGTTGAATTGGGTTTTAATAAAAATGGTAAGGTTATAAACAACTTACCTAATGTGCTTTTTTATGTCTTTTTTGATGTTTTAAAAGTAATAAGCAATGCTATTTTGTATGATAGTTTTACTAATTCTATGAAAATATAAGTAAACTTAAGTAAAATTAATCCATTATAAATTATTTTTTAAAGTTACATACTGGGAAATTGAAAGTATTCAATTTCTAAAATGTACCTTGAAACAACTGCAGAGGTGTTTCATGCTTTTAATTAGGAAAAGAGTTTTTATAGAAAAATCTAGGAAGGCAAAGCCCCATGTTCTGGCCAGACTGAGCTACTATTTTCTGTGACATTGGGCAAATTGTTAAGCTTAATAATAATTAGTAATATATTCAAAGCATTTTATAGTTTAGAAACTCTTTCAAACATTGCATTAGGTCCTCACAAACCACTAGTTAAGAAAGAACAAACTGAGATTTAGAATATTAAATAATATATATAAACATTATAAAACAATTTTATTAGCAAAATATTCAATAGAATTCAGGTCTGGTTCCTTATCCCATGTATTTTCAATTATAGAATGCTGCCTCATTCAAATCAAGTCAGGGACTTTGTTTCCAAACACATTAAAATTGTATGCTATTAACAAAAAACAAACAACTACCTCATAGTGTTATTATGTGAAAAATATTAAAGGATTAATGTAAAATTGATTTTTAAATTATTGAACACTACCTTTTCATATTTTATTTTTAATGTTCTGGTTGACTTTTTAAAAGCAAATTATCAAAATACACCTATTAAAGACAGATATTGTCAAGGCAGATTAAACAATATGACTGAGCTATATGTTATCCACAGCAATTTGCTTCAAATATAATGGTATAGGCAAGTTGAAAGTAAAGGGATGGAACTAATATATAAACAGTGATCAAAGGAAAATAAGAGTGGGGATATTAATATCAGATAAAGTAGAAACAGAGCAAATAAAATACCTGAGACAGAAATGGATAACATATAATGATAGAAGGGTAAAGCCATGAAAAAGAAATGGAAATTCTAAGTGAATATATAGCAAACAACAGAGCTGCAAAATATGTGAAACAAATACTGATTGAATTGAAAGAAATGGACAAATATATAATTATGATTGTAGACATCAACACTCCTCTCTGAACAGTTGCTAAAACAGCTAGACAGAAAATCAGCAAAAATGTGTAAGAACTCAACACCACCATCAAAGAAGAGAATCCAATTGATATGTTTAGAATACTTATTTATGTTTATAGAACATTCCAATGAACAGGAGAACAATACTCATTTCAATTGCCTATGAAACATGCAACAAGATAGACCATGTTCTGGACCATAGAGCAAACCTCAACAAATGTAAAAAATAAATAAATAAAATCATGTGGAAATCACCATGGAAACAAAGAAATCTGTTATTATAGATAACATGAAAATATCCAAACACATGGGTTCTAAATAACACATATCTAGTTGACCTATGGGTCAAAGACAAAATCTCAGGAATATCAAATAATCCATTGAACTGAATAAAAATGAAAATACAGGAGAACAAATTTGTGGAACATAGCTTAAGAAATGCTTACAGGAAAATGTCTAGCACTAAATGCCTATGTTAGAAAAAAAAATCAAATAATTGAATCAATAATTGAAGCTCCCACCTCAAGAACCTAACAAAAGAGGGGCAAAATAAGCCCAAATCAAGAAGAAGGAAGGCAAAAATAAACATAAGAGCAGAAATTACTGAAATTAAAAACAGAAATACAATAGATAAAATCAATAAAACAAAGAGTTATACTTTTTAAAAGGTTAATAAAATTGAGAAACCTCTAGCAAGACTAACAAAGAAGAAAAGAGAGAAGACAAATTCCCACTATCAGGAGAGAAACGGGGGTATCATTACATACCCTACATACATGACAAGAATATGGGAATAATACAAAAAATGCTACACACATGAATTTGATAAATTAGACAAAAAATGGGGCAACTCATTGAACACAAACTACCACAATTCACTCAATAATAAATGGATACAATGAGTAGTCCTATAACTTTTAAGTAAATTGAGTCTTTAATGAAAACACTCCAAACAGAAATCACGAGGCCCATATGGTTTTGCACAAGACTATGAACAAACATTTAAGAATTAACATCAATTCTACACAATCTCTTTCAGAAAACTGATGAGGAGGAATTATTTCCCACTTTATATTATGATGCTATCATTACCCTGATATCAAAATCAGACAAAACCGCTATAAAATCAAAGAAAACCTCCTATGTTTTAATATTAAAATAAAGTAGAAATCGACAGCAAGTACTTTTAAATATTCAAATATTTGGAAGTTAAAAAACATTTCTAAAAACTGTCTCTAATGTCTCTTTATGATGTTGTATGCAGAAAATTCTAAGAAATCCTTAAAAATTTATAGTGATTATATTAAAAATAATAAGTACATTTTATAACTACACAAGACATATGGTCATTACAGGAAAGCCAAGTCCATAGCCAAAAATAAATAATTTGAAAATGACATTAAAACATTTATAACAGCATCATAAAATATAACATTCATATGAATAAATTTAATGAAAGATGAACAAGCCCTCTCCACTGAAAACTAGAAGTTTCTAATAGAACAAAACATACATTTACCCTATGATTTGATCATTTCAGTCCTATGTATTTACTTGAGAAATATGAAACAAAACAAAAACTACCACCATCACCACCATGAAAACAAAACAAAAAGACATTCTCAAATACATAAGGGCTCAAGTTCATGCCAGCAGCCATATGACTTCCCACAAATTCTACTGGAGATGTAAACCAGAAACAAGAAATTAATTAAAATATAATTTTGTGATAAGAAAATTATAGAGGAACTGACAGTTGAAGGCCACCGGATCAGTTTAACATATAATTAAGAGTGCAGAACTAGACATTTTAGGCACAAAACATCATCTGAGTTCTAAAATACTTAAAAACAAAATTCGCTCTTTAAAAGATTAACACTTTAGTTAATTCTATTTAAATTTTAAAAGTGAATATTTTATATGATATGTATTATGAAAAATGAATGGACATTTTTGAAGAAACTACTCAATCCCGATCTCTTTTCCAACCCTCTACTTTCCATTATATGTTTTACTCCAGAGCTTACTCTATACCTCTCAATTTATCACAAACTACTTCAGATTTATACTAACTTGACTACAGTGAGATATAGAAATGTCACTCCTTTATAACCCTGTTTCCTATTCTCCCTTTCAGTGCTATTTGTTTGTATATCACATATATAATTACGTTACATATAAAATAATATATATATAATTTGTCTCTGTACCTATACATGAGTATACACGCACGTATATATTTACATATGTTACAATTCCTACAATATATTGTTATAAATTTTTACTTTGTATATTTTATGTCTATTAAAGTAATTGAAAAAGAAATGAAATTACGTATATATTCATAAACTTTGTTCTGTTCAACTTATTTATCATTTCTGATTCTATTTGTTCTTGTGGTTCAAAATACCATCTAGTATCATATCTTTACTCCAATTACAGCTCTGCTCCCACTGACTTCCCTTGTGAGCTTGTCAGATATTATTACAATTCATTATGTTATAGAACCAAGAGTATAATTCTATATGTATGTTTATACAATTCCTGTTTAAATAAGCTAAGAAAAGGGAGAATAAAAAATTCATATATACTGTCTTTGTAATTATATAATTCCCTTTAAAAGTATTCTTTGATTTTTATATAGATTTGAATTCTATCCAGATATACTTGTAATGGCCTGGAGAACTTCCTTTAGTGCTTTTTGTAAGGCAGGAATGATAGCACCAAATTCTCTCAGTTTTTGTTTATCTGAGTATTTATTTTGCATTAATTTTTGAAAAGTATTTTGCTGTATATAAGTTTTTTGGTTGACATTTATTCTTTCAGCACTTTAACTATGTCATCCCACTGCCTTCTGGCCTCTATTGTTTCTGATGAAAAGTCAGGTTTTAATCTTACTGGGCTTCCTTCATACACAATAAGCTGTTTTTCTCTTGCTATTTTCATTATTTTATTTTTGTTTTTGGCTTTTAGCAATTTTACCATAATATGTCTGAGTGTGAATCATTTTGCATTTATCCTACTTGGAGTTCATTGAGCTTATTGGATGTGTAAGTTAATGTTTTTCATCAGCCATTATTTCTTCTAATATTTGTTGTTTTTTTTTTTAATTATTTATTTATTTATTTTTATTTATGGCTGTGTTGGGTCTTCATTTCTGTGTGAGGGCTTTCTCTAGTTGCGGCACGTGGGGGCCACTCTTCATTGCGGTGCGTGGGTCTCTCACTATTGCGGCCTCTCTTGTTGTGGAGCACAGGCTCCAGACGCGCAGGCTCAGTAATTGTGGCTCACGGGCCTAGTTGCTCCGTGGCACGTGGGATCCTCCCAGACCAGGGCTCGAACCCGCGTCCCCTACACTGGCAGGCAGACTCTCAACCACTGTGCCACCAGGGAAGCCCTAATATTTGTTTTTGATCTTTTCTTTTCTTCCTCTCCTTCTGGTACTCTCATTATGTGTACATTGGTGCACTTAAAAATGTCCCACATTTCTTTGAGGCTCTGTTTATTTTCCTTCATTCTATTTTCTCTCTGTTTTTCCAGGTTGCATATTTTCTATCGATCTATCTCCCAATTCACATATTTTATCTTCTGGCAGTTCAAGTCCACTGTTAGTCCCTCTAATAAATTTTTGAGTCAATTATTGTACTTTTTACTACAGAATTTCCATTTGGGTATATTCCAATTTGAACATATTTATAAAGCTAACTTGAAATTTTGTTTGTTAAATCTGATATCTGGACCCTCTTACTGGCAATTTCTTTTGTCTGTTTTTTTTTTTTTTTCTGTTGTTTCTTTGTTCATTTTTTCCTGTAATGGGTCACATTGATATTTATTTGTATGTCTTATATTTTTTGTTGTTGTTGTTGAAAACTGGACATTTTAGGTAATACATTATAGTAACTCTTCATACTGATTTCCCTCTGCCATTCTCTGGGATTTGTTTGTGTTGCTGTTTGTTTATTTGTTTTGTGACTTAGCTAGGCTATTTCACTGAAGTCTACTTCCCCTGTAGTCTGAAGACTTTGATGTGGCTTCTTAAAGAAAGCAGTCTTGGGTGTGCTATGACCACACTGAGATGACAGTGATTTTAGCAGGGCAGCTTTCCACTTTTTTTCTGATCTCTCTGGTAAACTGTCTACTTTATTTGGTATTACATACCTGTTTCTTAGGTTCTACTAATTACCACTGATTTCTTTATTGACAGTGCCTTATGACATGAAAAATATTCAGTAGTCTGATCAAATTATATTTGGCATGAGTAGTTTTTGAGGCCAGTCTTTCAGGTTTAAACTCGAGGAGGGCTCTTCTCACTTTCTCCTTCCCTAGTTTTCTGTTGTGAATTCAATGGCCCGTGGTTTAGTGTGTTGCTCTTAATTAAAAGGAACTCACATTTTAAGAGTGCTCTTAGGCTGTAATTTTCACACTCTGTTTCAAATAAAGTTAGTGCCTTGAGGAGAGCTTCAGAGCTCTTTTGTTTTATGCATGGCTTCTTGTCCTAGGCAAACTATCTGAGCCTCTAGTCTGTGTTCTGGGCCAAGAGTAGCCTCTGTTCTTCCTGGTTTTCCTCTCCCCATTTCTCCAGGTGCAGTGCCTCCACCCTGCAAATAAGCTGGGAAGAGAGCATTTGAGGCCCCAGTATTGCTTGTCTGCTGTGCCTGGAGAAGAGACTTTGTCCTGATAGTAAGGGGCTAATCGAAGATGGGAGCCCCCAACCTCTGCTATACTCACCAGGAATTTAGCCTCTTCAACTGTGAGTCAGAAGGGATGAGAAATGCTGGTGGCCTGTCCCTCTTGGAGAGATAGAGTAAGCCTTGACTGAGGCATGAGAGTAGAAAAGGGCTGTCTTCATCTTAGATATTTTCACCCTAAGTGAAACTTCCATCCAGCTGATCTATGGCTAGGTAGGAAGGGGCAGAAGAAAAAGTGGGTGGTGGCTCAAATGTCAGAATCTCACTGATCTTACTGAGTTTTAGTAGATTATCCTAGAGAAACACTTCATTTATTCTATGCCCTTAGTGCAATTTCCAGAGATTTAGAATAGTGGAGTTTATTTTCTTTGGGTTTTGTTTTAATAGTTTTTTCCATGTTGTTTGTTTTGCTGGGGAATGAGTCTGCTGAGCTGCTAACTCTGTCGTCCTGGAAATAGAACTCAACTTAACGAAACTTTTTTTTATTCTCCAGTACATGACAAAAACAAAACTCAAAACAGCAACAGTCTATATTAATTGCAAAATGATCTAGTAGAGCGCCACGCATTTTCAAAGCCTATAAATGTATGCTTAGTACGAGCATCATTGATATGGTCAGCCTTTGCTCCCTCAATAAAATAGGATTGCTTCCTACACTGACTGCACTCTGTTTTTATCGATTAAATAGCATTTCTGCATATTCTAATGTGTAAAAACCCCTTTAATCCTAGTTTGCTGAAATGCTTTGTCTCTTGTTCGCAACTAATTGAATCCTGATCTACAAACACATTCCTACTTGGCACTCTACGTTGAACACATTGTCATATAGATAAATTTCTTTGGCTTTAAAACCCACTAATTCTAAAAGATACATGCACCCCAATGTTCAAAGAAGCACTATTTACAACAGCCAACACATGGAAGCAACCTAAGTACCCAACAGATGAATGGATAAAGAAGATATGGTACATATATACAATGGAATACTACTCAGCCATAAAAAAGAAGGAAATTTTGCCACTTGCAAGAACATGGATGGATTTGGAGGGTATCATGCTAAGTAAAATGAGTTAGAGAAACACAAATACTGTATGATCTCACTTTATATGTGGACTCTAAAAAATACAACAAACTAGTGAATATACCAGAAAAGAAGCAGACTCACAGACATAGAGAACACACTAGTGGTTACCAGTAGGGAGAGGGAAGGGGGGAGGGGCAATAGAGGGGTAGGGGATTATGAGGTACAAACTATTATGTATAAAATAAACTATAAGGATAAATTGTACAACATAGGAAATACAGCCAATATTTCATAATAACTGTAAATGGAGTATAACCTTCAAAAATTGTGAATCACTGCATTGAATACTTGTAACCTATATAATATTGTACATCAACTATATAACTCAGTAAAAAAAAGAATAAGAAAGATAAACATTTTTATTTTACCTTTACTTATTCCTGTTCTAATGATTTTCTCTTCTTTATTTAGATCTGAGTTTCTGACTAGTATCATTTTCCCTCTGTACTATCTGCGCAAACTGCCATAACAAATATCACATATTGCATGGCTTAAACAATATAAATTTATTTTCTCACAGTTCTGGAGACCAGCAAGTCCAATACTGGAGTTCTAGCAGGACTCAGTTTCTTAGGAGGACTCTATTACTGGCTTGGAGATGGATGCTTTGTCCTCACATGGTTTTTCCTCTGAGTGCACATGGAGAGAAAGCGAGGGAGGGAGAGAGAGAGAGAAAGAGAGAGAGAGAGAAATCTCTTTCTTTTCCTCTTATAAGGCCAATAGTCTTATTGGACTTATTGGACTCACCCCTATGACTACATTTAACCTTCATCACCTCCTAAACCCTAGGTCCAAATACAGTATACACTGAAGGTTAAGGCTTCGACATATTACTCCAGAGGGGTCACAATTCAGTTCATGGCATTCTGTCTCTGATCTCCCAAAATCCATGTTCTTATCTCACACACGATTCTATTCCAAAAGTCACAAAAGTCTTAACTCATCCCAGCATCAACTCTAAAGTCTAAAGTGCAAAGTCTTTCTAAATATCATCTAAATCAGGTGAGATTTGAGGTACAATTCATCTGAGACAAAATTCCTCTCCAGCTGTGAACCTATGAAATCAGACAAGTCATGTGCTTCCAAAACAAAATGGTGGGACAGGCATAAAATAGACATTCCCAGTCCAGAAGAGAGAAAATGGAAAAAAAGAAAGTGATGATGGATGAGTCCTATGCAAATCCAAAACAAGCAGTGAAAATTAAACTGAATCTTAAAACTGGAAAATAATCCTCTTTGCTTAGATGCTCTGCCCTACAGTCCTAGTGGGATGGCAGCATTACCCCAGGGCCCTATGTGATGGCCCCGCTCCCATGGCTCTGCTGGAAGTTCCAGCCCCTATGGAAGTCCTGGGCAGCCCAACCCGCAAGCTTCTCTTGGTGGCAGCCTGGCCTGCTGAAGTGGAGGTGGTAGTCCCACTCTTTGAAACTGAGGAGACAGCCTGATGACCTCTGAATTACCTTTGGTGTCTTTCTTCCTTTTCTCAAAGAATAGTGTGCTATTGCAGCCAAATAGCTCTGTCATCCAGTGTTGTAGAATCCCAGGAGTATGAAAGCTTTCCCTTTTATGTATCCTATCTGTGTTCTCTTTGATTTAACCTGGCACTGTCTCTGCTGCTATAATCCCATCTCTCTTGTTGCCTTCTACTGAAATGGCTGATTAGATCTGGGATTCATACCCATACTAATCTCCTTATCAACACATTGTTCAGTCAATGCCCTTAGTGTTTTCTTCAGAAAAATCTTTCTCATTTTTTACAACATGGATATGCTGAGAATTTTCTAAATCTTCAAGTTCTGGTTACTTTTTGCTTAACAATTCCTTCCATTTATCTCTCTCCCCTCACATTTTAATATCAGCAGAAAGGAGAAAAAGGCCCCACTTTCAACACTTTGCTTAGAAATTCCCTCAGTTACATATCAGTTTCATCTCTTTCAAGTTCCACTTCCACAAAACATTACAACATACTTCTTTCAATTTCCTTGTCACTTTATGACAAGGATTGCCTTTCCTCCAGTTTCCAATAATATGTTCCCGATCACCATTTGAGATCTCATCAGATTTGACTTTAACATTCATTTCTACCAAAGTTTTGTTCATGATCATATATGTATTCTCTAAGACAATAGAGGCTTGCTCTTCAGCTCTTATTTCTTTTAGACCCCTAAAGAGAATCAAATTTAATATCCATATTTCTCCCAACAGTCCCTTCAGAGCAACGTGGGCTTTTTCTAGCACTCATCTCAAACTCCCCTAGCCTCTGCCTAATACCCAATGCCAAAGCTACTTTCTCATTTTTAAGTAATTGTTACAGCAGTACCTTACTTCTACGTTCCAAATTCTATGAGTCAACTCAGGCTGTCATAACTAAATACCACAGACTGGATAACTTAAAAAACAGAAATTTATTTTCTCAGAGTCCTAGAGATAAGAAAGTCCAAGACTTAGGTTCTGGCAGTGTTTGGTTTTTGGTAAGAACTGGATTGCAGACGGCCACTTTTTCCTAACATGTCCTTTCTTCTGAGCACACAAAGACAGAGAGGGAGAGAGAGAGAGAGAAAGAGATCTTCCTCTCTTCCTTTTCTTATAAGGTCAGTATTCCTATCGGATTAGGGCCCCATGCTTACGATTTTTTTAAGTCTCAATTACCTCCTAAACCCTATCTTCAAATAGAGTCACGCTGAGGGTTAAGCCTTCAACATATGAATTTTAGGAGGACACAATTCAACCCACAGCGCTTTCTTTCTGAAGAACTTTTTTTTTTGTGGTCACGCCACACATCTTGCGGGATCTTAGTTCCCCCACCAGGGATGGAAGCAGGGCCCAGAGCAGTGGAAGTGCTGAGTCCTAACAACTGGACCGCCAGGGAATTCCCTGAAGAACTTCTTTCAACACCTCTTGCAAGGCAAGTCTACTGGCAACAAATTCTCCCAATTTTTGTTAGTCTGAGAAAGACTTGATTTAGGGAGGATCATTTTGCAGGGTACAGAACTCTCGGGTTAGTTTCTTTTTCTCTCAGAACTTTAAATATAACTTCTCTCTCTTCTTGTTTACATTGTTTCTGAGGAGAAATCAGAGGATAATTTTATCTTTGTTCCTCCATTAGGTAAGGTGCTTTTTTCCTCTGGTTTCTTTAAAGTTTTTTTATTTATTTATTTTTTTCCCTGCAGTTCGAAAATGATATGCCTAGGTGTACTCGTTTTGGTATTTTTCCACCTTCTGTTGTCTGAGCTACCTGGATTTGTGGTTTAGTGTCTGATATTAATGTCATTAATTAGCTCAGTCATTATTGCTTGAAATATTTATTCTCTTGCTTTTGTTCTTCTCTTTCTGGTATTCCCAATACATGTATGTTACACCTTTTGTAGTTGTCCCTAGTGCTTAGATATTCTGTTTCTTTCTTTCTCTTTTTCCCTCCGTCTTTCTTCTTTCATTTTGCATTTGAGAAGTTTCTAATGAGATACGCTCACACTCAGAGATTCTTCCGTCAGCCAACTCCAGTCTACTCATGAGCCCATCAAAAACATTCTTAATTTGATTTCCAGGACATCTTTTTCATTCTTTCTTAGAATTTCCATATCTCTGCTTATATTGTTGACCTGTTCTTGCATGCTTTCTACTTTCTCCATTACTGTCCTTACCATATTAATCATAGTTGTTTCAATTTCCCAGTCTGATAATTCCTATATTTCTGCCATAACTGAGTCTGACCCTGATACTTGCTCTGTCTCGTCAAGCTTTTTTTTTTTTTTCCTTATAGCATGCTTGTAATTTTTCTTGATAGCCAGATATGATGTATTGGGTAAAAGGAACTATAGTAAATAGACCATTAGTAATGTGTTGGAAAGGGGAAGCATTTCACAGTCTGATGATTAGGTCGCTGTCCTTTGGAGAATCTGTGCCTCTGCCTTCGAGCCTCACAGTTTTTTATTCCCTCTCCCTCCCTGTAGGTGGAACGGGATGGCTAGAGTTGGTTGGAGTTGGGTACTTGCCTTCTCCCAAGTCAGTTAAGCTTTGACAAAATCCCAGTAGTTTAGGCTCTGGTAAAATAGTTTTCTTTCAAAGGCAAGCCTTGTTAGGAGAACAGAATGCTCTGGTGTATTTTAAAATGGTTCCTGTTTTCTCTCCCTCTGTTCTGGAAGCATGAGGGGATTTTCCTCTAATCTTCATTATGAGAACCAGGGTGGGCTTCTGGAGCTAAAACTCACAAAATGTATGGGAGGCCACCTATGACTGGTTCTTCCTTAAGTTTTTAACCTTCAGAACTCCAGCTTCACTGAGCCTTCAGCAATTTGTCAATTGCAGTTCAGCTTTTCCTAACCCGGCACTGGTTCCTGCAGAGGTTTCTGATTGTGATTCTCTGTATTCATCTGTCTGACACACACATATATATATATATATATATACACATACTTGAGGAACCTGAAGCATGTAGAGAATATATAACTTGCCCAAAGTCACTCAAGAGATAAGTAATGGAGCTTAAATAAAGCAGAAATTACTATGTATAATTACTTTTTAAAAGGCAACTGGTCCCTTAGCTGAGTTGAATCTCGGTGAGGATGAGGAAAGTTTGTTATTTGACCACAAGATCCACAGGATCAGTGTCTGTAGTTATTCTGTGTTCAGTACATACTGAAATAAAAGAGTGGATAAAGGAATAAACTCTATATCACACTTGCTTGTATCTAACTCTATCATTTTTAATTATTTTCTCAAGATATAGAAAAAATTAAGGAATTTTCTGTGTTATTATCAACATATCAGAGTGTAGAATCAATTTACATTGCCATAAGAAACATTTAATGGCTTAAAGACTTAAACATAAGACATGACGCCATAAAACTCCTAGAAGAGAACATACGCAAAACATTCTTTGATATAAATCTTACAAATGTTTTCTTATGTCAGTCTCCCAAGGCAATAGAAATAAAAGCAAAAATAAACAAATGGGACCTAAGCAAGCTTACAAGTTTTTGTATAGCAAAGGAAACCATAAACAAAAAGAAAAGACAACTGGGAGAAAATATTTGCAAACGATGCAACCGACAAGGGCTTGATTTCCAAAATATACAAACAGCTCACACACAACTCAATAACAAAAACAAAACAAGCCACCCAATCAAAAAATGGGCAGAAGAACTAAATAGACATTTCTCCAAAGAAGACATACAGATGGCTGACAGGCACATGAAAAGATGCTCAACATAGCTAATTATTACAGAAATGCAAATCAAAACTACAATGAGGTACCACCTCACACTGGTCAGAATGGCCATCACTGAAAAGTCTACAAATAACAAATTCTGGAGACGGTGTGGAAAAAAGGAAACCCTCCTGCACTGTTGGTGGGAATGTAAGTTGGTGCAGCCACTATGGAGAACAGTATGGAGGTTCCTCAAAAAACTAAAAATAGATCTACCATATGATCCAGCAATCCCACTCCTGGGCACATATCTGGACAAAATTATAAGTAAAAAAGATACATGCACCCCTATGTTCACAGCAGCACTATTTACAATAGCCAAGACATGAAAACAACCTAAATGCCTATTGACAGAGGAATGGATAAAGAAGATGTGGTACATATGTACAATGGAATACTGCTCAGCCATAAATAAGAATGAAATAATGCCATTTGCAGCAACATGGATGGAACTAGAGATTGTCATACTCAGTGAAGTAAGTCAGAAAGAGAAAGACAAATACCATATGATATCACTTTTATGTGGAGTCTAAAATATGACACAAATGAACTTATCTATGAAACAGAAACAGACTCACAGAGAACAGACTTGTGGTTGCCAAGGGGGAGGTGGGCTGGGGGAGGGAATGAGCCAGAGTTTGAGGTTAGCAGATGCAAACTATGTTGTTTATAGAATGGATAAACAACAAGGTCCTACTGTATAGCACAGGGAGCTATATTCAATATCCTGTGATAAACCATAATGAGAAGAATATATTTAAAAAAAGAATGTATATATGTATAACTGAATCACTTTGCTGTACAGCAGAAATTAACACAACATCGTAAATCTACTGTATTTCAATTCAAAAAAAAAAAATGAAACATTTAAGAGTGTCTCTTTGCCTACCTAATAGGCCATAGTGGTTCTTACGTATTTATCAAATTTTGCCATTTTGGAAGGCAGGCTATATAATTTAATATTTGTTGCTAAATGTTTTATTAATAATGAAGATTTTTCATTGCCTTAAACATTGCTATTGGCCGTATGTATTTATTTTTCTATGAAATGCCTGCTTACATATTTTTTATTTCATAGGAAATTATTTATATGATTAAAGAAATTAATCCCACATTCTTTTTTATACAATTAAAGAGATTAATCCCATATTCTTAAAGTAGTTGTGATTTGCCATTTCTTTCTTGACTATACCAATAATAATTTTAGTTACATGTATTAATTCAAGCCAGTCATAAAAATCAGCTTTCTTTTATTCTAATAATTGTTTTTAAAAGGGTAAAATGTTGTGCACATTTTGTAAAACTCATTATTGGTTTTCTTCTGGCCTATGTAAATAGGAAAAATTCTAAATAGTAATTAGACATAATTGTAATGAACCCAGTGGAGCATTGTTACAGTATAAAGAAACTGAAAGAATAAAAAAGGACATCAAAATTCATTTTAATCCATATAAAGAGAAAGCTTTGATAGTACTAAACAAACAAACAACAAACAAATCAAGATTCATAGCACTGGGGAAAAATAGGCTAGGATCTCCTAAAGTAGGGTTTCAATATGCTTGCCATTATTAGTCTTTTGCTCACAGAGAAATTTTGAATAAAATGCCTTAACTAGGTATCTCTGCCAATAAAATTGACAAGATAGTTACAGAGAAGCTTTAAATCCTTTGCAAAAGCAATTTATATTCAGTTTTTACTCCTGTACAGTTAAAGAATAACATCGGCATTTAGCTTCTTCTAAGTAGTCTTAGAATGAGTTTCACCAATATTGATTTAGTATAGTAAAAGTATGCTCTTTATGTTTTTTTTCAAGTGTAGTACATGCTTTATATTATAGCAGGAATGAAAAAAATGCATACATCTTCTACAGAGTTCCTTTGGTGTTATATGAATTTTTTTTAAAAAAAGGCCCCAATCTAATATTAGAAATCCAGAATCTCTCACTGCTTTAAAGAACACTTCGATTTTCTTTTTTGACTCTTTCTGTTTTCTTGGAAAAAGCTTAAAGCATTCCTCCATGTGTGCCTACAGTTTCATATGAGAAATATGGCAAATGATGTCTTCTTGCAGTGGCTTTTACGTCACCATGGAGAATGAGATCAAAGCTGTGCCTGACAGGTAAGATGTGTTCATTCAATCTTTACTGTTAACAGGAAATTGTGTGCTGACCCATCTCAACTAGAAGGTAACTGAGCTAATAAAACATCCTAGGGGAGGGGGAAGTAAAAGGTGATGGAGGATTTGAATGCAGACCACCTATTTTACATGGAAGTAAAATCCATATCATAGTTTAGCCTGTGATATATAGTAGTTTATAAGGAACTTAGGTAACAAGGATGATAGAAATGTATACAAATACAGATATTAAACATACTCTAATATTCAAAATACATATAACTTCTGTATCCATCAGGATCCTCCAGAAAAACATAACCGATAGGAATGCATGTACATATAATGAATTATTTTATTTAAAAAATACATTATTTTAGGAATTGGTTCACTTGATTGTTGGGGCTGGCAAGTGTGAAATTCATAGGACAGATCAGCAGGATGGAAAGTCAGGCAAGGGTTGATGTTGTACTCTTGAGTCTGCAATCTGTAGAATGGGCAGGCAGCTTGGAAATTCAGGCAAGAATTCTATGATACAGTTGTAAGGCAGAGTTCCTTCTTCTCAGAGAAACTTCAGTTTTTGTGCTTAAGGTCTTCAACTGATTGGATGAGGCCCACCTGCATTGCCAATGATAATCACCTTTACCTAAAGTAAACCGGTCGTAGATGTTAATTCCATCTACAAATACCACCACAACGACATCTAGTGTTTGACCAAACACAACTGGGCACCATAACCTAGCCACACTGACACGTAAAAAGTTAACCATCGCAACTTCAATATGTGATAACTCACATCAAGATTTGCATAAAGCAGCAATTATGTACTGAATATTTCTTAAGCATCATATATTTTAGGTACAGTTGAGTGTTTCAAAGACTATAAGGCAAACTAAAACAAGAAGGACCTGAACTTTCCAAAAACTGGAAAATAATGAATTAAAGGAGATAAAATTTCAATAGATTAAATGCTCAGAGTAGAGGTGTAAAGAATATTTTTAAATTGATGTTTTCTCAGACTACAAAATGGATTTTAGTTGGGAAGCCATATAACAGTTTAAAAAACAAATATAAATCAATAGAGAGGAGCTAATGAAAGCTTAATAATTATAATAACTAATACAACTGAAAGGAACCTACAAAGTGAAGGCTATAAACCTTTTCCATGGAGAATATGCTTAACATCCAAATAAACAATGTACCAAATATTTAGATCATTTTGTTTTTGAAATTAAATAGTCACTCACCCGAGTTTGCAAAAAAAAAGAAGAAGCATAAAAAGGGAGAACCAGTTATTGAAAAGAGAGTGAAAATAATATATTTTTAGTTTGAACAAATAGGCTGACCAAAATAATTAATATTAAATTTATTCTATAATATATAGTTTTTTATTGTTATAACTTACATTTCCATGCTAAATTCTCAAGTGACCTGATTTTATTTTAAAAGTTTTCAAAAGCCTCTCAAGCTAAACCACATTTTAAATGGAATTGATTAAGAGAATACAACAATATTTTACATAGTTCAGGGGTCATTTTGCACACTTCTCTGTGGAAAAACCATGAGCTGAAAAAACAATGGTTTCAACAGAAACAGCAGATGCCACTTACTTTTTCAATTGACTCCATTTATGAGAAAACGTTTAAAAACCTGAGAAATTTGAGCAATTAGATACCTACGGCTATGAGAGAGTTATAATTATTTTTGTTGTGGGAAAGAACACCTCCATCTATTTTCTCTGCTGCATCTTCATCAAACCAGTGATACACCATTTATTTTTCTGTTTCTGTTGTTAGGAACAGTTTAGACTGATACTGAGGTTTCTTAAGGGACCGAAAGGCACTTAAACTGGCATTAAAACTTGATTATCTTTTGAAAGAACTTAAAAGTATGTCTATGAATTATTTAAATGTGATTTCAGTTTTAAATTAGATGTTGTGATTACTATAATATTTTCATGAGTGACCACAAAAATCATATCAAAGTAAATTAAAACTAGATAAACAGAAACCACACTGTGTTTAGAAGCAAACCCTTGGGGTTCTGTTTTCACTGTTGCTGTTGTTTTTGTACTGTCAGCTTTGTATGAGCTTCAGTTTAAATAAAAATCACAATGAATATACCTTTTACCCTTCTGCTTCGTGTCAAGATCTTCAACATGTTATTATACTTTTTCATGATAATTCTAAATTTGCTCCTAAAGAAAAGGGATGGCTATAATAATGTATATGCTCTTAAAGTTTATCTTGATGTAACAAGATCAAACATACAATAAAGAAAAGAGGCAGTGGCTATTTTATGCATACAACTATATTTTTAAAACTTTACTACTGACTAGTCTATTTAATGACTATGTGACTATATGAATTAACTTTATTTTAAATATATTATGAGTTATATCCCTCTTTGTAGTTCTAAACAGACAGAGAATAAATGGTTACATGCATTTGATTTCAGTAATGAAACAATGATACATATAGTGACTCATAAATTGACTTTTTCTCCAGAAAAACTTCTGCTATTATTGATTTAGCTTCCTTTCTTAAAACTAAGCATCATTTGAATTCAACTACAAACTGCCTTATATTTTCTTTCTACTTTCTTTTGAAATAAAATTAACTACTCCCAGAAAACATTAAACTAAACTTTAAAATAATGTGTAAACTTGTTTTAAAAAACTTAATTTTTTTGTTATAATAGTAATCATAATCCATTTCGAGTTACTAACACCATTGCACTGTTACATTAAATGGAGTTAAAAACAAAATTTCTAGTGAATCCTTTGAGTTTAGTTATCAATACATCCATTCATCTCAAATTATTCAGAGGTTAATATAGAATCATGCAGGGATTTTCAAATTATGACACACACACTCTTGGGGAGTAGAATAACTTTCCAGGTCCTTAACTTCCATATAGACTTTTCCCTAAACCTGACTTTCATGAACCTGCACTTGTAGACGAGGTTCATTCGGTATCTCCTTCCATTCCTCCCATTCCGAGGCTTTCTCTCCTGCTTCCCTTTCCAACTTTATAAGGAAGACATACCTGTTACCTGGAATGTTTTTGTGGTGTATGTGGGGTGCAAAAATGCTGGGGTTCTAAGCAAAGGACAATATAAAATATTTATAGTCATGGAGTTTCCTTTAATCTAACTACCAGGAAGGTATGTCTTTCTCCCTTTTAGAGATACCACTATTAAGGGTGATAAAACCGTATTTTTCACTTGTAGGAATATTATGTTGCAAAATGTGGTGAGGTTGATAACAGAGTTTATTTAATGGCCTCACCTTTCTATCCCCTAATGATCACTCCTGAGGAGAGGTGCACGACAGAGGGTGAAGAGAACAGAGGTGAAACATTGAGGGTGGTAGCACCTTATAACATGCAGGTAACAAACTCGTGGCAAGGTCCAAACTTTGCCTATCCACCTTAGAATTAGAACTCAGAAACCAGAGAGTTTTCAGGCAAACAGGCATCAGCATGTTTTTCTGAATTGAAAAATGAAGGCAGACTTTTTGGATAGAAACTCAGTCTGATTTGTTGGATTCGTCTGACATCGAAGTGAGGCTTTGGCAATTAGGTTATATGGCACACACTTTCTCTAAAATGGCACCAGTTAACTCTCACTTCTAAACTTTTGAGGAAAACAGATTTACATATATTGGCAAAAGTGTTTTGAAATTTTCAAAATTTTAATTTACCCAGTCGTAGAGCACCACAATGCTTTAATGTTATAAGGAAACTTTCTTAAACACATGCACATACATAAATGGCCTTTCTGAGATGTATTCACATGTAATTTTAAAAAGTAAAATTAATGGTAATATAAGGGTTATTTTATTTTTTAGATAAATGTTATTTCTACCCCTTGATTTAATGTGTTTAGTGTATTTTTAAAAAAAAAATTTTATGTATTTATTTATTTATGGCTGTGCTGAGTCTTCGTTTCTGTGCTAGGGCTTTCTCTAGCTGCGGCAAGCGGGGGCCACTCTTCATCGCGGTGCGCGGGCCTCTCAGTATCGCGGCCTCTCTTGTTGCGGAGCACAGGCTCCAGACGCGCAGGCTCAGTAGTTGTGGCTCACGGGCCCAGTTGCTCCGAGGCATGTGGGATCTTCCCAGACCAGGGCTCGAACCCGTGTCCCCTGCATTAGCAGGCAGATTCTCAACCACTACGCTACCCGGGAAGCCCTAGTGTACGTTTTGAACTGATACCTTGTAACAGTTCAACCAGCTGGCTAGCTTGATGAGCACTTGTGCGCTTACAGCCCTGAGATGTGACTCTAAAAGAGTCTAAAGATTTGAAGATCAAAATATTGCCCTGGATAGCACAGTAAATTAGAATTCAATGATAAAAATATCATGTTGAATTTATAAGAAATTGCTTACAAACATTTCTATAATACCATTTACCCTTATAATATTTGATGGCTAAGTTAAAAATTAAATAGCAGTGTATGATTGTATTCTAAAAACATCTTCTGTTTATAGACCTTCCTGGTGATAATAGTCACCACAACTGCACTTTCTTCATGAAATAAAATACATGTAAAAAGGCTTCACTTTGTCAAAAATTTAAGGTAATATATGAGAGGTAGGAAAAAAAATAAGACAATAAAACCTCAATACTATTTAAAAACCTTCTACAATTAAAAAAACCCTTCTATTTATAAGTAATATTTACATATAATATCTCATTTTAGACTTCAAATTCTGAGTCAGTACTATTGTTATTCTCATTCTACAAGAACTCTAATTTTATTAGTGTGGTATATCCATCCGCTCACAAAACCTGCTCGCTCCATCATTATCCTAACTTGCTTCATATTTTGAGTAATACTTCTCCTATGTTAATTATATGTATCCCAGAATCATGTAAACATATTCAACTTCATTCATGAGAGAGAGAGTTTGGAGATAAGTCGTTCCCCTGAAAAGTCCTGTGTCTAGAATATGATGAGAGCACATCATAAACTTGTCCTCAATACTGCAGGCCAACCAAATGAGGCATGGGCAGGACCTAGACTCCTCATTAAACAAAGCCAGCCTTCCATCCTCTTGGATCTGTGCGGCCGTCCCCTTCCCCCCACTTTAGGAACCTGAGCGAATGACGGGAGGCAGCAGCAGTAGTGGTTAAGAATGTATAACTGTGAAATCATAGGGCCTGGATATTAATACTGGCATTTTAACATACTAGCTATATGACCTTGAGCATAGTATTAAGTATTCTAAGCTTCAGTCTCCCTGCTGATATTGTAATAGCATTTGAAATAGCATTGTTTTGAGAGTTAAATGAGGTAATCCATTGAAAGCAGTTCGCCTAGTGATTGGAATATAACAAGCACAGCCAAAATGGGACCTATTGACTGGTTATCAATTGAGATATTTTAGGTTCATTTTCCTTCTTGATTTCAATTTTTGGGAACTTTTATTATTAATCAGCATTGTGTCTCAACTAAATTACAGGTCATTCTATTTAGTTCTTATTTTTAGCAAAAAGAAAAGCTCTCTTAAGGGTGGTAGCTGAAACTTCTGGCTTGTTTTGGATATTTTCTATGATGTTTTTAGTGGTGTGACATCTACAGTCAATTATCATGACAGGCTAGGCAAGAAATACTTGAATTAACAATTTTACCAAATGATCACTATTTTTAAATTAGTGTATAAGACAAAAAATAGAAATGTTAGCACTGAAAATGTTTTCTTTAATCCTCTAATAGAAATGTACAGAGATCACAGCTGCTGTTTATCAAGTCAGGTGTCACACCAGTCTACCTCACATTTTAAATCCCATTTTTTTGTAGAATGATGTTTGCTACAAATGCAACTCTCTCTCATTATAAAGCTTTTCAGTTTTTCGAAAGCTACGTTACATGCTCATTTGGCAAGAGTTACATTTTATATTCTTAGAACGATACTCTATGCTACACAGATAAATTTATTTTTGGAGAAAAAATAAGTGCATTTCATTACACAATATTTTGTGGTGTGAAGTTTTATAGTATTTTTCCATAGGAAACGGATGTCCATATACCTGCCCAACACTGAACCTGGGATATCTACTTTTTAAGATGCATGCGTGATTGGTCAATAAAATAATTCTACCTCAATAAAGTCATGGGAAATATAGTATAAATATTTGTCTTTACTTAATGCTTTAGTACTTACTTAACCAATGGAAAACATAATACTTTTTCATTACCACTAAATTGACATATATATGAATTGGCTATATTTCCTTCAAATTACTATGCAAGCATATAATACATGCTGTTCATTTGCTAACACTATAAATCCTCTCACAGATAGTTTTTTGATAAAAAGTAATTTTCTTGAAAGAAAACATACAAATCAAAGAATAAGTCTCTTTCTTACTGAGGAGATTCAATATCCTATTTCACTTATATTTTTACTCTCATTTTTTATCTATAAAGGTACTTAAAATACTAGTGATGTCACTTCTGCCCATACAATGGGGATGAGGAGTTTAAATGAATTTTCAACTTATAAACAAACATCTACTTCAGAGATCTTATTTATGTTCACGTTCTTTAGCCTTTCTTTCGAATTGGCTGTTTTTTTTTTTTTTTCTGGCCTAGGCTCTCTCCCCACCCAAAATCTGGCTTGTTTTAATTCTTTTTTTCATGGTGTAGATTATAGTAGAATAGAGTTTGTTGTTTGTTCAAAATAGGTTGCCTCTAAATCTTCAAATATATACTTTAGATATGTATGAAATGCTCTTTGAGGTAAATTATATAAATAACTCCATCCCAGAATACTCCTTCCATTGAAACCTCTGGCTGAAAAGCACACACATGAGGAGAAAGATGGTGAGAGTCTATGGTAAATCTGGTCTAAGAGGTCATTAGTCCCGAAATATAATCTTTTTTCTACGGCCAATTATGGTTTGGCAAATTACTTGAATATTATAAACCTCTATTTCCTTACCCTTAGAAAGGTGAATTTAAGAAAATTAGGATTATACATCTACTAACTGGGTGATTTGATTTAAAACTCTATCTCATCTGTACAAATTATTCTTAAAATTCCACTAATGTTTTTTAAATAGATAGGAATGTTACTTTATCTAGAATAAAACATAAATTTGATAAATCTAGATTGTGAAAGTGATAAATCCAAAAGGCATTCATTCATGACCATTTGGATCTTCTTTAATTCAAGTTCTTTTAAAAAACATCGTGCTATGCTACATGACAGTCTCTACGGTAAGGGCATATTCTGTATGAATTAGAGGCATTGAAAACAGAGATACACTCTGCTTGTTCTTCTTTCCTTTTACCTCTGTAATCACCCTGCTCTCCCATGTCTCTTGTAACACTTTCAGCTCATGGTATAATAAAATTATTTTTTCTTACATTTTCTATTTATCCATCATGAATACTATTAAGTAGAGTCACTATAAAATTGATTATTTAAACCCAGAAATTTTGAGAGGGAAATGAGGAGATAAAAATAATTTAAATGACATAATTTTTTTATTACATAAGTTTTGGGTGTTCAGCATTAGACTTCAACATCTGTATACACTACCAAGTGACTCCCCCACAAGTCTAGTTGCCATCCATCACCATACTATTGACCCCCTTTGCTCACTTCATTCATCCCCCAACCCACTTTTCTCTGGTAAACACTAATCTGATCTTTGTATCTATTAGTTTATTTTTGTTTTGTTCATTCATTTGTTTTGTTTTGTTTTTAGATTCTATATTTGAATGAAATCATATGGTATTTTGTCCTTCTCTGTTTGACTTGTACTTAGCATAATACCTGCAACGTTCATCCATGTTATCACAAATGGAAGGATTTCATTCTTTTTTTTATGTCTGAGTAGTATTCCATTGCATATATATATATATATATCACATCTTCTTTATCCATTCATCCATTGATGGACACGTAGGTTGATTCCATGTCTTGGCTACTGTAAGTAATGTTGCAGTGAACATAGGGGTGCATGTATCTTTTTGAATCAGTGTTTTACTATTATTTGGATAAATGCCCAGAGGTAGAATAGCTAGGTCAAATAGTAGTCTTGTTCTTAAATTTTTGAGGAATATCTATACTGTTTTCCATAGTGGCTGCACCAATTTATAGTTCCACCAACAGTGTAGGAGGGTATCATTTTCTCCACAATCTCTCCAATATCTGTTATTTATTATCTTTTCAATAACAGCCATTCTAACAGGTGTAGGTGATATTTAATTGGGATTTTGATTTGTTTTCCCCTAATAATTAGTGATGTTGAACATTTTTTCATGTGTCTGTTGGTCCTCTGTATGTCTTCTTTTGAAAAAATGTCTGTTCAGCCTTCTGCCCAGTTCTTAATTTTTGTTTTTTAAGCTGTGGGCCTTTATTATATTGAGATATGTTCTCTCTATATCCACTTTGTATAAAGTTTTTTTTTTTTGTCATAAATGGATGTTGAATTTTGTCAAATGCTTATGTATCTTTTGAGATGATCACGTGATTTTTATCCTTCATTTTGTTAATGTGATGCATCACATTGATCGATTCGATGATGATGAACCATTCTTGCATTCCTGGAATAAATAAATCCTACTTGATCATGGTGTATGATCCTCTTAATGTATTGTTAGATTTATTTTACTAATACTTTGTTGAGGATTTTTGCATCTATGTTCATCAAGGATATTGACCTACAATCTATTTTGTGGTGTTCTTGTCTCGTTTTGGTATCAGACAAGAACACCACAAAATAGAAGATTTTGCTGGCTTTGCAAAATGTATTTGGAAGGTTTCCCTCCTCTATTCACTGGATATGTGTTTTATGCCACTCTGAGAACATAGCAACATTCAAAGTACAAAATGGAGTTCTAAAATATCCATTTGCAGCTTATTTTGATTAGTTACTAATAAAAATACTTTGTTAAAAAATGGACATTCCAGGACAAATGTTGGATACTGGGATAACAATCATAAACTGAGGAAATGTCTGACATAGGGCCCTTTAAATTGATTTTGTATCATAATCATATTTCCATCCTCAAAGTTTTGCATCCTCAAATCAGAATTGCATCCTCAAACCTCAAAATTAGAGCACTTTATATGTAGTTTGTATTGCCTATTGATTCCAACCATTGCATAAATAAGAAAAAAATACATTGTGAGATTTTTCTTTAAGGAGTATAATTAGTAAATGAATGAAAATTGTACTACAATCATCTACATTTTCTGTCTTTTCTTCCTGCTCTTTGGCCTTAATTTACTCAAGAGTGTAAGTTTGTCTGAAAGAAACGAAATTATCATAACTTAGTATGTTCAAGTTAATTCTTTACTTTTTTTCTTCCACACTTAGAATATACTAGGGTCTTCCTGCCAATTTATTTATATGACCTATAATCTTCGATGTTGTGGCGTTCTTGTCTGGTTATGGTATCAGACAAGAACACCACAAAATAGAAGATTTTGCTGGCTTTGTACTCCATTTTGTACTTTGAATGTTGCCATGTTCTCAGTTAGAGTGGCATAAAACATATGTCCAGTGAATAGAGGAGGGAAACCTTCCAAATACATTTTGCAAAGCCAGCATATATATTTTTCATATATTTAGATCGTATATGTAAAAGAAAATTATTTTTTAAAAATGAGTAGTTAAAACCCGCAATAACTTGAATCATGCTTATAGCCCCTAATAATATGAAAACTTGGTTAGCAGCAAAAGAATAGTTGAGGAAACCATTAACCTTAATTGGGGCTACGGTAAAATAGAAGGAAATTGGGCTTTCTGAAAAGAAAATTTTGAAAACAAAATTCAGTACTATGTTTTATTATTAATAACATTAAATCTTAAGAAATATTCTTGAGATCCCCTTTGATTTTGGTAAATAGAATAAAAAGATATCATTGTTGTGAGGAAATGAACGTGATAATTTACAGGAAATCATTGTTTGAAATGTATTGTACAAATGTAAAGTGTCATTATCGTAATCCTCATATGGTTTTTGGTCTTGCATGCAGTTAATAATTAGATACAGACTCTGAAGACAACGGTCCCCTAATATTGTTCCTATGCTAAGTCCATGCAAATGCTAATGTGCTATTTAAAATAATAGACCTCTACATGGAAACCCTCCATGATGTCGGCTAACAATATATCTCACATCAAGTGGAGTAGTTCTTCTTTTCTAATACAAGTGTTGCTACCCAGGAAAAATAGTGTTAGATCTTAGAAATTGTGCTCCTTAGGATAATACTAGTTTCCAATACTTCATATTTTTTAATCTAAATTAAGAGATATCCCCCATTTCTTCATCTTTAGTGTGTATATATATATATATATATATATTTTTTTTTTTTTTCCTCCCAGTATTACTACATATATAGTAATTTGGTAAGTTAAAAACCTCCCTTAATCTATAATTCTTTCACAAAGTAGGTTTTATTTCTATCTTCAAGCAGAGTTAATAGTGCTTACTTTTTGTCTGTTTGATAAATAAATTATCAAGGCCACCTTTAAAATACTCAAATGCCTTTTCTTAACTACTGTCTTTCCATATTACCTTTTGTTATTGTCTTTTTCCTCTTCTATTTTTCTTATCTTTTTCCCCTAATATTTCTGAAACTTAGTTTTGTATTCTGTTTTGGTTATTCTATGAATTTTATATTTTATCTCTTTTATGACCCTTATTTACCCTTGACTACTTTTTCCATCTTCTCCTCCAACAAACTGAAACAGCATTTTTATTACATAAGTCTTTGGGAATATATTGCTAAAGTTTATTTAATGTGATACTGTGGACTGATTTCTTCACTTTTTATAATTAATAAATACAATATTTTGAGTAATTATTGGTAAATAATAAAATGTTTTAAATATAAAATATCAGAAATCACTACAGAATATGACAAATTTTTATCCTGGACTTTTGTTTTTATCAAATTATGAACAAGGCTAAAAATGAATATGCTCTTATTTGCAGATTATTCTAATAGACCATATATTTTTTCCATTTTCTTTAATTAAATAAGTAACAAAGATCTGCCTAAGATATTTTTATTAGTCTTTCTATAAAGATAAATGTATTCTTTTCTTTTTTCCTTTTATTAACAAATTATATTCTATTCTACAAAATAAAGACTTTAAAACTTGTGCATATAAATTACAAAACTTATAAAATATATGTGACATAATTTAAAGGCCCAACAATTTTATACTGATGATACAGATTTGTTTACTCAATACTCACTGATCCCTTTTAATCATACTTTCTAGGAGAAGAGGAGAACAGGCCAGGTAAAACTACACTTCCTAGACCTTTTTCTAGTTAAGATTTTAGGCATGACATAGATTCAGCTATTGGATTTCGAGGAAGAATTAAGCTCCACGTAGAAAAAGGCATCCATTTTGAAGAAGCAGATCAACGGACGAGAACGTGTGCTTTTGGATCCTGTACTGATGTCCTGATCCTCGAGACTGCTTCAACTTTGCCAGTTTCCTCTTCTTGGCAGAGAAGAATTGGTTCTATAAACAGCGCTTCACAGTTGTGCAACTTCTGATTGTGAGCCAGCAGATAATACCCTTGGTGGTCCAGTTCTGCAGTGTGGATTAGCAGATGTTTCTAGAGGTTGCACTTTCACAGTGATTTCATAAAGTAGCTACAATTCTAAATAGCGAAGGTGGTACTGTTGCTAACAACTCAAAGCATTAAATACTTGAGTAACTGTTATCAGTAACATCCATTGGCCACACGCTCTCAAGAATATGGGAAGTTGGAATTTGCTAGTTAGTTTTGACAGCGATAAAGTAAGGAAAAGTTAATCCATTAAAACTCCACATTTAGTTACTTGGATTGTCACTGATGAGCACCTGAAATTAAGTAATAGAAGGCATTAAAGGCAAGTCTGGGTGGCCAAATCTTTGCTGCAAAAATCATTAGGGGTTTTGCAAGTAATGAAAAGACTATGGACGTCTGGGTGCTTTAATCAATCGGGAAAATCTTTAAAAAATAGAGAATGAAGGGCACCAGCTTTTAATTTCTTATCTCATAGCACAGTCAGAAGATCTGAGGGTTTCTATGACTAACATAAAATAATTATTTTATCTCTTATAACAATACGGTTGCTGTACAGGAAAATGAGATTCCAGGTCTCATTCTGTGGGTTGGTGAATTATAAAGTAGGTTCAATTTGCCAGATATCTTTAGTGAAAGTTAGAAAATTTATGGAAATTGGTGGATCCCTAAATTGTAATGGCACTTAGGAAGTGTGCATGACTTAGAGTACTTTGAAATAGCCAACCTACACCAAGGTTCTCCCCCTGGAATAAGCCAAATTTTCTTTCTGACTGATGAATCACCCAAGATATTCCTTTGTAAAAGCCAGGCAGGTCTTCCCATGCCACCCTTCATTTTTTCCAGATTTAAATTAGAGGCCATCACACTGGTCAGAATGGCCATCATCAGAAAATCTACAAACGATAGATGCTGGAGAGGGTGTGGAGAAAAGGGAACCCTCTTGCACTGTTGGTGGGAATGTAAATTGATACAGCCACTCTGGAGAAAAGTATGGAGGTTCCTTAAAAAACTAAAAATAGAACTACCATACAACCCAGCAATCCCACTACTAGGCATATACCCTGAGAAAACCATCATTCAGAAAGAGTAAATACCACAATGTTCATTGCAGCTCTATTTACAAGAGCCAGGACATGGAAGAAACCTAAGTGTCCATGACAGAGGAATGGATAAAGAAGATGTGGCACATGTATACAATGGAATATTACTCAGCCATAAAAAGAAACCAAATTTAGTTATTTGTAGTAAGGTGGATGGACCTAGAGACTGTCATACAGAGTGAAGTAAGTCAGAAAGAGAAAAACAAATACCATATGCTAACCCATATATATGGAATCTAAAACAAAAATGATTCTGAAGAACCTAGGGGCAGGACAGGAATAAAGATGCAGACGTAGAGAATGGACTTGAGGACACAGGGAGGGGGAAGGGTAAGGTGGGACGAAGTGAGAGAGTGTCATGGATATATATACACTACCAAATGTAAAATAGATAGCTAGTGGGAAGCAGCCGCATAGCACAGGGAGATCAGCTTGGTGCTTTGTGTCCACGTAGAGGGGTGGGATAGGGAGTCTGGGAGGGAGATGCAAGAGGGAGGAGATATGGGGATATATGTATATGTATAGCTGATTCACTTGGTTATACAGCAGAAACTAACACACCATTGTAAAGCAATTATACTCCAAAAAGATTTTAAAATAAATAAATAAATAAATTAGAGGCCAGAAATCAGCATAGCACAAAGAGCTAATTATTAAGTTTTACCTTGAACGAAAGGCATACCTACTAGAAGAGGGGCAAGATTTTATCATTTATAAAAGGAATGGATTCTGAGGTTTCTAGAACAGGGAATGGAGAACGATTTTAGAGCAGAATAAATTCATTGATATGAGTGTATATACTACATGTCTCCTATAAAAATACGCTACCTTGATTTTCTGAGAGTGGTTCTAATTCCCAAAGCAGTAGATGAAATACAGATTCCATGCTGGCCTAAGATAATTGAGATTGAAAGTCCAGAAATCCCTTGACATAAAACAACTATTACTGTCATTTGGTCCCATTTTAAGGCAGCTCTGAATGACAAGTGGATTAAGAGCTTCAAGCAGTATATTTGGGTGTCCTAATTATCAGGAAAGAAAGATTACCATTGGAGGTTTAAATCTACAGTGATTTTTGGATGTTGGTTAATTGTTTTCATGAGTGATTAGAGACTTGTATAAAGCAATAATAGAAAATATAAGTAGACGTATTAGGATAAACCTTACAAAATGCATCCAGGCTCTGAAAACGCTTGTTTCCATATGAATGCTTAATAACTTGGTTCTATATCTTGAAGAACATCTCAGTAACCAGGTGAACAATATGATTTCTTCTTAGAAATCATATTTCTCCAGCCAGTCATCTCAATGCTTTATCAAATGGCTCATGCAATTTGCTGTAGTGACAGGAATAGAGATTATGCACAGGATCAACAATATGAATTTTTTATTTGTCATTGGTGATCAGTCTACTGCTACTGTTAAGTTTCTAATCTGCTAACTCAGAAGCAAATGATAAACTGCTCCAAATGATGTCGTATCTTAAGACCAGACAGTCATCCAGTGTTAGATCAAGTATACTGGTCCCCTTCTATCAAGGAGGGCATAGTAATTTTCCCTTGCTCTTTATCTTTACCTGTCTTTCTCACCAACACAGTTCTTCTGGTGATAACAACTATGAATCTTCTAAATACCTAACATGCCATCATGATATTCCACACAATAGTATCTCAAAGAAGGGCTTCGTGTTATATAGAAAAATGAGCTTGTGTTCAAGATTCACTAGGCAAGGTGATACACTGACTTATTTGACTTCTGCAGGCCTGTCTGTATTTATAGATGCTGTCACTGCACTGTATTATACTTTATTTTTGTTGCTGTTGTTATCAAGAAACTTAAATATGGGAAAAAGGAATGTATATGGAAACTGAATAAATAAAGGATTTGACTATAGAGAGATCAAGGATTGGCTCATTGGTGCTGATTCCATAGCCCTTGCAGAATTCCTTCCTGTACTTCATAGAGTGAAAAGTTTGGAAACAACATCTTCCCTTGTTTCTTACAGCTAGGATTACAGATGTTATTTGTCCTCTTTCAGTTCTGTTCAAAATTACTTCATATTGCTACACATGGAAAAGAGACAGGGAGAAAGGAATACCTTGATGGCAGGGATCATTTTCAGGCCTGATGTTCTCAGCTCGATGCTGCTGAAGCTGTAGGTAGTTTTAGGATATTCTAACCTTCTGACTATGGCAGAGACTCAGTTATGCAGTGTAGCCTGGAGAGTTTTTATTTCTGTAATTCTAAAATTATAAATTTATTTGGACAATAAAGTGCTATCTGTCTCTGTAATTAAGAATGGAATTCTCCCATTTCAATTGCTGTCAAAATTCAACACAATAATTCCTTGTGAAAACTGAAGGAGCCTAATATAACTATCACAGGTGTCAAATTCCAGAAATAAAGATTATTTATCATAGCCTAAAGGCAACTGTACTGAAACGAGTAGAAGCATTAGACTGGCTGTCCTGGGAATATATTCATGTCTTCTTATGTGAAATAGGTGAAGGATTGCTCTAGCTCTAGGAATACTTAGAAATAAAGCAAGACCTGGGAGATTATAAGTGGTAATAGGATAAATTATGTGAACTTCAAATTCAGAAATTATTTCAAAATTGAAAGCCACAAAATAAAAAGTTTTAGGGATACATGGTGTCAAGATATTGTGGATCTTCCTTAATTATTTATTTGTGCAGGTAGTAATAAAATAACTATATTTTTAGAACTATATATTTTTTTTCCTTTTTGAAAAAAAATATTTATTTATTTATTTTTGGCTGTGTTGGGTCTTCACTGCTGCATGCGGACTCTATCTCTAGTTGCGGCAAGCGGGGGCTACTCTTCGTTGCAGTGCGCAGGCTTCTCATTGCGGTGGCTTCTCTTGTTGCAGAGCACGGGCTCTAGGCACGTGGACTTCAGTAGTTGTGGCACGGGGGCTCAGTAGTTGTGGCTCACGGGCTCTAGAGCACAGGCTCAGTAGTTGTGGCGTACGGGCTTAGGTGCTCTGCAGCATGTGGGATCTTCATGGACCAGGGCTCGAACCCATGTCCCCTGCATTGGCAGGCAGATTCCCAACCACTGCACCACCAGGGATGTCTTAGAACTATATTTAACACAAATAACACACAGATTCTTTATTAGAAAGTACAAATGGTTTTCTACATTATTAGATTATGTAGTGTTTTTAAACATCACTCCCAGAATTGCCCTAGCAAGCCTCAGCTGGTTGCTGAGTGATTTCCTAAAGTGGGTGGCCCTGTGGTGTCTCATGTAGGTCCTAGCGTGTTACAGCAATGCTGCCTGGAATATCATCTCCACCTCATCCTTTATACCATTTCATGCAACTCCCACTTTCCCTTCAAACCTCTATTCATTTAGCCACCTCAAAAAAGATTCCTGTTCAGTTCCTGAGGAAAATTCTGAGCTGGTGCATCACTTGAGCTGGTGTTCCTGGAGCACTCTATTTGTATGTAACAATATTTTATGTACTTACTATAATGTACAATAATTATTGGTTGGTTCGTTTTTACCACTAAACTATCGTGTCTAATGAGTATTTTTCTTTTTTGTTTTTTAAAAATTTTTATTGGCGTAGAGTTGCTTTACAATGTTGTGTTAGTTTCTACTGTACAGCAAAGTGAATCAGCTATACGTATACATATATCCCCTCCTTTTTGGATTTCCTTCCCACTTAGGTCACCACAAAGCACTGAGTAGAGTTCCCTGTGCTCTACAGTAGGTTCTCATTAGTTACCTATTTTATACACAGTATCAATAGTGTATATTGTCACTATATATGTCATCCCATATACCCACATATACCCATATACCCATATATATATGGGTATATATGTCAATCCCCATCTCCCAATTCATCCCACCACCTCCTCCCCCTTGGTATCCATATGTTCGTTCTCTACACCTGTGTCTCTATTTCTGCTTTTCAAATAAGACCATCTATACCATTTTTTTTTAGATTCCACATATATGCGTTAATATATAATATTTGTTTTTCTCTTTCTGACTTACTTCACTCTGTATGACAGTCTCTAGGTCCTTCCACATCTCTACAAATGACCCAATTTCATTCCCTTTTATGGCTGAGTAATATTCCATTGTATATATGTACCACATCTTCTTTATCCACTCCTCTGTTGATGGACAGTTAGGTTGCTTCCATGTCCTGGCTATTGTAAATAGTGTTGCAATGAACATTGGGGTGCATGTGTCTTTGCACGCCTGCTGCCAGGCACTAGAAAAAGCCCCTGCCAGGGCTGGCCCTCGTGCATCTGCTGCCGGGCACTAACGAGTATTTTTAAAAAGCTCTTTACCTCATTATCTAGTAGTCTCCAGCACAGGACTTGTTATTTTACTTCAGTCATAATAATAGTATGAAAATCTTGATAATGGTGGGGTTTTTTTCATAAAGATATCCATGGATAGGAGAATCATGAATGACTGAAATATAATTAAGAAATACTAAGATACATGCTGTAGTATCTGTCCCTAGATCACTCATTATAGCAGAACCTGCTGCCTCTGTGGATCACTTCACCCCATTCTTCACAGAAAGGAACTCAAAATCTTTGAACATATTGGAAAAAGAATATTATCTTTAGTTTCCAACAAACTTGGTTTACCATAGATTCTCTCGGGAGCCTGAGCCAAATACATTTCTAAAATAAGATTCATTGGAATTTAATAAAATTAACTTAATACTTATTTTGATGAATGAATAAATAAATTCCCATAGCAAACTTGAAAAATGAGTAGCAAATAAGGTACCAGTCAGTCATATCAAGTAACAAGACCTATTTAATCAAAAGTTATTTAAAAGGTCTATTTTGATCTGAAAATAGCTAAACTATACTAGTTATTTCTTGCATTGTGATAAACAAACTTAGTGGGTTAGAAGGATAAGTACTTGTCATTGCTCGTCAGTCTGTGGGTCAAGTGAGAGGTTCTGCTGAACAATATATACAGGCTCAGCTCATCTGGGTTGGGATCGCTCATGCATTTGACAGGTCAGCTGGGTATGTCTACTCCAGGATGGTTTCATTCATAGTGTAGTGGTTGGCTGTCTCTTTGGCTGGTATTAGCTGACATAGGTGGAGGTAACAACATTGCTCACATTCCAACAGGCTAGTACTGGCTTGTTTAAATTTAGCAGCAGGAATCTGAGAGTAAGCGGAACATAAAAGACCTTTTCGACCTATGCTGAAAATTGGCACACAAACCATTCTCTTCCATTCTATTTTCCAAAGTAAGTCACAAAGCCAGCCTAAATTTAAGGGTTAGGAAATAGACTCCACCCCCTTAATAGCTGCAGCTGCAAAGTGATATTGCATAGGTCATGGATATAGAGGACTGATGAACTGAGGCCATTTTTTGTAAGCAATTTAATCATCAAGATTAAGGGGAAAATACATAACCAGGAAATAAAACCCATTCTATCAAAGATATTAAACTACGATAGAAGACGCAATAAAGTAGCAATGGTAAACATAAAAAGTAATTGTTCTGGTATTAGTTTAAAATTTGGAAAAATTAATTTTGTATGTCTATGTATATTATATATAGTATATATTATGTATACATATGTATTTATATCCTCTCACAATAATATGAGTCATGATCATTTAAATGCTAAGGTGTCAAGTTTTTATTCATCAGTATTTATTTGAAAGAAACAAAAGACCTATGTTATCTTTAAACAACACTGAGAAGAAGAAAATCCAGGCTTAAGTCAGTTTGAGCCTCAGCAAACCCACTCATGTCAAAGTGTAGAGATATTAACAAAGCTTTTAAACTTTGAGAATGAGTTCACAACAGAGACAGGATGATTAACTAATTCATAATTGCAAATTTAACTTCCAATTATTTTTGAAAGAGGAAGCCAGTGTCTCAGATTGATATTTTGCTTTGAGGTCAAAGACCTCTTCATAATATAGTTTGAGCCAAGATCTTCAATATATCTGTTTCATTCTAGAAAATATACACATTTCTCATACTTTTCATACTATTCATGATAACAATTGATTTTTACTTTGAAAATAATAGCTAAAACATTGACCATTCAAAGAATATTATTTTATATAACAGAATTTAGGTAGTTAAAAAAGCCTTCAAGCATTTTTAGTAAAACTTCTGTGATGGGACTGAGAATGAAAAAGGATTATGATGAACATATTTCTCATCATTCACAGAATATTAATTTAAGATATAATGCAATTTAGTTGACCTTGAATTGAACAATTATTTGTGCCAGTTATTTCACTCAGATGATTACATCTAATTCTTATAACAACATTTTAAAGTATTTTTTAATGTCTTTATTTATTTATTTATTTATTTATTTATTTATTTTTTAATGTCTTTATTTTTTAGAGTAGTTTTATGTTCAAAGCAAAATCGAGAAGGTACTGAGATTTCCTATATACTCCCTGCCCACCTCACTCTCTGTGTTGTACATTCTATGGGTCTGGGCAAATGTATAAAGACATATACCCACCACTATAGTATTAAACAGGGTAATTTCACTGCCCTAAAAATCCTCTGTGCTTTGCCTATTCATCCCTCCCTACCCTGAACCCCTGGAAATCAGTGACCTTTTTACTGTCTGCATAGTTTTGCCTTTTCCAGAATGTCATAGAGTTGGAATCACAGTATGTAACCTTAAAAAATTGACTTCATTCACTTAGTAATATGCATTTAAGTTTCCTCCATGTCTTTTCATGGGTTGATAGATCATTTCTTTTTAGTGCTGAATAATATTCCATTGTTTGGATGTACCACAGTTTATTAGTCCATTCACCTACTAAAGGACATCTTGGTTGCTTCCAAACTTTGGCAATTATGAAGAAATATACTATAAACACCCATGTGCAAGTTTCTTTTTTTTGGACAGAAGTTTTCATTTCATTTGGGTAAATACCAAGGAGCATGAATGCTGAATCCTACAATAGGGTATGTTTAGTTTTGTAAGAAGTAGCCAAACTGTCTTCCAAAGTGGTTGTACCATTTTGCATTCCCATCAGGAATGAATGAGAGTTCCTGTTCCTCCACATATTCACCAGCGTTTGGTTTTGTCAGAGTTCTGGATTTGGCCATTCAGTTAGGTGTGTAGTGGTATCTTATCATTGTTTTAATTTGCATTTCACTGATGACATTAGATGTGGTGCAGCTTTTCATATGCTTACTTGCTATCTGTATATTTTCTTTTATTATTCTTACCATTTTGAAAATAAAGAATATGAGAATCAAAGAGTTTAAGTAACTGTCAAGGTTACACAGTTGAGAAGAGTTGAGACTTAAGTCCTAAATGAACCATCTGATTTCAAAGCTCAAGTTATTTCTACCATACTATAGTGTCCTTTGGTCCATCCCAACTACAATATTGTACTATTTAAAAATGCCATATATTTGAAAGTACTTTTCTGAGTTATATTAAAGGAATTAAATGGTTCCTTTTTAGTAATTTCTCAAAGAAATATATTTTCTTATTTGCCTGCCTTTTCATAGGCACAAATATTAGTGGTTATCCTTAGATTCCTTCTAATCTATCATTCGTATTCTTTACTCCCTCTTTATTACAGAAATAATGTCCCTAAACAACAGCAAACACTCTGAGATTAATAATTCAAGGTCATAAGAAATATCACACATTCAACCATCATTCAGTTATTTAATAAGTATTAATTAGGCACTTAGTGCTCAAACTTCATTGATAAACAGAGGAGGCAATGAGATCAAATACTATAGTCTAAATTGTGAAAATAATAGTAGTGCTGAAAATAAATGCTAATTGCCTTCAAGAAAAATAAAGGCTAGCATGAACTGACATATTCCTTCTATTAAATAATGGTTGAAATCTCAAGCATGAGTCAAATCCAAAAGAAGTAAAATTTGCAATGATAAAGCAAAGGTAGAACGAATGAATTCATATTGTTAATGTTGTTTGTTTCTTTTTACAGTGCAGAAGCTGAGGCAATAATAAAATAATAAAAGAGGCTGAGGCAAGGAAAAAAAAGGTACTGAAACTTCATTATTATGTCCAGTTGTGGGGAGAAACTAAGATGTAGGTTGAGGTCAGAGTATCCTCTTGTGTTGTGATGAGATTTAGCCAAGTTTTTTTTACAGAAAACAAAGCTATAAAGCTATGTGTATTGAGGTGGAATATTAAGAACAACCCTTGGATGTACATGGAAATCTCCTACGCTCAAATAAGTAGGTTAATAAAAGATTTTTAAAGATTTTTTATGTGTGGGAGTCAACAGTCATATTTACAGATCCTGCCTAACCTGAAAAATTAGTGTCAATACAATTGCATTCTTTAGCTTTACATCTCAACTCAAGCTTTCTGTCTCATAAAACCAACAACAACAACAAAATAAAGATAAAAAAATGTAAAAGCTACCAGTGTTTCTAAGGGGAAGAGGAACAAACGATAAAACTGGATAAGTGTAGGAAATGGAACTACCTCTGTTTGGCTTAGTTCTTCCTTTTCTTCTTTGGTATTATTTCCTTTCAAAAAAGATACAGTCTTCTATGTTCTTTCATGCCAAAAATTTAAATTCTGTAAAAAATTTATTCTGTAATAATATGTCTGCAGTTATCCCATCAACTTCCAACAAGGTGAGACTGCTTACTTCTGAGTGCTGCATGAAGAAGCCCTTTACTGCCACACGTTTAAGTTATAACCTTGCCTTTGTCAGTTAAAAAGAAAAATAGTATTTCGATCTCTATGTGGTTGAGTCCTATGTCTGTTTCTTAATGCTTTAGAATTCAGAGAGATAAGATGGGTGTTATTTATTGGGCTCCTTCCAAATTTACAGCCCTCAAACATGTAAATTATTCACTATTTACTTGATGTTGTCAGACATGGAGATTTGTACATAAGTGGGATATTAGGAATGGTCTAGAGAACAATCCCTATGAGGGAGTGAAGGATGCAGAAGTAGCTAGATGGAGAAGTTGAACGATAATTCAGTATAGTATAAGCCTCCTCAATATCATGGGTAATTATGAAGTGGGGATGACCCTTCCTTCCTTTTTCCTTTTTTCTTTTTCCTTCCTTCCTTCCTTCCTTCTTTCCTTCCTTCCTTCTTTTCTTTTTGATTTTTATAAATCTTACAACTTTTTGCAATTATCTGATCTTAACAAATTCTTTCAGCCTTTTCTCATAATGGCTACCTTAAATGCTCTATGATCTATTTATTAAAAGCACTATGTGGCCAGTAACCAATTCTATATTAAATTAGAAGACTAAAAAGTCAGTCCCTACTACTCAAATAGGAGAAGCATATAAGAATAGCTTTGTAAAGGAAATTAACTGAAATCTGTTAGCCTGACAAGCAGTAATTTTTAAGATTTCCTTGGCACCTGGAAAGAGGGCTGACTCCTAGATTGTAATTGAGAGCAAAGGGCTAGAACCAGTCAATTTCCCCTAATTAAGAATATGAGAGGATTTGGGGGCTTTCACTTGGTTGATTGGTTGTTTAGCTGGTCACTTTCTCGCTAAGATGCACTAGAAGAAGACAGAAAAGACAAGTGAAGATTGAGAGAGCAAGAAAAAGCAACATGTCACAGCAACGTGATGGGAGGGCAAAGTGTGATTTGAGCAAAACACTGAGCAAAATTTTAAGAACAGGTGTGACTAATGTTCAACTTCATATGTAGTAGGCAAACTGTAGATCTCATCTATGTACCCACTAAGCCATCTCAGAGTTATGTTTTTATGAATATTATTTTTTTCAACAAGTAAGTATATGTCTGTGCTATTAAACATTTATTCTATTTTATGACTCTTCCCATTAACAAAAAATAGTGCTGTTCTCCATCTGGCCAATATAGAATCTAAAAGTAATAATCCATGTGAAAAATGAGAACAGCCTTAAATTAAATTAATTAAGCAGAGGTAAGAGGTCCCTTCTACATGAGACTCATAATATTATCCCTCAGGAATTTTCAGAAATGTCTGGGAAGGCATGTGACTTTCAGTAATGTATGAATGGAAATTAAGTTAACCTTAGATATATCTTAAAGAGCAGAGTGACTCTGGCTGAGATATGGATTACACTGTTTAAGACTCTTCCTATTTGTTCATTTATTAATTTATGTTCCTAATAGTTGTTGAGTGCATGTTACTGTCCAGGTAATATAGAAGCCACTGGGCATGCAATAATAAAGGAGACAGACCCAGGCTTGGTCTTCAGGAAGCTTATGTAGGCATCACTCATTTTATTGTGCTTCACTGATATTGCATTTTTCAAATTGAAAGTTTGTGGCAATCCTACACGGAGCAAGACTATTGGCACCATTTTTCCAACAGCATTTGCTCACTTTGTGTCTCTGTGTCACATTTTATTAGACAGAGTACTATCCTGTGCATAAAACTAGGGCTGGAAATTCCCGATATCAAGAAAAGAACCACCAGTAAATAGTAGGTTAAACTTTTTTCAGAGTTCATAGGGCTGGGAAGAGTTTCCATTCCCCCCAGCCAGAATCAGGAAATCCCATAAAGACAAGGCATTGGTTAGAGACCTCCAAAGGGTCATGCCCTAGACTGTGGCTATATTAGGCCTAGATTAAAAAGTATTCTGGACACACACGAAAATGCTTAAGTGAAAATCTCTAAAAGGTAAAACTAATCTTCACTAATTTATGTGTGTGCAAGAACAAAGTCCTATACTCCTTGAATATAGCACTCAAAACACAAAATCCATGATGAACAACACCCAAACAAAAATAATTGGTGAGTAATGAAGAGGAAAATATAAAATATAAACAGAAAAAATAAATTAATAGCAATTAGAGAGAAGATGAAATAGGCAGAAAACCTTATAACATCTATTATAAATATTATTACTATGCTCAAGGATGGCAAAGACAGCTTGAACATAATGAAGAGAAAAATGACAAATTAAAAAAAGGTGTGAGTGGATTCTACATATGAAAACTAAAATATTTTATTTAAAAAATAGACAGGATGATAACAGAAAAATTGATATTTCAGAAGAAAATGTCACTGAGTCTAAAGACACAACAATAGACACTATCCAATATAAAACAGCAAGACTGAAAACAAAAAAAATGAATAGACCTACAGTGACCCGTGGGATACATACATGTATTGTAATTGTAATTCCAGAATGAAGGTGAAGAGGGGGAAAATATTTAAAGAAGTAATAACTATAAATTTTCTAAATATAATGGAAACACTAAAATCCCAGATACAAGAAAGTCTCCTAAATAACTTTAAGTAGAATAAACATAAAATAAACCACACCAAGCACATGAAAGGCTGAACACAATAAAGAGAATCTATTAAAGCAGTCAGAAAACAAAAACAAATATTATGTACAGGGGGAAAAGATAATTACATATTCAGAATTCTATGCCTAGTAAAAATATCTTTCAAAACAAAGGTAAATCAAAGATGTTTTAGAAAAATGAAATGTGGGAGAATTCTTCATCAGTTGACCTGTACTACCAGAACGTTTACAAAGTTCTTTAAGGAAAAGAAAAAGAGTACCAAATAGAAATTAGTATATACACAATTAAATGAAGAATGAGCTAAACTGCATATATGTGGGTCTATATAAGACACAGTGTTCCTGATTTTTAATATCTTTTAATGATAATTGACACCTTATTGTGAATTTTAGAGTATATGTTTAAGTATAATGAAGCCAAAATAGCACAAAAGATGAGAGGAGGAAAATGGAAGTATATACATTGTTATAAGCATCTTTAACCATCCATAAAGTATAATATTATTTTAAGGTAAATTCTAAGTCAATGATATATTTTATAAACCCATGAGTAACCACTGAGAAGAGTTCTAGCTAATAAGCCAACAGTAGACATAGAGTAGAATCATAAAAACAATCTAACAGAAGGAAGAAAAAGATGGAATTGGGAAGAAAAAAGATGTGCACAAAAGTATAAAACACAAACAAGATGACAGATTTAAAACCATTAACCTAAATGTAAGTGGCATAAACCAAAACTATTCAATATAAATATAATTGGAGCCACTAACATAATTTAAATATTTCTGTGGTCCACACTAGGAAATAAAAGGTTAATTTAATTTAGTATATTATATTTAAAGAAATATTTTAAAATATTATTCCAACATGTAATCAATATATCATTAATGAGACAGTCTACATTTTATTCTACGTCTTTGAACTCTGGAGTGTATTTTATACTTACAGCACACGTCTGAGATATCAATTCACCAACATTTCAAAGCTCACCAGCCACATGCCGCTAGTGGATACCACATTGAAGAGTGCAGATCTAAACACACTATGTAATTAAAAAACAAACATTGTCAGAGAAAAAAAAAGACCAAACTATATGATGTTCCAAGAAAGTGATTTTAAAATGTACAGATATAAATAGAGTAAAACTAAAAGATGGGAAACAATATACCAGGCAAATACCAACCAAGAATGATGGAGTAGATATATTAATATCAGATACACAAAAATAAACTCAAAATGTATTAAAGACCTAAACGTAAGGCCAGACACTATAAAACTCTTAGAGGAAAACATAGGCAGAACACTCTTTGATACAAATCGCAGCAAGATCTTTTTTGACCCAACTCCTAGAGTAAGGAGAATAAAAACAAAAATAAACAAATGGGACCTAATTAAACTTAAAAGCTTTTGCACAGCAAAGGAAATCATAGATAAGACGAAAAGACAACCCTCAGAATGGGAGAAAATATTTGCAAATGAGCAACTGACAAAGGATTAATCTCCAAAATACACAAGCAGCTCATGCAGCTCAGTACCAAAAAAACAAACAACCCAATCAAAAAAAAATGGTCAGAAGATCTCAATAGACATTTCTCCAACGAAGACATACAGATGGCCAACAAACACATGAAAAGATGCTCAACGTCACTAATTTTAGAGAAATGCAAATCAAAACTACAATGAGGTATCACCTCACACCGGTCAGAATGGCCATCACCAAAAAAATCTACAAACAATAAATGCTGGAGAGGGTGTGGAGAAACGGGTACCCTCATGCATTGTTGCTGGAAATGTAAATTGATACAGCCAAGCCACTAAGGAGGACAGTATGGAGGTTCCTTAGAAAACTAAAAATACAACTACCATGTGACCCAGGAATCCCATTACTAGGCATATACCCAGAAAAAACCATAATTCAAAAAGACACATGTACCCAATGGTCATTGCAGCACCATTTACAATAGCCAGGACATGGAAGCAACCTAAATATCCATCAACAGAGGAATGTATAAAGAAGTTGTGGTACATATATACAATGGAATATTACTCAGCCATAAAAAGGAACGAAATTGGGTCATTTGTAGAGATGTGGATGAACCTAGAGACTGTCATACAGAGTGAATTAAGTCAGAAAGAGAAAAACAAATATTGTATATTAACACACATATGTGGAATCCAGAAAAATGGTATAGATGATCTTATTTGCAAAGCAGAAATAGAGACACAGACGTAGAGAACAAGCATATGGATACCAAGGGGGAAAAGGGGAGGTGGGAGGAATTGGGAGATTGGGATTAACATATATACACTATTGATACTATGTATAAAATAGATAGCTAATGAGAATCTACTGCATAGCACAGGGAACTCTACTCAGTGCTCAGCAGTGACCTAAATGGGAAGGAAATCCAAAAAAGAGGGGATGTATATATACGTATAGCTGAATCACTTTACAGTAGAAACTAACACAACATTGTAAAGCAACTATATGCCAATAAAAATTAATTTAGAAAAATATTAGAAAAACTAGACTTCAGAACAAGACATATTACTAGGAATAAAGTGGGACACTTCATAATGATAAAGAACTCAAGTCATCCAGAATATCTAATGAACTTATTTGTCCAAGTATCTAATAACAGAGCCTCAAACAGCTGATGAAGTAGAAACCAATGGAAACTTGTGAAGCTAATGTGCACTTATAAAATACTGACGAGTGTGTGTGTGTGGGGGGGGGTGGGGAGACAGAAAGAGAGAGAGAGGGAGAGAGAGGAGAGAGGGAGAGAGGGAGAGAGAGAGAGAGAGAGAGAGAGAGAGAGAGAGAGACGAGATTTACTTTTTAAAATCTTAATGTGTAATACAAACACATAGTTAATATGGCAAGACTATTTCACCATGTAATTCATCTGGGATACCACCTATTCTATGCATTAAAAATAATCGTGCAGTTATACTTGATGACTTTAATAACGCATACTTTTAGGACTTTTCTGTGTCCAAACTTTCTTTGTCCTGCATACTGAGATATCCCAGTAAAATATGCTCTCTATGCTCCCATGCATAAGTTCCTCTTGTTTTTCTTTTCTTTTTTTTTTTAAATGAAGTATTTCATCGATAAATAGAACAACTGTTATTGGTACACATAGATTTTAATGAATAGACAGTAGCATCAAGTATCCATTATATTTCAATTTTCTCCATGGAGGTCACTTCTATCAATATGTTATTTTGATAAGAATGGATGAGAGAATGACAGAAAGTATAATGCAAGCATACATATACTATCATAAAGTGCAAACACCAATTAATGATATGAAAATTATGTCCTCAGGAATTTGTAAAAATTCATTCCATACATAACAAGAATAATAAAGAAATCCAAAGTTAAAACAATGAGAAATGATAAAAAGATAAATATTGAAAATTGTTAAAGATTTACTGAAGACACTCAATGAAGTTATGATTGTAAAAACTTTTACAGTGAATACAGATATGACTACAAGCACAGAAATTGACGTGTGCTTTATGTGTGGGAGTTGATCACCTTTCATTGTCTAAGATATTACAAGCATGATTCATTTTGACGGCGGAATAAGAACCTTCTCAAATGGCTTCTTAGTTACAGATATATCAGGTAGACCACAGCCTTGAATCAATAACTTAAATGAAAATAATCAATACTTGATAAGTTACAAGTAAGGTACAGCATAAATATATGAGTGCTCTACCACACTCCATTTTTTCCCAAAGAGTATAAGTTATTTTATTAATTATACTTCAGTTTGTTTTTAATTTGTCAACATCTTTACTCCTTTATATTGTACAGAAGTGAAATAACAATTTTGCTAACAACCTTCCTTTATTACATAAACTGATCATTTTTAATTGTTTAGTAAGTTTGTTAAAAGTATATATCACATGTATTTTGAACATTACAATGTAAAATAGATATAAAATATCAATTACAACTATGAACCATTGAAATATTTAATATCTGAATTGAAAACCTAAAATAGCCAGTATATTTTAATGAAATGCAGGCATAAATTAGTTGGTAGGAAATTATATTAGAAGACAGAAATACTCTGTGCCAACCCCTAGGCTTAGTGCTGTAATAAATTATCTCATTACAGTCTCACAATGAACTCTTGAAAAATATATCAATGCTTATTTTACATATGAGTACACTGATGCTGAGAGGCTTTTGGTAGCTTGCATGAAATCACATTCTTTTTTTTTTAAGTATAATTTTCATATGTTTCAACTTTGTTATCTTCAGTCAGAGAAAAGAAAGGAAGCTTACGCAGTGTCAGTCTCTCTGACATTTTTTGTAGGTATCTTTAACAACAACCCAAGATGTTAAGGCAAGAGCAGCTTGGGCTAGGTGGGACTTTAAAATTGCATGCTTTGTAGCCCACTGGAATACGATAGAAATTCCTCCAAAAGTTTGACTTTTCTGAGTATGATAAAGGAATGGTTGAATTCTCTTTCCTCTTGGATTCCAGAAACAACAGTTTATACTCTATGAGGTAACGGATATTTTTTCCATGACTCTTGGATATATGTTAAATTTATTTGTATGGTGTTTGTTCATATCTTATAAGCACAGTAAATCTAAATCTGTATCAATAAATAGAAATTCCTAATGTTTGCTGGGAAAAATACACAAAAACAGCCTTTGCCTACTAAACACTTCCACATCTATTCTATATTATCACCTTGGTGTGGAGAGCACAGGGCAGTTTTGCAGCAGAGAAGGGGGAACTTCAGTGTTTCCCAGTTCAGCCTTAAGAAATCTCCAAGACTTTTGGATGACAGAGGTCTGTTTTACATCTCAGAAATCTGGTTCGTTCTCACGAACTCTATTGACAGGTACAAAATCTCTGCATTGAAAAATGATTGGAATTAATATATATCCCACTCTATTCCTTCATTCTAAGACATAGTTCTAAATTTTTGCAATAAGACACATAGTCAAACACATACATCTGGATTAATCCTTCGAAATAATGACAATGCAAAGACTGTATCTGGTTGCTGATCCAACAGGGTAAATAAAGGATCTGAGTCTGAACGGCCATGTTTTGAACCGTTTGTCTTCTTTAAAATATGTGATCTCTAGCATGTTAGTTTCCCTTTTAGAGCGCGCTCACTTGTACATAAGAGGGAAAAAGTATTATATCTGATTTATTGGGTTCTCTGAAAATTAAATAAAATATGTAAAAATTTTGGCTCCTCAGAAGGGCTCAAAAATAAACTTAAATTCTCCTCCTTTTTTACCCTCACTGATTAAATATATTACAGGTTACCCCAAACAAAATATATGCCTCTTCAAGCCATAAAACTTAAAACAACAACAACAACAAAAAACACTTTAATTCCTACTTGACCATAAACTAGACAGAACTGGATGAGTAATTAATACAAAAGGTTGAATTAATGTAAGTGATATACTTCTTTCTATTGATATCCATTTCTGTTTTCAGGGTAATGTTTATGTGCATCTTTTGCTAAAATATCCATCGAAAGATGAAAATATTTTTAAATAAATTCATTGACCACCCCCCTAAGTGAAACATATGGTTACTGACTTACACATCATCCTGTTTCAGTTACAAAATACATATACAGTGTGTTAAATATTACCAAACTATAAGAATATTAGGGGACTTTGAATAACAAGTGTTCTATTTTACTTACTTAAAGTAACATTCAATTGTAACTTATAAACTTAAATACAGTTGATAGTTGACTTTGATCCTGAAACATTTAAACTATCCCTGGTAAGATAGTTTCTCCCCGGTAAGATGGTTTCTTTGCCAATATCATACCTAGAACAAAGTCAAGTTCAGTTGTGTGAACGGCATTCCTTGAGCTGCCATTGCATAACCTGTGATTCCTCAGAAAAAGGTCCTGGTCCCTAGCAGCTAGGTGTTTAGTTCATGCCTGGTCCAAAAAACAAATAACTAATAAAGAACCAGGTCTGTTGAATGACAGCAATACTTATATGGAATAACTGAAATTCATTAAGTAAAATATGATATAGAAATAATGATTAATAGTGCATAGTTTTCAGTATTACATTTGAAGACATGCTATTCGTGGAGCCTGGTATTATTTGAAGAAAATTACCTCATAGTTTCTTTTTAAGAAGGTAACTTAAGATTGAATTTCACAGTATAGGTGTAAGGTATATTGACTATCTTCTTTTAATTCCGCAAGTCCAATTCATTCCAAATAATAGGTTCTACTGATGAAAACTCATTTTCTTATTTCATACAGGTGAAATGTAATAACACCTGAAACCAAGTTCTGGCATACATAAATCAATATTTTCAACTATAAATGTTGTTTTCCCCACAGGTTTTGCTACTTTTAAGAATCATCATGGTTCAAAGTACAGGTTTATTCCTCAGAGAAGCAGGTTATTAGCAACAAAATAATCACCCAGATATGAGTCACTGAACACTGCCGTTTTAGGTTAGCTGTATGTTAAACAGAGATCTATGCAATAGTCCCATAAAGAAGTGCTTATTTACTAAGGGCATGACTAAGGTCATTAAAGTGAACTAACAATGAATTTAATTTTAGACTTCAAAGGAGCAAAATAGTTGACAAGGGGCTAGAATGTTAATGTTATGATAAGGGTATGCTATGGTAAGAAGAGTTAATCTTGCATTTCCTAGGATATGAAGCATGATATATGCTTTCCTTGAGTGATCATTGAGACTTTCAAGGGTTTTAGTTTCCCCCTATCTCTTTATGATAAGACATTACATGAAAATAAAGGCAGCAACAATTTAGAAATGGATTAGGCAGTTATTTATTTCATCATCTTAGTGAACAAATTATGCTGACCTTATTAAAATGTTAAAATATTTGATTAGACCATATGGAGACTATTTGATAATAAACCAAGCTGATTTGGAGAGGAACATTTCTATTTCAATTTCCAGTGCATCTAGGCATATTACTACATGTTCACCTGAGTCTTGGTGGGCATTTGCCCATACTTCCTATAGTTACAAGCTTTGTCCTTTGGACGAAACATGAGATTGGGCAGGAAAGCAGTAAATTCCACTAAGGTTTTTACCTGCCTTCAGAATAGCCCAATTCATAGTGAACAACCATCCTCAGGACTGAGGGAGCTCCTGGGACACTGAAATTTCAGACAGGGAAAGCTTCAAACAAACTAGGATTAGTTTCCCTGATCTTGCTTACTTTATTTTATAAATAAAATATTTAAAAAACAAAATGCCAAGTGAACCAGACAGATAATGTAAGCCTGAGGTAGTTCACCTTCCTGTTCTTCTGTCATTAATAAAATAGACCCACAAATAGTACACTTGATAGTTGTTGGTGATACTACTTATTTTCTCCAGGACCCAGAGACTTTGGTATCTGAAACTTTACTGTTGTGCGTATCAAGAAAGACCTGTGTTGCTGCCTTACCCTACCAGATACCTAGTCTTTATATGAGTGATAAACTCAATAATGCCTCTGAAATAAAGTATTTGTGTTTTTAAGTGAGTTTCTGCCTGAATAAAAAAAAAAAAAATGACTCTAAAGTTGGAATGTGGAACAGTATGGAGAGTCCTTTGAATCAGAGGTTACACACTCCAGCAATAGATCAAGCATTGTTTGGCTAAGAAAATCTATTTTCGCACTAAGTATCTACAGAGATTAAAATAATAAATAACTTGTAGGACATATTTCTGTGATGACATATTCCTGCTTCACAGATTATTTGCAATGTCTTAAAATAAATATAAAGATAACCCTCAGAACACAAGCTCTGGAGCTAGACTGAATGAATTAAAATTTTGGCTATGCCCCTTATCTCCTATATGACCTTGAGCTGGCCAATAACTTCTCCGTGCCTTAGTTTTCTCGTCAGTAAAAGAGATAATAAAAATACATACTTCATAAGTTTGGATGATGGTTAAGTGACATAATTTTTACGGAGTGATTAGCACAGTTCCCAGTCCATAGTAAGTGCTTATAGCTGTACAATTATTACTAAGATTGCCTGTGAGTCACTGGGTGCTTTATCAGTGCATTGACTGCTGTCAAATAGAGAAGTACTGAAGAGCAAAGGTCTTGGTGCCATTACCCATGTTAGGATCCTGGCTCCATCACTTAATAACTTGAGAAAGTAATTAGTGTCTCAGTTTCCTTATTTATAAGTTGGTACTAATCATGAAACCTACCACAGAGGACTGGTAACGAATATGCATGAACTAGATGTTACTATTTCCCTTATTATTGTGTGACCTGGAGGAGAGGAAAAGGAAATATCAATACCAGCCTCCTAATTTGAAAATCTCAGTAGCCTCTGGGGTGGGTTGACACTCTTATTCTGCAAATCTACTGGTAATTATTTCCTTCCAGAAAATAAGGGGCTCAGGCAGGAGTATCAAATGCAAATGAAAATAGGGTCCAAGAAGTAAATGCAAATGAGTGAAACTTATTAGAATTAAGAAAATAAGGAGTGATTCAAACTAGAATATTGGGGAATGTGTGCATAATCAAACAATTAAAGTTAAAAATCAGTAGAATCCTGACCTTTATGAACCAAACCTGTTTTAGGAGCTGAATTCAGCCTACTTGCCACCAGTTTGCAAGCCTCTGTTCATGGCATCTGCATGTTATTTGTTCCTTGTTTTTTAGGTGCTTTCAAACTGCATTTCAGAAAATAATTTTAGCCACTTCAAAAGCAATAACCTACTTTCCAAAATTGTCAACCATATTAAAATCACCAGAATTAAATTATTCATTCTGCTTGCAAAATATTTCATTCTTATGTAATAAAAGTTACGTCTATAAACTATAAATGTATATCTATATACTATGACATATATATAAACATATATACTATATGTTTTAATCATTTAAATATTAAATCTGTAATATGAATATTAAATAATGCATTTCTTTAGGAGCATGGGTCACTGATTTTAGATAAACTAATTATTATTTAAGAATACTGAGAAATAATTCTAGATATAGATTCATATCTACCTTTTCAAAGTTGCTAAATCCTAGAGGAATGGAACTTTTTTTTTACAAATATTGTCAGATTGGTAAAAGAATAATAAGGTTATTAGATGTCCTCTCCCCTGGAGTTAATTTATAAGCATTTACAGATTTTTTTGTCCCATGCTTGTGTGTAGTTATTCAAGTGGGTCTACCATTTGCCCTTTTACAAGGCAACTTACTCTAATAGGACGTTTTCCTAGTTTCAGGCATCACATTTCACCTTCATGATTTTTGCTGTACCTAATTACCAGCTGTAGCGATAGTCCATTAACATTTGTCTTTACATTAGTTATCCTTTTTTGTACTTAAAGTACTTATACAGGAATTAAGGCCTAAGCCTAACACCGTGGACTCACTCTCTGTGTCCATCCCTCTTTGCACCACATTCAAATCATTTGGTCTGGCTTTTGCCCCTTGGGATTCCTAAGCAAGGTGGGCAATGCCCAGCTTCATGCCAGAGAGAAGTGTCTCTAGTGTTCTAAGTCCCTTTGTCTTTGCAGGGGGTCTGCTTCCCAGGGCAAATGACGTCTTCAATATTCTCACCAATGTGAGCTCTCGGTATACCTATTTACTATTGAAATGACCAGAACATGCACTTTCACCTCTACTGAACCACACGTATTTAGACAAATTAGTAGGGGGATAGGGAAGGGTAGTAGAATGCTCCCTCAGGACCCACGGGGGACTGGTTCCAGGACCACCCCCATCCCTGCAAGGTACCAAAATCTGTGAACTCTCAAGTCATTTGTACAAAATGGTTCAGTATTTGCATATAACCTGTGCACATCCTCCCATATACTTTAAATCACCCCTAGATTACTTATAATACCGAATGAAATGCATATGTTATGTAAATGCTTGTTGACACATAGCAAATTCAAGTTTTGGTTTTTGAAACTTTCTGAATTTTTTTTCCAAATATTTTGATCACAGTTGGTTGAATCCGCAAATGGGGAATCTGGTAATACAAAGGGTCGATATATTCTTAATTGACAGTGACAAACAACCTAGTTTCTTAATTGGCCTGAAGCTAATTAAGGGTTGGCAAGCTCCATTTTCTTTTGGCAGCTTTCTTTCTTTACCTTAGGCCTTTCTTAATAATATACAAATTCATTCCATCAAAGCCTTACCCATTTAAATCCCTTGCTATACCTGGATAAAAACATATGGAAATGGGCAAAAAAAAAATCTTCTGAAAAGAGGAGTGCTGTGCATTTTCTGACAGACCCTCAAGGGAATATGATTCCATAGACGTGTGCACTTCAGACTGATTTGCTATTGACTAGGCTATTTTACAATCCTGTATGGTTAAAGTTACAGTAAACCTAAAGCGATAGAAATTTCTCCTGCCCACAACAAGGCAAATGATTCCTGTTCACAGATAAGAATTTTGTCCTCTAAAGAATATACAACTCTGTAAGTCAAATTCTCACGAATACTGGTTTTAATTGATTCTTTTGACTATTCTGGCCCACTGTATTTCTATATGAATTTTAGGATCAGCTTGTCCATTTCTGGAAACAACAAAAACACAAAAAGCCAGCTGGGATTTTGATAGTGATGGAATTGAATCTGTAGGTTAATCTGGGGATTCTTGCCATATTAACAATATTCATTACTCTAATTCATAAACATGGGGCAACCTTCCATTTATTATGGCTTTGAAGATTTTGTCTGCAAAGTCTAACATCTGGCCCTCTTCATTAAGCAGTGTTAATAAGCCTTCATTTTCCCCTATATGTGGATCACGCTTTCCTGTCTCTTTGTATGTCTCACAATTTTTACTTGAAAAATGAACCTTTTAGAAAATACATTTAACAATTCTGGATCATGGTCCCCTAGGCTCCTTCCTTCCCAGGGTTTGATTTTGATGTTGCTGTTTTTCTGGTCACTTCTTTGTTTAGTGACTTGGCTGAAACAACTCTCTGTAATCTATTTCCCCCACAGTGTGAAGTCTCTGATGCACTTCCTCAGATATTTTTCATGTTTTTATATTTTAGCTCTGGAACAACATATGCCATTTATTGGTCAAAGATTGTTGTGCTTAAGACCCTTTAACCAGTTAGATTTTCACCCATTACCATTGAATGTATAATAGCTTGGAGGCTGCTCTCACAGTTCAAGTTTACATTTTTTTTTTTTTTTATCTATTTTCATCTAAGGACTAATAGATTGGATTCTCCCTCTCTGATTACCTTTGAAAGGGCTCAGTCTTGGTCATACACACAGCCTTCCAGACTACAGGGATCTGTGTGATTGTATTTTTAAGTCACTCTTCCTAGGAGTTGCCTCTATGTCAGAATATCATATTGTTCAGCCAGTGTTTGGTCAAGGTTGTGCTTAGGTGAACCCTTTGTGGATCTGTGTGTGGCTCAAACCTGATTGCTCCTGACCGAACACAGCCTTTCCAAACCCCAGTGTTGTCTCTGATCCTACTAGGGCTCCCCCCTCGGGGTTGTCTCTTTCCCTATTTCTTAAACTTCTAGTTGCTCTGTTAGCTTGTTGCAACTAGTATCACCGAGCTATGAATGCACTTTTCCCTAGACTCCCACTTCATTTCCAGTGTTAAATATTGATTATAAATATCTTTGTGTTGAGCTTTACGTTAAGGTAAACATAAATATCTCCCAGACTCTTCAAACTAAACATATTGACATTTCTACTTAGTCTTCTGCCCAGGCCTGCTTACTCTCCTTTTCTAAACAGGTTGATACAAAACCTAACTTAGTATCTGTTTCTAAGAGCTTTACCAGCAATACATTTATTGTAAGTCTGTATATATGTGTATCCCCGCAAGTCTGTTAACTCACCAAGAGCAGAAACTGTCTTTTCAATTTAAGTAAATGAGATCTAACCAGATGAAGGATACAGGCAACAACATCACATTAGACAAACATGGAAAAGAAATGTAAAAGAACATATTTTTAAACTTCCATATTTCATAAATCTATTTCTCTATACCTACATATCTACACATACCTAGAGAGAGAAAGAGACAAAGAAAGAAATACTAAGCAAATGAATAAACTTGTATTTGTATATTCTGGCATTTAGTTGGTGCTCATATTTGTTTGAGCTCTTTCAGGACACCTAGAATATGCATATTTTAGCTCTTAACTAATTTGCTGTAATTATTTGTAGAACCCTGATTTATTTGATTATAAGCTATTTAGGACACGCTTTGTTTGTCTTGGTATATACCTGGGCACTTAGTAAATTACAAAAGTTCATTAGGATACCATAATGCACGTTGCTAAATACATGAATGAGTGAATGAATGAATGAATGAATCATCTCTACTTGTCACTCAGTGCTTTTATTTCTCATAATATATTTAGTATTTTTATTAAGAATACTTTAATGATGAAATTATAGAAACTACCAATATTGCATAATAACAGACAATTATCACAAGCTGGGTTATAATATACAGTTGTTTTTTTTTAAATGGGGCAATACTAGTAAAGTTCATGCCTATTGGCAGGATAAGAATCACAGAATACTCCCTGTCAATGACAAAGTTAAGATATTTAGTTAGATAGCTAATGGAGTGCCTAGAGCAAGTTTTCTTTATTTTTTAAGAGTTATCTCCCCCATAAAATAAAAATAAAATCCTGAGGATTTAATTGTGACTTAAGATCACGTATTTCAGAAAAATAATATTTTCTAACTTATATGCAACCTGATTTATTCTCAATCCTTTTATCCGGCTCCTGATATTTGCTTTTTGCAAATGCTATTTTTTCTTTCTAATCTCTCTAGAGAGTTAACTTGTCTTAAAACCTAAAGATAAATTTAAAAAAATAGAAATTAGTTATACAATTCCATATTTTCAAGTCTATAAAACTTAAAAGGCATTTCATAGAAGACACATTTGCCTGTCACTTGCTTATTTAATGTCTTGATGAAAAATTTTAGTCATAAGTGTATATAAAAAAGTAATAGTTAACTTGAATAATGAATTTTCTAAAGAGTTTTGCTCAGTTTTTTTTTCAAATTTTGCAAGAATATAAAAATTGAAAAATAACAATGCAAAGTTCTACCATATGAACAATTATGATAATTTGAACTAAAAATCCTAGGAATAATTTAATACAGGGAATAGGTATATATTCTTAGTTTGAATTTAATATCAATCAGCATTATCTTAATTCTTAATAATCACAACCTTAGATGACTTTGTTGAAGCCATTTCAAATGCATGCTTTATGTTATAGAAAATTAATTTTCAGAATTTGCACTATTGTTTCCATCACTGATATACTAAAGGATGCATATAAGTGAGGCAAGTTCAAGGAATACGAGCAACACCACAGTTTTAGTAAAAGTGACAGATTGGAGTACCTGGTGATACGTGGTCAGAGGATTACAGATTTCCTGTCTACAAAGGTAAAAAGGGAAATGACAGGTATATTCTGGAAATAAAGGTTATTGATTCTGCACTTTCTAGAAATACCCACATAATATTGGTCAGTAATTAGTATAAAAATACAACAAAGAAGTATTTGAACAAAAGGTGATTTCTACAATACTTTAATATGATAAAGAGAATATTTTTTTATTTAAAAAAATTTCTTCTTTTCCTTGTAAAATTACAAAGATTTGGACTTCAAATTTTTGTCCTAGGTGTTGTATTATTTTGTTTGACTCCCTCCAGGCCTAGAGATGAAAAACTGTAGTATGTATAATATGCAAAAGTCTGCATGGGTCAACTCAGTTGGTGAGAGGATAATTCCAATGGATTTGCAATAGTACAGGGAATCCAAAACCTCAGACAGAATCTCAATAACTAAAGTTTTGTGTATTGGATTCTGCCCCGAGTGCTTTGCATGACGAATTCACATAATAGTCACACAAAATACTAAGTTGCTATTATTATCAACGTATTAGAAATAAAGAAGCTGAGGCATGACACCTTACATAAATTATCATTATTGTAATTCATGTAGTTGTGTTAATAACCTGTGCTCGTAATCACAACACTATATTCATGCTTAAATTATTTCATGCTCTGCTGCCATTAGACAATGAAACCAGTGACATCCCTTTAAACGTTTAAAACAAATTCTAAGTTGCTTAGAGTTAAATCCTTCCTAGTTAGAAGAAGCATAAATAGTTTAAGGGAGATAGATGTAAACTTTAACCAAAGTCACATTTAAATACACTCTCTAATGTTAAGTATATCAAATCCAAATCTCTCGGCTTGGATCCTATAGGGAATTTTTGAGATTTAATGAATGTATCCAAAATTACATTCTTGGCTGCAAATAATAAATAACAATATCCTAATGAAAAGTATCTCTCCAAAATGCTTAAGACCCTTTCAATATAAATATCATTTTTTGGTCACGATCTCAAGCTTGATCATGAAAATACATGAGAAGTTTTGTAGGCAAAGCCCTGCCTGAAATTATTCTTAAAGTTTAGATTTTCAATTCTCTTTCCTGTCCTTTTTTTAATTTTTATTTTTTGGCCTTTCTGATAAATAAGTACCTGTATGCTGCTGTGCATGTAGACCAAATAGTGTGAAATCTATTTCCTTTAAAAAAAAATCACTCAAAAAGATAAATTGTAACCCACATATTTCCTTTCTCAGTCTCCTGCGAGACAAGTTTTAAAATATTACCAATGTGTTTTTCTTTTACATTTATAGAGGTGATTCTGGAATGGACATTAGAATGTAAGACTTCTAACAGCAATGCACATTTCTGAAGGGCTCAGAAGAGTGATATCTATTTGGCCATTTGCATGACGGCAATAAACAAATACCCTTTTATTTTATAATGTTTCAGAAAATATCCAGTGTCTATACACACGTGTGTGTGTGTGTGTGTGTTTGTGTGTGTATATATAAATATATCTGTCATTGTAAGTGTTGGACAAATAAAATACAGTTTTAATTAAGTAGTAATTCAGATATTAGTCTCTACAGATAATAACAACAGAAAAATATAAAGTGTAGATTCTGAAGATTGGCTATTCTTACAAAGCACCACGTATTATTCATAGCCATTGTTTACTTACAATATTTTCACTGTTTTAACCAAATTCCATGGCACTCTCCTCTAAGACAAAGCTATGGAGAACATGTGGCTTCTCATAATCTACACTTCACTTGTATTTTATATATTATATATACATACAATACATGTACCTAGTTGTAAAGATTATTTGGTTCAGATATTAGTAAGAATTATCTGGGGAGAACATCTCTCTTTACAAAAAGAGAGTGATATCATATCTATGGTTAGAGAATGCCTTTACCATCTTATTCTGATAAATCCCCCAACAAGTTAATACATTGTTTTTAGAGTCACAGTTGTAGAAAGCAAACTTATGGTTACCAAAGGGGAAGGGTGGGGAGGGATAACTTGGGAGATGGGGATTGACATATACACACTACTATACATAAAAGATAACAAATAAGAACCTATTGTATAGCACAGGGAACTCTACTAAACACGCTGTAATGACCTGTATGGGAAAAGATCTAAAAAGAGTGAATATATGTATATGTATAACTGATTCACTTTGCTATACACCTGAAACTAACACAACATTGTAAATCAACTATACTCCAATAAAAATTAATTATAAAAAAGTGGTATATAAAAATTTTAAAATGAGCTTTTATTCTTTTTGAGGTGGTTGCTTTATTTTTGTTTTTTTTAAATTTGTATTTTATATTGGAGCATACTTGATTAACAATGTTGTGTTAGTTTTAGGTGTACAGCAAAGTGATTTAGTTATACATATACATGTATCTATTCTTTTTCAAATTCTTTTTCCATTTAAGTTATTACCGAATATTGAGCAGAGTTCCCTGTGCTATACAGTAGGTCCTTGCTGGTTATCTATTTTAAATATAGTAGTGTGTAAGAGATTGACATAAAATGAGCTTTATAACTCTCAATCTCTTTAATTTTTTCCAACTACACCTTGCTTAAGTATTAGCTGTGACAACTCCTATGAATAATCATGTAAATGATAAACTCATGTCAGTGGAAAAAAAGATTGTTAACAATATGTCTGTTATGTAATCTAAAATGGCTTAGAATTGCATTTTGTTAACAGGCTAGGAAGGTAAAGAAATATCCATAAATTCTAATTTATGAATATTATTAAGGCAAGTGAGAGGCATTTGAGGATGATATAAACACTTGTGATATCATTTCTTTTATGAAAAGGTGGTAACTGATATTTCATTCCAGGGTTATCATATTTCATCTTAATACTAATAAGTAAAATAAAAGTAGGGAATTTTGAAATCTGCCAGCGTGGTAATCACAGATCTCAACATATGATAGTCTGTGAAAACATGAATATGAGTCATGTTGACCAGGAACAGTATAGTAGAGTGGTTAAGCATATGGGCTCTGGAACTCTAAATTCTGGTTTTGAATCCTAGCTCTGTCATATAACAGCTAAGTAGCCTGGTTAAAGTATCTTTCTATAACTAAGTAGGAATTATATTAGCACCCATCCTATAAACCGGTTTGGAAATTAAATAAGCAATTAATTCAATGTCTAGGGCATTAAAATTGTTAGCTATTATTATTCTTAGTCATATGCATATATATTTTAGGAGAACTTTGCTTCCATGAGAACAGGAAAGAAAGGTATACAAAATCTGTCATCAAGGAACAAAACATTTCCATGTATGTAAACATTTTCAGAGTTCAGATAAAATCATTAGCCAAAAATAGAGTAAAATGCCCTATCTTGGACACTGTACATATGTGACTATCTATCACATTTACATTGCAAAAAAATTTCCTTAATTCTGTAGAAAAAAATAAGAATTATAACTGAGATATACTCTATTAGAAAATTCTTGCTCCTACCAAATCCTCTGTTGTTGAATCATATCACAATTAAAATAAAATTAGAATTTATTTTATCAAGTCCTGAAGTATAGAAACTGTACAACTTACACAATGACAGTTAGAAATTTTAAGTGTATTCTCTCATCTCACCTCATTATTATCTTTGTCTTCAGAATAAATTAATTTTGTACATTTTTCCTTCTCATTATAATGCTTGTCACAGGAGAGAACAATCAGAATTATAATAATACATAAAGGAGTTGAACATTATGGTAGTGTGCTCCATAACTTTTACATATTTCAAGTTTGTGCTTGATTTTCTTGCAATTTCATTATACCTGTCACATTAATAAAGCTGTAAATATGAACTCAAACACAAGATATCATGGAAGAGACATGTCTTCTCTATTTTCTTATCTTTTTAATGTCACAATAGGGTTCCAAGTAACAAAAATGAAGTTTCCACAAAGATCATATAAGTGTATTAATTATAGAATATAATGCTTTATGTAGGTTAAAAGGGGCAATTTTATGTATTAATATGTGGTATGAATATCAATATGAAGCATATTTAAAACTTGAAGTAAAGAGAAATATAATTATAATCTAAGGAGATCCTGTCATCCTAAAGTGTAAACAATGTTAATGATGATTTTGTAAATACCTAAGAAGCAAAGCAGGAATACTAGCAAATTTTTCACACAACATATTTTACAAGAGATTATGAATTGTAGGAAAAAAAACCTTAATTTTTAAATGTAGTTAAGGAATTTTAAATTTAATATAGTTCAGTAGTTGTAGAAATACCAGATGTAGATCACATTTGGTTCAACATTTTCTCTCCAGTCGGCCATTGTATAAAATATGTTATGTACATTCTAAATTAACATTTCAGGTGACTTGAATGTAGTCCATAATGCAAAAATGCAGGATAATGAAATTTATTCATTTTTATTAATGCTGAAGAGTCATATAACTTAAATTAACACCTTAATAAATTTCAACAATCTAGTTGGTCCATGCCGAAAACAAAGGAGATTAAATCAAATTAAAAGAAGAAATCACTGGCATATATACACAGACATCTCAAGTTCAATTGTTTGTCTCCATATCCATGGGAGTTTGGTTCCCCCTGATACCTGCAGATATCAAAATCCGCAGATGCTCAAGTCCCTTATATACAATGGCATAGCATAGTCAGCCCTAGGTATCTCCAGGTTCTGCAGCTTCTGATCCAACCAAGTCCATCTGTTGATTCAACTAACTTAATTGGCAGTTGGTTAAATCAGCTGATGGGGAACCTGTGGATACAAGGACATATTGTACTTTAAACTTCAAAATTATACAAAGAGAATAGATGAATGTGATGTATTATCATGATTAGGTGCAGTTTCAGTGATGTTTAACTAATGAGAAAATCTGTCCAGTGATCAATTCCATACCTCAAGATGAACTTTGAGGTCATCAATTTCCTGAGCAACTCTAGCATATGTTGTCTACTAATAAAGCTTCCTACAGAATGGGAGAAAATATTTGCAAACGATGTGAGCAACAAGGGATTAATCTCCAAGGTATACAAACAACTCATATAGCTCAATATCAAAAAATCAAACAACCCAATCAAAAAATAGGCAGAAGATCTAAATAGACATTTCTCCAAAGTAAACATACAGATGGCCAAAAGACACATGAAAAGATGCTCAACATTGCTAATTATTAGAGAAATGCAAATCAAAACTACAATGAGGTATCACCTCACACCAATCAGAATGGCCATCATCAAAGAGTCTACGAAAAATAAATGCTGGAGAGGGTGTGGAGAAAAGGGAACCCACCTACACTGTTGGTGGGAATGTAAATTGGTGCAGCTATTATGGAGAACAGTATGGCGGTTCCTCAAAAAATTAAAAATAGAGCTACCATATGATCCTGCTATCCCACTCCTGGGCATATATCCAGAGAAAACTATAATTCAAAAATATACATGCACCTCAATGTTCACTGCAGCACTATTCACAATAGCCAAGACATGGAAACCACCTAAATGTCCACTGACAGATGAATGGATAAGGAAGAGGTGGTATATATATGTCAATACAATGGAATGTTACTCAGCCGTAAAAAAGAATGAAATAATGCTATTTGCAGCAACATGGGTGAACCTAGAGATTATCATACTAAATGAAGTAAGTCAGACAGAGAAAGACAAGTATCATATGATATCATTTATTTATGGAATCTAAAAAAAAGATGATACAAATGAACTTATATACAAAACAGAAATAGACCCACAGACATAGAAAATAAACTTACGGTTACCAAAGGGGAAAGAGGAGGAGGGATAAATTAGGAGTTTGGGGTTAACATATACACACTACTACATATAAAATAGATACCCAACAAGGACCTACTGTATAGCACAGAGAAGTATACTCAATATTTTGTAATAACCTATAAGAGAAGAAGTCTGAAAAAGAATATATATATATATATATATATATATATATATATATATATACACACATATATATGTATATATATATATATCTGAATCACTTTGCTGTACACCTGAAACTAATACAACATTGTAAATCAACTATACTGGGACTTTCCTGGTGGCACAGTGGTTAATAATCCACCTGCCAATGCAGGGGAAACGGGTTCGAGCCCTGGTCCGGGAAGATCCCACATGCCATTGAGCAGCTAAGCCCATGCACCACAACTACTGAGCCCGCGTGCCTAGAGCCCTGTGCTCTGCAACAAGAGAAGCTACCACGAGAAGCCTGCGCACAGAAACGAAGAGTAGCCCCTACTCGCCGCAACTAGAGAAAGCCCGCGCCCAGCAATGAAGACCCAACGCAGCCAAAAATCAATCAATCAATCAATCAAGCTATACTTCAATAAAAAAAATAAAATAAAATATTTAACGTGCAAAAAAACCAAACCAAAACAAACAAATAAAAAACAATGACATACCATCTTTTGCTAAAGTAATTCCCAAAAATAAGAAAGATTGGTGATATACAGTGTGGGCAAGAATGTGGAGAAATAAGAGTGCAAATTGGTACAATGTTTTTGTAATTAGCATTCTCTATTAAACTTTTAAATGCCTCAGAAAAAAAAGACTCCTATGTTTTGAACATCAGAGGGATCAAATTGTAATATATTGTCAAGGACTAGATAATTCTATCCATTAATAATAAATGAAATGATATGATTAAAGTTACCTACCACCTTATATATCACTTTCAGAGTAAAGGCAAAAGCAAAGTTTCAAAATAACTTTTTAGAAGATTAAAATACTATATAAAATGTCTCTGATAGTTGCAGTCTATTTTGGGGGAAAATGAATTCCAAGAGGCAAGATAAGTGATTATATCACATTTTATTCAAAACATATTTTATGTTAGCCTGTTCACATTGTTTCATATGTGGCTCCAACACATTCTTTTCCATTTACTTTTTTATTTAGACACAATACACATATTATATTTTCAAGTTGCCTTATTTCTATATTAATATCTCAGAATTTAACAAAAAGGTATTTGCTTTTTCTTTTTAGATTTGTAATTATATTGTTCCTTCTGTGAATTTCCTCTTGGATTTTTTAAAACACTACTTCTTTTATACATAGCAGCTATATAGAGATAAAAACTTTTGATGTCTTTTTTCTTTCAACATGTAACAAATATTTATTGAACATCCACCCTGAACCAGTATACTCTGTACTTGATATTGAAATTACTTCATTTAGGGATGTAATTCAGAGGTCTAAAATCTAGTTTCTAATAAATAAAATGTCTTAATGACTTAAATCTCATTCTCATAAATAAAATGTTTGAATGTTTTTTTCACGTTTAATATTTAAAGACATACTGGAATTAAAGAGAAAGAGATAGATGACAGACAAATAAATAGATGAAAGAAAGAAAGAAAGAAAGGAAAGAAAGAAAGAAAGAAAGAAAGAAAGAAAGAGAAAGAAAAGAAAGACAATAGAAAGATAGTGATATAGAAAGATGTAGATAGAGATACGCAGATATATAAAATCACCTTTAATTCTAATATTTAATTACTTATTTACTTACTTATAGAGTGAAGGAAGTGGCCTAACAGTTTAGAGTTTACTGTTTGATTTTGTGTGGTAAAAAGTTTACCAATCCTGTTTTGGCTTAGCATTACGTTCTGTGTACTCATGTTTATCTTCATAACTACAAAAATATTTTCAAAATATACACATTTTATGCCTGTACACACAGGATAGCAAATATACTACATATAAGGGAGCAAAACAAAATAATACATGGACTGTACCAGAAACGCACACAAATGAAAATATTAAATGAAATCTTTATTAATAGATACAAGCGCGAATCATAATAATACAGCCTGATGAATTTTTACAAAGTGAATATGCCCATGGAAACAGCAAGCAGAACATCATGGGCATCCCAGAAACACTGTCTCCCACGTGCCTCGCCCCACGCCTGTTCCCTGGAAACCTGCCCACTCAATGGAAAACTTCATCCTGACTCTTAAGACCATAGGCAAGTTTTGCTTGTTTTACGATTTATGTGTAAGATTCATACAGAACATAATCTTTTATGCCTGGCTTCTTTTGCTGAACATAATGTTTGGCGCATTCATTTATGATGTTCATTTTCATTGCTTTGGTAAATATCAAATAGCTCTACAAAGTAATTATCCCACAGCATATGAATCCGGTTGCTCCACAACCTTTCCCACACTTGGTATTTTCTTCTTCAGTTCAGTCATTTGGTCGGGTGTGTACTAGTGTCGAACTGTGAAGTTAATGTGAATTTCCCGGGTGACTAACGATATTGAGCCATTTTTTCTATGTTTATTGGCTGTTTGCATCTGTTCCTTTTTATAATGTCTTTTCAAGACTTTTTCCATATTTTCTTTTTTTGTTCTTTTTCCTTCTTTTTTTACCTATGAATTTGTGAAAGTTCCTTATATTTTCTGCATATTTCTTCATTGGATATATAATACAATAGAAAAACATTATTTCTCTTTACATTCCAAATTTCTACTCTCTTAATAGTGTGTGGTGAGGTACAGAAGTTTTGATTATCTTCTACTCCAAATTTGTACCTTCATTTAACTGGTTCCATTTATTAAATAGACTTTTATTTCTCTGCTGCATATCATGGTCAACCTTGACATATATCAGATGACTGCATTTGATTGCGGCTTCTTCTGGATTCTCCATTGTGCTCTGTTGACCTACTTCTCTTTCCTGGAGCTGCTACTACACTATCTTAATTACCGTAGCATTATAAGAGCCATTGGTTTATCTGGCAGTGTATGGCCTCCAACTTTACTCTTTCACTTCGATTCCCTTGCTGATTCTTGGCCCATTGCATTTCCATGAAATTTTAGAATCAGCTTGTCAATATTCACATTAAAAAGTCTTTCTGTTATTCAACTGGGTTTGCAATGAATCTAGAGATAACTTGAGGAGAGTGAACATTTTTTACAAATATCAAGTCTTCCAATATATGGACATATTATATTCCTCCATTTATTTGAATCTTCTATAAATTTCTCAGGAACAATTTTTTTGTTATTGAAATTTGGCAGAGTTCTTGTTAGATATATTCATAGATATTTGATATATCTTAGTATTAATGTAAACTGTGTTTTTAAACTTTTCAATTTGTTGTTATATAGAGAGAAATACAATTAATATTTCTATATTAATCTTGTATCAGCAACCTTGTTAAATCCACGTATTAATTATTGTTCTTTATATTTGCATATTTTCCATACAAAATCATATTTTATGAAAATAATGACAATTTTATTTATTACTTTTGAATATGAATGTCTTTTACTTAATCTACTTGTCTTAAGCACTAGGATTTATATACAGTGTTCTTTAGCAAAGTAATGATATATCTTCTTTAGTAGTTTTCCAAGAACTTATTTTTCTTAAGTGTGGATAGAGTGACTATTTGACAGAAGGATGGAATAAAATGTAATTATTCAAAAAAAAGAAATAGAGGATAAGGGAACATTAAAAGGTTGAATAAAGAGAGAGATGACAGGTATTAAATCAAACGTATTTTAATTACATTAAAGGTCAATGAGTTTGATACTCTGTATAAAAACTAGGGACATCAACTGGAAAAAAAAAAAGAAAAATCCAGCAATATTATACTTGTAAAGACATGCCTTAAGATCACAGAAAATTTGAAAACATATCAAAATCTGTAAGATGTCAACAAAGGCATGCTTAGAATTAAATTTATACTATATTTCAAAATAGGCATCCTTAAGAGTTTAATACAGTGATCATTTTTACATTTTCCTACTAATACCAGAACCTTAGAACATGTTAACTCTACATATACCATTCTCACTTTTCACCTTTTAAATTATTCTTGATTTTTATGTTACGAATTTTATAGTTAATAACCACATATATTTACTACATGTTTATTTTATCTTTTGTTCTGCACATTTTTCTAATTTTCATATCTCAATGTGACATTATTTTCCGGCAGTTGGACAAGATCTGAACAAATAATTCCCATATATCCTTCATCCATATTCCTCACAGGATAACATATGATCATATTTGATTTATCCTTCTATCTCTCCTTTCATTCCCCCAAACAATTTTAAACTAAGTTATAGGCATGGAAGTTCCTTACCACTAAGCATCTCAGTATATTTTTCTTTCACAAAGGTGGGTGAGGACATTTTTTTAGGTAACCAGGATTTCGTCAATTGTCCTAATAATGTTATTTGGAGCTAAAGAAAACTGAGCATTTTAACTTTTGGTCCCAATTAATCTAGAGCAGTTCTTCAGCCCTTGTTTTTCACAATATTTATCTTTTTGTAGACTATGGGTTGGTTATCTTGTAGATTAATCCTTAATTTGTGTTCGTCTGATATTTCTTCATTTTTAGAGTTCGGTCAAGGATGTGTGTCACAGGCATACAGAAGTGCTGTATCTCAGTTTATCAAATGCTCTACATACCAGAATCTCTCTCTGTATGTATTTTTTCCTGAGAAATATGCACAAAAGTATACAATGTATACATATAAGAATTTTTATAGTAGCAGTATTGGTACTATCCAATAACTGGAAAACAGTAGACTATGAACAGTATAATAAATACAGAGCTGTATAGTAAAGCACTGACAATTATATTAGAATAAAATAAACAAGCTACAGCTACATTCTTTTCTGCAACACCATGAATTTCTAAAACATAATGCTGAGCTATGTAAGCAAAAGACATATATATATATTCAAACTTACTCCCGTGTTTGTATTTTTTTAAATAGCAAAATTAACTTTATGGACTTGTGTATAAGGTAAAAAACTAAGCAGTACAGTGAAATAGCTATCTTGAGAGTCAGGACAAAGGTAACCACGCTTAGAATAGGATTGTGGGAACATTTGTTTGCTACCAAAATTCTATTTATTTTCCAGGGAAATGGTTACATGGATGCTCGTTGTATAAGTATTTGTTTAGCTATACATATATGCTCTATGTACATTTGTCATTGTGCATGATATTTCATAATAAAAAGTAAAAGTTTCAGAATGTCAATCTGAATAATTTTCAAATGTCTATGAAATCTTGAAAGTGTGAAAACATATATAATTATTTTAATTTCAACAGTTATAAAGAAAATTTGTCTTAAAATATAGTATGAGGGAGGAACTAATTCCCATATTAGGTACAGAATTAAAGTATCTCTACCTTAATAGTTCTGTTTGTAAAGCAAAGTAATAATAACACCATTATTTTATTTTTGTTAATAAAAGCATAATAATAAATGATAATTGATTAGAACTTTCCAAATTATGGTGTCAAATACAAGTATCTATGCTGATCTCCACATATGGTTCTGTAAAACTAGCAGCTTGAAAAATATGGAGAATGGAATGATCAAAGGATGACACATGCCACAGTTCCAATTAAAAGATTTCTCTATAGAGAAAAATGATAATTGCACATATGACAGAAGCAAAATGCAACAACAGTTCCCTGATTTTATACCCTTATAGTTCACAACAAATCCTAGTCAATTTCTAAGTATCATTTAGGTCAATGACGTGACCCAAGGCTCTGAAGTAATTAATTTTAACCCCTTATACAGCTAAACACTTTATACAGAAAGATACTTGTCATATCCTGAATCGGACCCAATGAGTGTGAAATTGCTTTTAGTGAGAATATCACAAGAAAGACTTTTTACCACAATTTTGAAACCATTAAATACGTTTAACATAGTCTTTTTCACTCTTTCATTCACTTCGGGTAAAGATATTACAGTTGACCCCTGAACAATGCGGGGGTTAGGGGCGCTGACCCCTGAGCAGTCAAAAATCTAAGTATAACCTTACAGTTGTCCCTCTGTATTCACGGTTCCACATCCGCGGATTCAACCAATCACGACTGGACTGTGCAGTATGGTAGAATTTACGATTGAAAAATTCTCAGTATAAGTGGACCTGTGCAGTTCAAGGATCATGTTGTTCAAGGGTCAACTGTATTTCTAAATATCTGATAATGATTCAAGAACAAAGATGTAAGGCTACCCCTATTTTGTAATAATCAATTGACATTTAGTAAACATTTTGTAATAAAATATTGTTAGATAAATTAATTACCAAAGCAATGAGTTAGAAAAAAATATAATATTTACTGAATTGTCCCAGATCTTATTTGCTAGATCTACATTCTACTTCAAGCTATTTATGTGGAAACTTCCATTGTAATTAGCGATAGTTACAGATGAGTATATAATGGGAGAATTTAGCCTTTGATTTCTCCAAACACTGCACTTATAAGGAAAGCTTCTTACAATCAAAATGAAGCTCATTATCTAATTAGAGTACAGAAATTGAACAAAGCCCCAGACCCCCTTTGGTTGAACTTATAAATTGTTTTCCTTCCTAAGACTGCTTCATCACTGTAAGTTATAATCTCAAATGGAACATCAATAAATCCTTCATGGTAAACAAAAATATAAGAGTAGGAAAAATTCCACACTATAAAGAGTGTGGTTTTATTATACTTTATTTTTACAGTCAAGACTTTTTTTAAAGACATCTATTCTAGGTCCCATTTTTACTTTGTACATGTAAAAACAATAATGCATTTTCCAGTTCACCATACCTGTTGATGACTTTACAAAGAATCATAAATCAAGAGCACTGCTGGAGGAGACGCAAATTAGATTAACACTGTCATATCATTATCTTTACGTTCATAACTTGACTGTTTTCAGCACATTATTTCCACTTTATTACATAGTCTGAAGAGTCAGATTCTCAGAAACTGAACATAAGTCTCTGAATCCCTGTTTTCTCTCCTTTTAGGTAGGGTAAGAAGGGATTTAACAACCCTAACTCTAAATACAATGTGTATTCTGAATTCTTTTGTGGCTTAACTAGACTGGCTTCTAGCAGGGGACACGGGTTCGATCACTGGTCCGGGAAGATCCCACATACTGCGGAGCAAGTAAGCCTGTACGCCACAACTACTGAAGCCCGCGTGCCTAGAGTCCGTGCTCCGCATCAAGAGAAGCCACCACAGTGAGAAGCCCGCGCGCTGCAACCAAGAGCAGCCCCCGCTCTCCGCAACTAGAGAAAGCCTGTGTGCAGCAACGAAGACCCAACGCAGCCAAAAATCAATCAATCAATCAATCAATCAATCTATTAAGAAAAAAAAGAAACTCTTCAAACAAAAAAATCAATATGAGAATGTTTGATGACTGTCATGAGCTTCCAACAGGTTAAAAACAGAAGTCGTATTTATCCTTCTTAAAATAAATTGCTTTTATTTTAAAACCATTTTGGATCAGACACTAGGCTGCATTCTGCTAGCTGCCAAGAATACATATCAAACACGCTTTAAGAGTCTAATGAATGTCAAAAGTCTTGGCATAAATCTAGTACTTGAACTATTCTATTTATCATACAACTGAAGCTCAACTGGGAGAGTGAAAATAATTCAGAAGACAGAAATTTGATTCAAATAATGTTAAAGTTTTGTTGTCAACTCATTGGTGCCTCTGCAGATAGAATTAAGGGAGACTGAAGGTGACAGAGTATACCTTCGCCTCGTCTATTATTCCTAACTAGAGTAGACAGACATTCACTATTATCTCAACTGATAGAATTTGCTTTAATAAAAATGAATATAGATATTTTTAATACAGATGGTTAAGATGAGGGGAGACTGACAAGTTTAAGTATCTTCTATACTTCTCATTACATGGGGGAAGAATGACACATAATGCTTCAAGTCAGTTAATCTTCCAGATGAAAAACAAAGTTTGTAAGCTTCCAACATATAGACACAATATAAAAATACGAAAAAGACACATCTTACCGCCTAAGCATTTCTAATCTGTATCTATATACACAGACATCAAATAAATTCACTTTTTAATGTAACTACCTGAGGATAAAAAAGATTTTCTATTCTTAACATTATAACATAAATCTGAAATGTTTTATCAAAATTTAAATATTACTTTCAAACATAAAAGTTGACTTTTGAGATAATTTATTTTTTCCTTACATTATTATAGCATATAGCATGAATAAATAAATAGTGAATTTAATTCATACAAAAATGGAAAACAGAATGATAATATGAACAAAGTAAAACAAAGCAATAGTCCTCCAATTGAGTGATTCCACTTGTAAAAGCCAGGTGGAGGAAATAATTTAAAAGGTGAATAAAAGAATCTATTGAAAACTATAGTATCTAAAATAACAAAATTGGATATCAGATTAAGTTTTTACCCATGGTATAAATAAAACATGATACACCAGTTTATGGAATATCATGTACCATTTTAGAATTAGGGCTGTGAAAACTAATAAAAAAGAAGCAATTCTAAATATAATTATAAGTACGGTAAATTAAATTCAATGTGTACATAATTAATGTAGTTAGAAACATAAAGCTGTTTACATTAACTCCAAGTAGAGAGGGTTGTCCTTCGGTTTTGATTAAGTAACCTTGAGGAATTTACAGGTTTAGATTTTGGTTTGCTTACATAGGGCCCCATGACATTAGAGGCACCTCAGTCTAAAAACCTCTTTAATTAATTTAACACATGTAAAGTAGTTTTAAGATTGCTAAACTTAACTGCTCTGAGAAAGAAATATATAAATTTGAATCTAGTGTTTGTAATTTATAATTCTTACTAGTAGCTCAGTTGAGCCAGTGTTTGTGTCTCCCTGACTCTCCTTGTTTTATGGATCAGTTAGTTAGCCTGTGATTACAACAAACTTCTAGTTCAAAAGAACATGTATGGTTTTTGTTTGGCTAGATTTTTTGTTACCGGTTTATTTGTTTCAGTTTGGGATTGAAACCCTTTTCAGCTCACTACATCCTGAGCAGAAGCTGGAAGTCTAGAAGTTTATGCATACACTTTTAATAAATTCCTGTACTGTTTACCTCAGATTTCCTTAAGTATCTCTTCAATTAGAATTCTCTAATAAAGTCCTTAAAAAAGGATTTTTTAAATGCAGAATATGAAATTTATTTTGGCATGAAAAATGACACAAGAGAATAATAGGTTTAAAATTTATAACAACTAGATAAAGTTACCTGGTTATAGAATGAGTACAGAAACTGGAAATCTTTAGATATATAAGGAGAAGGGTAATTAAGTGGTATAAGTTAGGCTTAAATGTGCACTGAAACATGTGGTATCAAGTGAGGTTACAATTCAGGGATTTGGCTAATAAAGAAGGGATCAGATTAAATCAAAGAACTGATAAGCGCTTGGGAAAAAGTCAGGTTCACAACTTTGAAGCTAATCACTGGGATATGGCCTTGAATGGACCACTAAATGGATAAAATTCTCTAACTCTTTTTACAGTAGTCCTTCATTACAGTAGTTCTAACTCAATTACAGTAGTAATTCACATAGCAACTCTCAGTGATATTATTCTAATTTCACAAACAAGTGAAGCATAGTTAGTTAACTGGCCTGAAACAATCTTGTTATAGAACTTATGCCCTGCACTAGCAAATTCTGAAGAATATATTTTGGGTATATTGTAAATGTTTTTTATTCTTTGTTTTGATTCATTGCATTAAGTAGTATGATAAATCCTTAGCAAGGGTATTGAGAAACACCCGGGTCAAAATAGTCTGGACAAATGATGACTTAATTATCTGATATTAAAGATTGCACTCAAGTATTCTGCTACAAGAACTGATAAAAAGGTCTAAATAAAATGCAATTGCTAAGAAAAATAGCTTAACTGAAAAGTGACTCCAAAATTTGTCTATCTATGACTGTTTAGGATGGTTATATTAGTATAGGTTCCATACTCTTTCGTGAGGTGTTACCATGTCTAAGTTTTCTTTCTCAGTTTTATTGAGATATAATTGATACACAGCTCTGCACAAGTTTAAGGCATACTGCATAATTACTTACATACATATATTGACACATTGACATACATATATTGGGAAATGATTATTACAATAAATTTAGTGAACACCCATATCCTCATATAGTTACAACTTTCTTTTCCTTGTGATGAAAAATTTTAGGATCTATTCTTTTAGCAACTTTTAAATATGCCATTTAGCAGTTATCAAATTTCAGAAGAGAAAAGAGAATGAAAAGAAAGAAATGAACTGTTAGACTTTGTGTGTGTGCTCTTGGAGATACACACACACACACACACACACACACACACATTCATGAAAGGATGGATATTAGGGAGAAGATGTAGTGGTTATTGAATGGATTAGGTAATGATTGTAAGAATTAATTTTTGGCTTTATATGAAGATTTTAACTTAGCTATGGTACTCTGAGTCAATAAATTCAACCAAATTTTTTTCTGTCTTGGAATAATTGTGCCTTTAGACTCATGATACCGCCACAAAGTGGTAATCAATATTTACGACTATGAATTATGGCTTATAATAACAATGATTATTATGAGTTGCAGTCTATTAATAATATAGGACTTTTTATATCAAGAATATTAAGCAAATGATATGTTAAAATTCAGAACACACTTCATAGCAAAGAAAATCAAGACAAGGGATGATTGAGATCTAGGTACAAGATAGTTCCCTGAAGAGGAGCAGCCTACTAGGGATGTCTGAGTCTAAAGCAAGAGGAGAAAGTTCAGCTAGATTAGCAGTAGGTAGTAAGGAAAATCATCAGTAAGCTGTACTCTGCTGTCTGGAACCATTAGTTACATTGTAATATTAGAGGCATAGGGAGAGAAAAATGTACATACACTGGCTAGAATTTGAAAGGCAGCACCCCAGTAGGAATCTAGACACAGGTATCACCATAAATATTGTAAAAGCAGAAGCTTTGGCCACAAAGATGCTGTTAGTGGATTTGGGGTATAATTTTGCAGCATAAATTGTACTAAGGTTGGGTTATAGCAGAACAGATACAAGCCAATCATACTAGTAGTAATGACTCTACTTATACCAAGTATGGGAGTTATGGTCTATAGTTAGGACACAAGAGATTATTGCTATAGACTGAACTGTGTTCCCTTGAAAATTTACATGTTGAAACCCTAACCTCCAGTATGGCTGTATTTGGAAGTGGAGCCATTGGCAGGTAATTAAGATTAGATGAGGTCATGAGGTAGAGCCCTCAAGATGGGATTAGTGGCTTTATAAAAAGAGGAAGGGAGAGAGATCACTTTCTTTTTGTCACTTGAGGACACAGAGAGAAGGTGACAATACACAAGCCAGGAAGAAGGCTCTCACCAGAACAGAAGTGGCCAGGTCTTTGAGCTTAGACTTCTCAGCCTTCATACCGTGAGAAATAAATGTCTGTTGTTTAGTTTCTGGCATTTTGTTATAGCGGCCTGATCAGGCTAAGACAGTTACAAATATAGTTTAGGAACCGTACTACCCTAATTCTGACTATTTAAATTTTAGATTCAAAACAAAATAACCACAGTCAATAAGAGAGGAAATACCCACATGCCTAATTGCATCCAGATTAGATTGGGATGGACATATTTTTCTCTTGTTTCCTTTTTTAAAAAAAGGAGAGGGGAGGGAGAACTTTAAACTACTCTTCCAAGGCAAAGGCAGTTACTAGCCCGCTTTTCCCTTCCTCAGTATTTTTTCATTCTCTGTATTTTCTTATAACTAGAAGTTAGTTATCTCAGAAGGAAATTCCAGTTCCTGGATTTTTTTTTTTTTTTTTCCTGCTCTCTGCCAATTCACTTCATAAGCTGATGAAAACAATTTTTGATTCTTTTTGGAATCATGATGAAATGTTATCATTATCTTTTCTCATTCATCTTAAAAACTCTCCTAACATTTACTGAGCATTTTCTCCCATAGGACCCTGTAGCCAGTTGATATGAGGTGGATGGAAGCCAAATAAAGAGATTATTTTTGCCATCTTCATTGCGGGATTCTATTGCACCTATGAGACATCTATAACTGTGATTAAAAGCCAGTTTTTTGTTAAGTATTATATATTAGTGATGATTGAGTTTACAGCTAAAACTAAGATGTGATCTTACTTATATTATTGCTTTCTCAAATTTGTTGGTGCATATATAAAACACCAGTATTTTATCTGTGCAATTTAATCTTAAAGTATTTATTTTCGTCGCTTCAAAAATAATGAAGATGGAAATTTGTGAGCACTGAAAAAATGACAGATAATCTTTCAATCATCTAGTATTAAACTATGGTAGAATAAAATTCTGTAAATATATTGAAAAATCCAAATTTTAGAAAATTTTACATTCTCTGGTATACAGCTCCTTTTCTTTGTAGTTTTTCACTTATTAAGGGTACCTGGACCTACTGAATAATTATGGTCATCAATGATTGTCCTCCTATGCAAAAGCTTCTACTTTCAGGAAAATGTTTATTATTTTACTTTTAGTTTTTGACTAACTTGTAGAAATTGTATAGTAAAGATGCATTATTATTGCATCCAAAAAGAAAAATCCTACTACCTCACTTATATTACGCTTCATTTTTGACAATTTTTTTCTGAATGGTTTGCTGCCTGTGTGTACAGACAAAGCTAAAAAGGATTATATTTGGTGTATCATTCTTTTATCACAAATCCTTATTTTTCTTAGCTTTCGCTTATATTTTTACTACCTGGATGAAAAAAAAATACTTAGGTTCAAGGAAGGTAGACCATCTCAGCTTTCTATTTCTCTTGCTTCCCCCAAATCAACATTTTGTTTACTGTACTTTTGTGTATGCTCTAATAACCTGTTTATGGCATAGGACGGTAGCTGGACCCACACCAGATTGACACAAAGCATTGTGATTAAAAATGAACTTCTATGACTAGATGGACTGCTGTCCCTTGCACAGTGTGTTTTCTTTCCATGAGGTATCAACATTGACGAATGGATGACTCCATTGAAACGTCTTTAGTAACTGAATGTGATGCCTGACAAGAGAGGCCTGTGTATCAGTCATCTAGAACAGTCTACCTTGAACAGGCTGATATTTTATTTATGCTGCACTCTCTTAGCTTTTCTAGGTAGAGTGTTTCTTAGTTCAGTTTTCCAATTATCCCATTGATTTTGGCAGGGCCAACAGATTCAGCCTAAAAATAGATCATGACTATGACTTAATTTTTTAAGCTCTTTGCACCAATCAAGAATTGAGAACTTTTATTTATCGGACACAAAATCAGGTGATATTACAGAAGCATGCTATGGTGCAGTGCTATTTAAACTTTGTGTCTATAGAGTCACCCATGGGGCTTATTAAAACATGCCCCACCTCCGGAAGTTGGGATTCAGATTGTTGTGGTAAAGGTGAGGAATACACATTTTAACATGAATTCTCAGGAGACTTTGATGCAAGTTGCTGGATCAGTGCTCTGTAGAAAGAAAGCACACTGGAGTAAGCATGATGATGTTGGGTTAGTCAAACCCAGATCTAATCTTAGCTGGAGAATTTTCTAATATTGTAGAATTGTTGTGAGTATTACCCAAGAAACATGCTTTAAATAATCTAGACTGCTTAAAGTAGAGCTCCTTCCATTGAAATTAAATAAATCAGTGGACTCTATTAGCTGAAAGTCTTCTCCAATATATTTTAAATAATACAGACTTTTTAAAGAAAGACGTTTTACTTAAAATTATATATGTTCCTCAACATAACACACATTACATTTATATTGATATTTCCAGCTTCTTAATTTGTGCCAATTCGTTGAATTTTTATTTTTAAATATCTCATCCTACAGATTTTGTATACACAGGATTTAAGCATTTTAATTTTCTTCTCATCTTTGAAGCAATATATCAAATGATTCTCAAAATTTAGAACATACACACAGAACAGGTGCAACTCTATCTTTTGATTGGAATACATTTGACTTGTTCTGAAGGGCGAACTAAACCATCCTTTGAACAGCTCAATTTATGAGGACACAGTAGTAACATGATAGGTTTTACCAATAACCAGAAATAATATGGTCACAATAATAGGGAAAAATAATGGTAAGAAGAGAGAAGATGATATAATGCCTAAAGTCTTCTGAAAAATCCTCATCAATTTGAAGCTTTTATAACCTCCTAATTATATTGTGATTAATGCTATTTGTCTGGTGTACAGAATTATCAACCTACCCATGTAGCCACAGTCAAAGTTGAAATTCCTTGTAGAGAAAAAATGCACAATTTCATCTTTAAAAAAAGTATTTACACCCCCCCAAAGAGAAAATAACTTTGAAGATTAAAATAAGAAAAGTTTCAGAACACGACTGCACATTTTCTAATGAAATGACAAAGTTGTTTCCATTGTAGACAACATTTTTGACAAAATTCCATATCTGAGTTTAATGACAATGTCTTAAAAGGGCACAGGTTTTGAAGGAGAGTAGAGTTGGTTTAGAAAATTGAAGGAAAAAAAAGAGGGAAAAATATATGGATAAGATTACATAGTACAGGGCAGTAAATAAGAATAAAAGTGAAAATAGGTGATCAGGAATATGAGTTACTCTAAAACTCAAATAAGAGGCATAGCAACATCAAAGTGAGCTGTAAAAACATAAATATATGCTACTAATTTTTTTCAGGTTATGTCCAAATAAACATTCAAGTAATAATAATAATAAAGTGTCAAAACTTCTCCATGCTGAACAATAGTAAATCAGTTTGCTCGTACCTGAAACATTATTATTTACTGGTCCCCTAAGTAGTCATTGTTAGAACTTAGCACAAAATATGAAGGATGAAAGTGATTTGTATACTTCAAATAAATAAATGAGCAACAACGGTGGGAGGAAGCACTTTTCACTTCTCCACACCCCATCTAAAAAAGGAAATTGTGTTTAGCTTTAGCCAGTTGACAAGTTGACATTCTCATAATGTACCTTATGATTAATCATAATCAAAATAACACTGAAGCATGAACTGTACTCAAAAGAGAGAAAAGTTCTTTCTTCTAAAGTTAGAAGTCAGTAGAATACTTTTGTCAATTTTACTTCTAGAGGTTTTATAGTATGCTGCAACCATACAAGCAATCATTTAAGGTCTCTCTATAGGCATAGAGAATTGGGTTCTTCTGAGACTAAAGACATGCTTAAGTTAAAAATACAGTTTAAGAATAAAAAATGTGGGACCTCCCTGGCAGTCCAGTGGTTAAGACTCTGTGCTTCCAATGCAGGGCTCACGGGTTCATTCCCTGGTTGGGGAACTAACATCCCACGGTCCTCAGCTCAGCCAAAAAGAAAAAAAGAATAAAAAAAGCATGCTCACATATCATTTGATGAATGTTTACAAAGTATCATATGATTTAACAATGTTTTGTTATAGGTCTTGAGAAAATAAGAGTCAGTGCAGTAGGTAGGAATTATTCTTAAAAGTGAAGCATGCTGATTTTGATGTTGAACTAGTAGATATCTATCTATGCAAAGAAGATAGAAATGGTAGAATTATGACAGTGAGTCTGAAAACAAGCAAATTCTCCAATTTTCTAAAGAGGTGGTCGTATATTTGGAAGTCATTAGATGAACGGTGCTAAAAAAAAAAAGAAAAAGAAAACAAGGTTTTTGAGTATAATTACTATATAATGATGTATTATTTAAAGTAGATTAGTTGTCATTTGTGGGAGGAAGTGGAAGGACTGGAGACAGAAGAGAAACCGGGGACTTAATGAAGGGACATCCAAATATGTAAGAGGTACAGTAAAGGTTATAATCCATCTACAAGCTCACCTTCCTATCTTTAAGGCTCACTTCTTGTATCTTGACTCCAAAGATCCTGCAACTTCACCAGGACCTCCAATGCATTTGTGCTGATCAGCTTTTCACTTTATTTACCCCTTTTATATTCTTGCTTTCCAGCTCTCTGCTCTGAACCTGTACCGATGCAGCAAAATGTGGCTAGAGGAAAACATACTACCCCAACAATTGGTAACACTTCAAATGAAGGTAAACATCAAGAGAGTCAAAAACAGTACCATGCAATCATACTGTACTTCACTAGTCTACTGACTCTCCCATCCTCAGCACTCCCCTTTCTCATTTTCTTTATCCTGAACCTCCAGAAACTCCTTCCAATTCTCATTCTTTTCCAGTAAACTTGCTTTTGAATTCTCTGAGACAATTGATGTAATCATAAGGAATTTTCCACAATCTGACAATCTAATCATAAATTTTACCATCTTGATCCATACTTAAAGTTATCTGTGTACTAGATTCCATTACCTTTCTCCTTAGCAAGGATATCATTCCAGTAAGAGTCTACTGGTCCTTTGCCTGTGTTTAAAATTTTTTTTCATACTCTAGTGTATAATTCCCTTCAGCATAAAAAAGTAATTCCTTCTGTCTTAACTGAAACTTCCTTTTTACACAATTCCCCCAATAGCTATGCACCATTTATATGTTCTACACTGTAGCAACATCCATCAGAAAAGATATATATTTATATGTGTATATATATATATATATATATATATATATATATATATATATATATATATAAAATTCCTTTCTCCTTTCCTCTCCACTTATTTATTTTATTTTAACTGAGTTATAATTAATATAAAAACTGCATGCATTTAAAGTGTGCAAATAAATGAGTTTTAATGGATGTATACAGCCATGGAACCATCAGCACAATTAAGATAGTGTGCATACATGACACATCATGCCACTCGGTAATCCCTCTCTCCTCCCCTTTCTGTCTCCACACTTGCCACTGGCCCATACCCCGGCAACCATGTGTGATGTTTTTGTTACTATAAATTAGTTTGGCTTTTCTGGAATTTTATATAAGTAGAATCATAGTATACATAATATTTTGTCTTCTTTCACTCAGCATAATTATTGTGAAATTCATTCATATTATGGCATCACAAATAGTTCATTCATTTTTAGTGTTGCGTAGTATTCCAGTGTATGAAAATATCACAATTTATCTATTCTTGAGTCATTTCAAGTTTTTGCTTATTACAAATAAAACTGCCATTAATATTTGTCTACATTTTTTTTTTTTTTTTGGTATGGGCATGTGCTTTTGGTAAATACATAAGAGTGGAATGGCTGGGACATACAGTAGGTGTTTGGTATTTTAAGAAAATGCCAAGCTATTTTTAAGTGGGATGTAACATTTTATATTCCCAGTAGCAATTTTTGACTTGTGAGCTTTTCATGTGTGACCTTCAATGTGTTGAGATAGTTTTCTCCCATTCCTAGTTTGTTGAGTGTTTTGGTTTTTTTTAAATCAAAAAAGAGTGCTGAATCCTGTCAAATGCTTTTTATGCATCAACTGAGATAATCATGTGGGTGTTTTTCCTCTATTTTGTTAATGTGGTGCATTGCATCAACTGGTTTTTGTATATTGAACCACGTTTGCATTCCAGAAACAAATCCCACTTTGTCATGGTGTATAACCCTTTTAATGTACTGTTGAATTCTGTTCCTAGTATTTTGGGGAGGATTTTCACATCTCTGTTTGTCAGGGATATCAACCTGTAATTTTTTTTTCTTGTGGTGTCCTTGTCCAGCTCTGGTATCAGGGTAACGCTGGACTCATACTATTGAGTTTGGAAGTATTCCATCCTCTTCATTTTTTTTGGAAAAATTTGAGGAGAACTGGTGTTAATTTTTTTTTTTAAACATCTTTATTGGAGTATAATTCTTGTTTAAATGTTTCATAGAATTCCCCAATGAAATCATCTGGTCCTGGGCTTTTCTTTGTTCGGGTGTTTTTGTTTATTGATCCAATCTCCTTATTGGTTATACTTCTTCAAATTTTTAAATTTCTTCATTATTCCATCTTTGTAAGTTTTATTTTTCCAAAATTTTATCCATTTATCCAAAAATTTATTGAATCTTATTTTTTCTGTGGCATCAATTGTAATATCTCCTCTTTCATTTCTGATTTTAGTTATTTGAGTGTTCTCTCTTTTTTACTTAGTTAATCTAGTTAAGGTTTGTCAAATTTATTTTTTCAAAAAAACAACTGTTAGCTTCATTATTTTTTTTCTGTTGTTTTTAAATTCTCTATCATATTTATTACTTTTCTAATCTTTTATTATTTACTTTATTCTGCTAACTTTGAGTTTGGTTTATTCTTCTTTTTCTAGTGCTTTGAGGTATAAGTTTAGGTTGTTGATTTGAGATCATTCTCTTTTGTTAATCTAAGTATTTACCAATAAAAACTTCGTTTTTTGTACTGCTTTTGCTGCACCCCATAAGCTTTAGTGTGCTGTATGTTTGTTTTTGTCCCACTATATTTTCTAATTTCCCTTTTGATTTATTCTTTGATCCATTGGTTGCTTAAAATGTATTGTTCAATTCTCACATATCTATAAATTTTCTAGTTTTCCATCTGCTATTTCTTTCTAGCTTTATCCTACTGTGGTTGGAAAATTATACTTTGTATAATTAAATTATACTTTGTATAATTAAATTATACTTTGTATAATTAAATTAAATAATTGTACAATTAAATTATACTTTGTATAATTTCAGTCTTCTTAAATTTGTTAAGATTTGTTTTGCAGTCTAACGTGTAGTCTACCCTGGAGACATTACCTTTATTATATTAGACAGTAAACAAACTTCCCATTTGCTATGAAGGGAGATGCTATCTCACATTATTTAAGCATCCTTGAAAAGTTAGTCTGGAACAAAGTCAGTCAGTGTTTCTGTTCTCAAGACACAAAGAAATGACAAAGACATATGGAGAAACATTTGACAACAATTAATATAAAAGAGTCCTCCATATTAATACTAAAAGAAGTTAAGACTTAAAAAGGAGATTCAGAGAAAAGATATAACTATGAATGAACAACACTCATTCAAAATTCACAATAGCACTAGTCAAAAGAAAAATAAATATTATCAGCATCAGGAAATATTCCAAACTCATCAAAATGACAAAAACTAAATATCTGACAATATATTGGTTTAGTAAGGAGTCATGCAACGAAAATTTTTATACACTGTGGTTACTGGTAGAAGTGTAAATCAGTACAACCATTTTTAAAACAACTTAAAATATTAAGTAAATTTAAAATTGAGCATATTTATTCATTTCTATGTATGTACCCATGAAATTTCCTATAATCCAAACATTATGAGACATGTTACTGTATGCTCATGATAACTGGAAAAAAATTAAAAGCCACCTAAATGTATGTCAAGGAGAATGGATGTAATATTAATACATTATTTATATTAGTCTATTTGGGCTGCCATATAAAATAAAATATACAATCAACTGGGTGGCTTAAACAATAGAAATTTATTTTCTCACAGTTGTGGAGAATAGAAGTCCAAGATCAAGATTTTGGTTCAGTTTCCAGTGACAGCTCTCTTCCTGATTTGCAGGTGGCTGGATTCTCACTGTGTCCTCACATGGCCTTTCCTCAACCAGAACACATGGAGAGAAAGAGGTCTTTCTCTCTTTCACTTCTTATAAGTCCACCAGTCCTGATGGATTAGGGCCCCACTATGACCTCATTTAACCTTAATCACCTCCTAAACACACTGTCTCCAAATGCGGTCACATTGGGGGTTAGGGCTTCAACATATGAATTTGAGGGGATACAATTCAATTCATAGCATTATTATAATATACAGCAATAAAAATGAATGAAATAGCACTACATGTGTAAGGATAGATATAGCTCACATATATAATTTTATTTATTTATTTATTTACTTATTTATTGATTTTTATTTTTGGCTGCGTTGGGTCTTTGTTGCTGCATGCGGGCTTTCTCTGGTTGGGGCGAGCGGGGGCTACTCTTCATTGCAGCGTGCAGGCTTCTCATTGCAATGGTTTCTCTTGTTGCGGAGCATGGGCTCTAAGCGCAAGGGCATCAGTAGTTGTGGCTCATGGGCTCTAGAGCAAAGCCTCAGTAGTTTTGGCACATGGGCTTAGTTGCTCCACGGCATGTGGGATCTTCCAGGACCATGGCTCAAACCCGTGTCCCCTGCATTGGCAGGCAGATTCTTAACCACTGCACCACCAGGGAAGTCCTCACGTATATAATTTTGAGAAAAGCAAGTTTCAGCAAAATTCATATAATATGTTACAATTAAAGATTCCGTTAAAAACCTGTAAAGCTACGTATTTGTTTAAAGATACATACGTATATGTATAATAAGTACCAAGTTCAGGATAGTGCTTACCTGTGTTGTGGAAAGGGGGATGTATCTAGAACAATGGGAACTCAACTGTATTGGTGGTATTTGGTCAGTATGCAAACATTAGTTATATACATTTATATATCTTGAATTATTTTTAACATAAAGATAAGTCTAGATAGTGCTGCCATAAATCTAGAAACAACCATAGAGGAGGAATTTGATGAGAAATACATTTGCTTTTATGCGTTCCAAATTAGCCAAGTCTTGTTCCCTTGCCTCTAGAATATATCCTTATTCTTCCTTCCTTCTTCCCTCCCTCCCTCCCTTCTTTTCTTCCTTCCTCCTTCTTTCCTTTCCTTCCTCCCTCCCTTCTTTCCTTCCTTCCTTCCTTTCCTTCCTCCCTCCTTTCCTTCCTTCTTTCCTTCCTTCCTCTCTTCCTTCCTTCCCTTCCTTCCTTCCTTCTTTCCTTCTTTCTTTCCTCCCTCCCTCCCTTCTTTCCTTCTTTCCTCCCTCCTCCCCTCCCTTCTTTCCTTCTTTCATCCCTTCCTTCCTCCCTCCCTCCCTTCCTCCCTCCCTTCCTTCCTTCCTTCCTTCCTCCCTCCCTTCTTTCCTCCCTTCCTCCCTCCCTTCCTTCCTTCCTCCCTTCCTTCCTTCCTTTCTTCCTCCCTCCCTTCTTTCCTCCCTTCCTCCCTCCCTTCCTTCCTTCCTCCCTTCCTTCCTCCCTCCCTTCTTTCCTCCCTTCCTTCCTCCTTTCCTTCCTTCTTCCCTTCCTTCCTTCCTCCCTCCCTCCCTTCCTTCCTTCCTCCCTTCCTTCCTTGCTCCTTTCCCTCCTTCCTCCCTCCCTTCCTCCCTTCCTTCCTCCCTCCCTCCCTCCCTCCCTCCCTCCCTCCCTTTCTCTTTCTTTCTTTCTTTTACTTTCACAAATACATAACTGGGCACAACATCTCTAAGCCAATCCAAAAGTTTCTTTTTGTTTTCACAAAAGGGTCAGAACCTGAACTTCAATGAACCAGGTCAACTTTGAGCACAGTCATTTTGGTAGTAACCAAATGGGTGGAAAACAGTGAATATTTATTAAAGTTAAATATTCCTTCAGCCTATTTGAGAGGGCCTCAGTATTTAATTTAATTCAAAACTAATACAATATGTTTTTGCTCCCACATCCCAGTTTATGGACTAAAATTCAAAATGTAGCAACATTTTCATTTGCCCAAAATAATTTGTGATTTCTGAAGTATTCCCAGATACTTTCCATGAGCTACTACTACATACCTGCTGGAGAAGTCATTTAATAGTAAGTTTGCATATTATTTTAAGTGTCTATATGTCAACTAAGGAATATTTTTATGAGTATTTATTTTTGCATTACACACTGAGGGCTAATTTACTTTTGAAACATTTGTTGTGTGTCTACACCAGATTTACTGCTGGCATATCTACAGGTAGCAATTCATTTTATTTTTTTACAAAGCCTTGATTTGTCATGTTAGTTTGGGCTGAATGTCCCCCACCTCCCCTCCTCATCTTTCTTTCTGCTTTATATTTCAAGGACATCACTATGCCTTACAAAATTTTAAATGCACTATTGAGTTATTGCTCTAAATAATCTCTTCTCTTTAAAATAACTTATCCATAAATACCAAAATGAAAATGCACCCTTTATAAAATTATCTGATTATATTTAAAAAGGACAAAAAATTAACTCTTCATCTTCTAGACTATAAAAATATGACTAAAACATTAAGAAACTTTTTATCAACTTCCATTAATTTAGTAGTTTTCTTTTTGATAATGAATAAAATATAATCTTGGAAGTTTGTGTTAAAAAGTGGTGTGTGAGAAAGCATGTATATGCATGCGCAATAACATAAAAATTAGACTTCTGAATAACAGTATTACTTTGACAGACCATTGAAAGAATAAATGGAGCCTGTTTTGTACTTGTCAGACGCTGAGTGTACTAGGCATCTATCAAGACACATTCACTAATTTTAAAATCAAATTGAAGAATCTTTTCAAATTACCATGAATTTTAAAAATCTATAGAAGTAATTCTTCTGTATGTAGTCAAGCTAAAAAAAGCACAAGATTCCTTGAGACACAGTATGAGAAACCATGATTCAATTAATAACTATGGAAAAGTGTGTGATATCTTAATAGAACTACTTCATTAAAATACTTATAAACATTAACATACATAAACATCACAGACACATAAATCTGATACAAACAATAGGGTTTGAGTTTTTTCCAGCAACTTTCTTTCATTTATGTTAATGCTAAGTGCCTTTTTACACTTCATAGCTGAAATATCCTACAAGCTAAATTATTGTGAATTTCAAAACTTAATCCATTAAAGATTTGTAAAGTTTACAAGGACACATGATAGGATTTTAAGGCTAAAATCTAATTGTGATTATGTAGTACTTAATATCATGGAATAACATTCTTCCTAAAATTGATACAGAAAGCAGGAACATTTGGCTTATACATTTTTCTAATCAGTATGTCTCTAAGTACTAGTGGTTTGTATGTTTATTTTTTCCCCTGCTTTAGTCATGAGTAAACTATTTACTTTGATGCTTATCAGACAGAAAGTGGGGCCATATAATTCACTGCCTAAACTCCACACTTCTGTAATTGAAAGGAGCCACAAATGTCTAATTTGTTAAACTTACATTCTTTTTAAAACAATTTAAAAAGCTGCAGCCAGACACAGTTAAAGGTAATTTAAAAAATAAGAGTATTCTTATTAAGGATTAAAAATAAGATCTGCAGAATAGTTATTAATGATATACATTACATATGTTTATGGTGAAAATATAATTTATCATCCAATTAGGGATGATTTTGAGAGTGCAACAGGATATTAATGATTATACCAACAAATGCTCCTTACTACAGCACTGTCTTGGACAATAAGGATGTATGGTCAATCCACAAATTTCAGTTTTTTTATTCATATCTGCCTCTAATATTTTATCACTATCATTGATATTTTTCCACAAAATGCTTTTTTATAAAATTGACCTATTTTGCTATTTTTATAAAATTAGCAGAATTTTTCCTATATATTTTATAGTTAATACACTTGGAATTTTTTATCTCTTTATTTGACAATTCTCCATATACATAAAATTTTAAAATGAGAAATACTGGCTCTACAGATGCTGAGGGTATTGGTGGGCTCAGCTGCAATTCTGTGTAATTGGATATTCCCAATTCTATTTTTTTCCCCTATTAAAATATACAAATATGTAAGCCTGAATATTTTTATAAGTAATTTTGGTTTCCATTCTCACTACTTCTACAAATACCATACAAGACAAAACTCACTAAATAGTTTGTTTCTTTTTTGTGTTATTTTGAGTGCTTCCCCAAACTGAGATTCTATACAATTATAAGCTTTCCCATTTTCATTTTATTTCAGAAAAAAAGTAAGAGTATCCCATTTAAATAAGAATCAAATCCAAAAATTTCTACCTCAATTTGAGGTATTCCAAATCACAATTCTAGAATTTCAAAATTTAATCCACATACAAGCTCTTCTCTGATTTAATTACTCAGTTACTAAACTGAGTAAACTAAACTTTACTTCCTACCTTGCTTTTGTTGGGATAAATGTTATTGTCCTTTGATTTACAAGCTTTATTTTAAATAACTTCAATTTGACAAGCTGAAGTTTTTGAAGCTTCATTTATTAAATAATTTGATAAAGTATTTCTCAGACCTGATTTTAACAAGATATAACAAAATTTAGAAAACTCATTAACCACAAAAAAAAAAAAGAGTGTAATAGCATTGTAGAAAACTTAGGTTGATTTACCAAATAATCCTTTAAATGCACAAATATTTCTAAAATCTAATTGACTCATGATAGCAAATATAGAAATTGTATACTGTTAAATAGAATACTTAAAAAAAATAAATGTCAGTATTTTTAAAATGTTAGTTTGGTACTTCAACTGTGAAGACAAAAATCATTGTGAATTTGTCAAGGACAACTTGTATTTCAATTAGTATAATATTGCCACTTTTTTTTTTTTTAGTTTAATACTACATTATGTATATAACACAAATAATTCCAAGTACATTTATTTGTTACAAGTTTCTTAATGTGGTAGGAGCATTGCTTTTATTACAATAGCATGTGCCACCAAAGTTGATTTACTATGTTAAGCATCTGATAACATTGATATAATTTAACATAAGTTTTCCTTACTAGTGGAGCCAACACATTATGAGATATTACTGTAGATTTTGTACATTCACAAACATACTGGGAAACAATAATGAGAAAGATTAATTTAGGAGAGAAACCCTTTGATGTAAACTATAGTCCTCTCTCTGCTTTCACCTCCAAATGACAGATCAGAAATCGAGTCCGTATAATTAAAACATTCATCCCAAATTCAGCATTTTGAGTCCCCAAATTGCAGTTTCTCCTAAGAAAATATTTTCTCAGCAACTTTTATCCTTATTATTTTCCAACCTTTAGCTCCTGCCCCATCAGATTAGATATTTTCCTTGCAGCTTCATATTATCATTTCTCTCAAGACCACTAACAACTCCTGGAAATGATTGACACAAAAATTGACTTGAACAGGGACTTCCGTAAAGCCCTTTGATGTGGGCAGAGGAGCATATTTTGTCAGCTTCTAAAACTCTTGGGCGGCAACTGATTTTCATGGTCTAAGATAAATATAAACATGTAATTGTCTAGGTCAAGAAAGTTATCTGCGTTTTATTCTGGTGAGTTAGAAGATTTAGCTATCCCATGTCTCAGGACACTGAAGTGGCACCAGAAGTTCAGGTAGGGGTTTGAGAACCAGGCAGTAGACTGTGGTCAGCTTTCAATAGCCCCACGGTATCTGTAAGGAAGACATCTGAACTAGGTAATTGACATAATAAGAATATCCATGTTGTATGTGGTCTCCAGCCTAAAGAATCAAAATACCGTGAGCTGGCATGTTGGGGCTCTTCACGCTGAAGAACATGTTAAGATCAATTATTTTTGAGTGCAATTCCATGAGGACTCAGTACTGTATTAAGATCCTGCACACTCATTATTACTTTTCATCTTATTTATTCTTTGCCTTTCTTGTTTGTTGTTTCAATAATAAACCGAGTTTAAAGCAATCTTTAGTTGTAGTGGTCACTTGCGTGATCCTTAAATATAGATCAGACCCTTATATGAATCTTCCAGGACTTATTATGCAGTTATGTCCTGATAAACTCATTGTAAGTTGAAAATATCATAAGTCAAAAATACATGTAATACACCTAACCTGTCTTAAACGTGCTCAGAACACTTATATTAGCCTACAGCTAGGCAAACATCATCTAATACAAAGCCTATTTTATAATACTGTGCTGAATATCTCATGTAATTTACTGAATACTGTACTGAAAGTGAAAACAGAATGGTTGTATGGGTACAGAATGGTTGTAAGTGTATTGGTGTTTTACCCTCATGACCTTTGGTTAACTGGGAGTTTCAGCTTGTTGCCGGTGCCCGACATCATGAGAGAGCATCTTATGCAAATCAGTAGCCCCCAAAGGATCAAAATTCAAAATTTGAAGTACAGTTTCTACTGAATGCCTACTGCTTTCACACCATCATAAAGTCAAAAAATCTTAAGTTGAACCATTGTAGATCATAAATATATATGCTTGGCTCTTTTGACTATGACTTGAAGACTTTGAGGTCAGAAGAGATGCATTACTGAGTTTGTTAGACTTGTCTTTAGTGGCAGAATTATCTATTTCTGCTACTGAAGAGCGGAAAACATGTATACTGGAGTCATCCCCGTTTTAAATCCTTGTTGTTCTATTAACTGTATCTTTAGGTAATCCTCCCTGATCTTCTTCCTCATTAAGGGTTTAATTTTCTCCTCCTCAACTACAACTAATATCTTTAGCCCTTACTAAAATAAAGTTTTAAATAAGAGATAAATACATATAGAATATTCATAAATCGTAAGTGCACAGATAAATGAATTTCACAAAATGTAAGACGCGCCCAGATTACAAATAGAAAATTAGTAGAATTGCAGAAGTCCCCTTTTCTTCATCTCCCACATATGTTTGCCCCAAATGCTATCAATTGCTCTTCTGACTTTTACCAGAAGAATACTTTGCCTGGTTATGAACATTATGTAAATAGATTCATGTATACAATTTCCTGTTACTGTATCCAGAAAAGGAGAAAATGTATGTAAATATAAATCAGCCCACAAACATGCAAGCACTTGAAAAGCATTATAGCTGATGTAATTAAATGCAACAGGTTTTTCTGTGAAGTGATGGGATATTTGCATATTTGGGGATATTTAGTAACTCGTACAAACGAGATAAAAGGAGATGAAAATTCATGTGAGTTAATTTATTAGATAATCTTATATAAATGAGGCTTATAAGCACTTACTGTATTTTCATGTTTTTCTTTTAAATAAACCATCCATTATTAGATCTATTAACATTTTCCAAATGTATTACAGAACTTAGAAAGGAAGTGTGGAACTGTATATTACATATAGTTTTTCAAAAGGCCTTTGTAAGACCTTTAGTTGTTAAAAAAATAGTTATAGGAAGTCTTATTTTGGAAATTATAAAGCAAAAAATCATGGAATTGACATTGTAAATGACTTTTAAAGGGCAGAAAACCTAATATCCCTCTTAGAGTCTATAGTTCACATTACGAAACATCAAGGAAACAACCAAGTTAACCTTGGTTCTCAAGGTCTCTTTGTTTTTATTTTCCCTTCTTCTTTCACATTATACTTGAGTTCAAACAATAAGTTTCATAGAGCAACACGATAGGGTACATATCCTCAATTTAATACATTTAGAAGTCATTATTAATAGTTTTTTTCCTTGTTCTGAAAATGTTGAAATAACCCCAAAAGCTATGGGGTTATAAAGATCATTTATTTTTCTATGTCTCAATTTGTCTGATTATAAGGTGAGAACAATGCATCCCATCTACTTTGGTCTTTGGGATTTTAGGACTTAATGAGTGCAAAAAGTTTCTAAGGACTTTACAAGAAAGCAGGCATATAAATAGTATTAATGGCATGTCTGCTAGATAGCAATGGGAAATGTGTGAAACATTATTTCCAAATATCAAAAAAGTCAAAACATACATTTTTATCAGCTTTTAGCACTACCTCTAAGAAGATCAAAGACCCTTTTCTTTTGTGTAATAATCTTTGAATGCTATTTAGCTCAAAATTTTTTTAAAAGTGCCTAAATAATGGAAAAAGGTTTGTAGCATTAAAATATAAAAGTTTAATGCAGACCTATAGAATTTATGTCAGATAACACGGTAAATAATGCTTAACAAAAAACCTTGCAAAACTCTTTTTGACACAAGATGAAAATGGATAGATATGTCTGTTATTTATAAAAACTGGTGTCATTTTAGAAGTAGGGAAAGTAGCTGGATAAGTACACAAATGGTCTTTTGTTCTATCTATATTCTTTAAGAAGAATTGTGATCTTTAAAATGGAAAGAACAAAAGAAAATATACAGAGCATATCCCAGGTCAAGAAATCATGCTGCCCTGAATAAAAGACCTAAATAGACATTTCTCCAAAGAAGATATACAGATGGCCAACAAACACATGAAAAAAATGCTCAACATCACTAACTCTTAGAGAAATGCAAACCAAAACTACAATGAGATATCACCTCACACCGGTCAGAATGGCGATCACCACAAAATCTACAAACAATAAATGCTGGAGAGGGTGTGGAGAAAAGGGAATTCTCTTGCACTATTGGTGGGAATGTAAATTGATACAACCACTATGGAGAACAGTATGGAGGTTCCTTAAAAAACTAAAAATAGGACTACCCTACGACCCAGCAATCCCACTACTGGGCATACACCCTGAGAAAACCATAATTCAAAAAGACACACGCACCCAATGTTCATTGCAGCACTACTTACAATAGCCAGGACATGGAAGCAACCTAAATTTCCATCAACAGAGGAATGATAAAGAAGATGTGGTACATGTATACAGTGGAATATTAGTCAGCCATAAAAAAGAATAAAATTGGGTCATTTGTAGAGACATGGATGGACCTAGAAACTGTCATACAGAGTGAAATAAGTCAGAGAGAGAAAAACAAATATCGTATATTAACGCATATATGTGGAATCTGAAAAAATTTGTATAGATGATCTTATTTACAAAGCAGAAATAGAGACAAAGACATAGAGAACAAACGTATGGATACCAAGGGGGAAGGGGGGGTGGTGGGATGAATTGGGAGATTTGGATTGACATGTATACACTATTGATACTACGTATAAAGTAGATAAATAATGAGAACCTACTGTATAGCATAGGGAACTCTACTCAATGCTCTGTGGTGAGCTAAATGGGAAGGAAATCCAAAAAATAGGGGATATATGGATACGTATAGCTGATTCACTTTCCTGTACAATAGAAACTAACACAACATTGTAAAGCAACTATACTCCAATAAAATTTTTTTAAAAATCTATATAGGTCTGAGGGGGTAAGAGGAGCCATTGGTGGTTCCCTCCAAACCAGCTCTGATAGTCTTTAAGCAATAATGGGAAAAGAAAGACTTCTTTGAAAACTGTAAATAGGCAAATGCTCCAAACTGTAAAGAAGAATACTCTGATTTTGTTTTAGATAGAATACCAAGAGGGTGACTTCTAATTTCTTGTAAGAGAATTAAACTCTTAAGAAGTTATAGGCCTTTTTGGAATTGGAATATACACTAGAGTCCACCTGTCTCAACATAATTATTTAACAGATTATAAAATCAAAGTGCAGAAATTTTAGTGATTTTCTACAGCCTTTGCCAAATGACACTACGTTATTGTACTGGAAAATTGAGCAAGCCATGTAACTTTCCCTTGCCTCAGTTTCTTCATCGATAAAATGGAATTAAACATGACTGATGCTAAAAATAAATAAATAAATAAACAAGGCTGATGCTTAAAATATCCAGCCCCAACTCCAAAATTTATGCATCCCAGGCCAAAATTTTAGATTCTCTTTACACCTGAAAAAACTAAGCCTGTATGTATCTATATGACTTAAGTATCATTCATCTGTTTATTATGTCATTTTCACTGTTATATATGCACATAGAGAAAACCATATAGAGAGTGTGGATTTCGTTCTGTAGCCCACATGCTCTTTTTATGACTTTTCACATGGAAACACAAAGCCTTTCATGCTTCTTTTCCCTGGAGCAGTGATAACTCCAAGCCCCTTTTGTCCTTCCATTCCACACTTACTTTACTAAAGTTTCCTCTTCCTCTAAAATCTGCCGAGTCCCTTCCCAATTCTCTTTGCTTGAACTTTTATTTCTTGTTTTACTCCTCTGGTGGTCTTGACATCATTCTTTAAAACACTCTGCTAAAGAAGTTGCAAGTAGCTGCCATTAACGTTTATTATACTTAAACAGGGTGTCTGACAGCAATGCTAGCTGATTTTCTCACTGGGTTCCTGAAAACGCCTGAGATCTACTACTAAACAACCTTGCATCTCATAAGAATAGAAGATGCGGTAGTAATTGACAGGGGGTGGGGAGGGAGGTTTGGGAGGTAGGAAGACTAGTGCAGTGAATTTTTAACCATATAATCACAAGGTGATCTTTAATAAAATAAGTGAACAAGCCACTCCCCATATCAATTAAATCAGAATCTCTGGAGATGGGGCCCTGGCATCCATATCTTTCAAGAGCTCTGCAGAAGATTCCACTATGCAGTCAGGATCAAGAACTACTGTTTATATTGTATAGAGTACAGTATCTTTATTTCAAGCCCAGGATGTCTGGAGGCAAGCGTAAAAGCAGCGGTGATGTAGCTGGTATAACTGTACTTTTCAAGGTATACTGTAGTGTGAGATTAAAAATGTTTTCTTTAAAAAAAAAAAAAAGAACTACTGTTTAGAGCAAATATCCCTTAAGATTTTTTAGCTCCTTCAAGGCAGGAAGGGTTAGAAACAGAGTCTCTCCAGGACTTGGTGGAAGTCTCTGTTACATATGAGGAGATGCCAGCCAAACAAGAGGAAAATCACAGCCATCCGATTAGGGTCTACCAATAGCTCAGGTCACACACAAGCAATAGTAACAGCCGATTTACAAAGTACTGGATTGAAAAGGAAGACAATTTCTTTTCAGCAAGCAAACCAGCAGAAATGATCTCTTACTTATATATTATATTGTAAAATCAAAATGCTAGAGTGGCTTTTTACTTAGTTGCTTCCCCAATTAAATTTCCATTTTCTGTTTATAAATAAATATCTCTTCTCCATTACTTCAGAGAGTTTTATTGGGTAGAACTACTCTGGATAGTAATGATTACTTTAAGTATCCCCAGTGGGTCTCCAAGTGAGTATTAATTATGTCACACAATCTATTATAAGCCCAACTGGTTGGAACATGACAGGTGAAGATATATCCACAGAGTTTGTGCAATGATTTAATAAACCAATAGGTAAAGTTAACTTTGTTTAAATAGTTTCTTTTTGGAGAATTTGTTGTTTACTTAATTGCTGACCATTTATGACTGCTTTTCTCAAGTCCTTTTTAGAAAACCTCCAATAAATATCATGTATTTATTCAAATACAACAAGAAAACTGCATCATCTTCACTGAAAAGGTGGCCTACTAAACTGAAAAGGACATATACATAGCTCTTATTTGACAAACTTTTCATTTAATAAAATTCAGAAAATCCATGCTCGCAAAGCTCTTTTAAGTACGGGTTGTTGGCAGGAGCATGGAAAGAGTTTTGCTTAACAGAACCATATATTTTGAAATATTTGCTAAAATGTTTCTCTGTGAATTGAAACATCTTTGGAAACACTTGTCTATGTTAAGCTGCAAACCTTTATTGCTTCCTTACAGACCTCCCCTTATTCCACTGTAGTCTCTGTTGAAGTTTATAGAATTGTAAGAAATTATAAATCATATACATCTTGAAACAGATAATTTGATATTATTCAGTGATCTCATCTTTATTGCTTTACATCATCACCTATTTTCATCCCCATCTAATCTTAAGCAGCTGGAAGTCTTTAAACCATCTCTTTTACTATGTATTTTTGAAATATATATAAAGCATTAGATAGAGCTCAGTATAAAATATTGTTGTCTAGAAACAAGAGGGCAATATTTGTGAGAAAATAAGCTTTTAAACCACTTCAGTTTTAGTTATACAATGCGGGAGACTGGAGCAAATGCGTAATAAAAGGCAAAACAATTGAGTCTCCTAGGGTACTAAATTAAGAATTTATAGTCTTAATGATGTCTCTGTAACCTCGTTCAATTGTCTATTATTGCAGATCTTAAACAATTATGAACACAGATGACATAGCAATTTTCGTTTATAAATCTGCAAGGGTGATAAATATGCAAAATTCACTCTGATAGTAACGTTAATTTGTCTAATGTTCTCAAAACAAAGAAAAATAATGATATTTAAAGACAGCAACATTTTGAGCAAACGAAACTGGCTAGAAGAGCTAATATGATATATTTTTATTTTAGAACAGATGGGGCATTTACTACTTTAAAACAATTAGTAACTGCAGACAACATTCATATAAATAAACATTACAAATGCTTTGAGAAATAGGTGATGCTTCTGGAGTTAAAATATAAATAACTATAAAACAAAAGGGATTCGAATTTAATATTTTCGCAATGATACATAGTAAAAACGGCTTCGTGTAATGGGTGATCCAATGTTTCCCTTAGCAAAAGAACTTAAGCGTCACTATGCTTTTTAAAGAATCAGCCTTGAAATCTATATAAATTATATCTATCTAAATTAAATCAGAATAATGGACTGGAGTAATGTATCTCCATTATGTAACACAGCAATGATTGCAGAGGTAGATTTTCTGTTCTATGCAGTGTGTTCTTTTTTTATCCTACCAATAAAAAAACATCAGCTTCAGCTAATATACTACATCAGCTTGTTGGCCTAAGGAATCAGAGAAATTTGGGGAAAATAATTAGTTCCCTGAAATAGATTAATCTACTAGTCTTTAGTTGCTTTTTCAGTTTTGATTATATCCAGAAGTAAGATGTCTTTTACTTTTTAATGGAACCTCTATTTGAGCAAAACCCAAGCACTGTTTGTGTTAAAATATGTTCTTCTGTCTAATACGGTAGATTATATTCTTCATATGGGAAATCATATTAAAAGAAAATATATTACTCTTGCATTAGTATATGCTACTAAGAAATAAATATAGGTTAAAAAGGTAATAAAGTCATGAATATTTCAGTGCATTTATATGATATTCCTTTGGTGAATAATTATGACTTAATATAACAGACAGATTTTTTTTTCCCAGTGTTTGATATGTTTGACATGTATTTATTTCTGAGGACATCAATAGAATATAAAGCAAAATCTTAAATATAAGAAATGAAATACCCAAAATAAAAGGAAGACATATTTGATTGTTCATGTTGGAATTGAATTGGAATAATTCGAATGTTTTTGTACAGATTTGCACTATCTTAAAACTGAGATTCAGCTCATTTTTCCAATTTAAAGAATGGATAGTAGATTAAAACTTAGAATCTGTACTATTAAACACACCCCTCTACGTATTAGATGCATCTTGATTTTAAAAAGTAATAATTTAGAACACCAAATATTTTAAGGGTGGTAAGTACATATACAAAATCAAATATTTTAATATTTTATCTAGTTAATTTATTATTGTATACAAATATGTAATCAATAAGGTTAGTGACATTGATGAATTTAATTTCCTTTTGAATCATACTATTTAGTAAATCAAATATTATGGTCATTTTATAAAATATAGCATATTAAAAAAGCTATGCTAGATATATTCCTTTTACTATAAAAAGTTATTTTAATCATTAAATAACTTTTAAAATGGAGGCAAAAATATTGGTAAATTGAGGTTTCTACATAAAATGCCTCATCTTTTTAGTATCCAATTCAGTTCACAAATAAGCCATTATTCTGCCTAAAGAGACAAAAAAATAAAAAGTCTTTATAAATGAGCCTGTAAGTTACTATTAGGAAATATAGGCTCTGAACTTTCTCAAGGAGAAATGTTCTTAGCCTGGAAACTTCACCTTCTACAAACATGGTATTAAATTTTAGTTCACAGAACAGAAACCCCCAAACTTATTTTCAAAGCCTGCAAAGAAAGATAGGCAAGGTCAGCAAGTCAGTAACTCTCTAGTCCTAATATATTTAAAGCAGTCCTAATATATTTAAAGATAAGGCAAGTCAGTAACTCTCTAGTCCTAATATATTTAAAGCAGTCTCTGTAATATTTTAAACTTAGCTTAGATATTAAATGTTCTCCTATCCCAAGAACGCAATCCAAGGTATGTGTGTAGGAGAAAGAAAAATGGGATAATACACTAAAACATGCTTTGCTTCATTTATATTATTGTATTTCTATATACATCAGTATAAAAACATATTCCAATGACCTACACTTTAAAAATTCAATAATTCAAAACTATATTTTAAATAGAGTGCAAGTACAACATTTAGGTAATGAGATTTTTAAAGTTTAAATTTAAGTGTAGAATATAATTAGGAAGAGAGTATATTAAATTTCAGGTTTTTCATATTATTTCTGAAAGTTTTTTTTAGGCCTTAATCTTTCATGTCAGTAAAGACATGACTCTGAGTTCTTCGTTAGGATTTACAGTTGTTTTTTTTTTAACATCTTTATTGGAGTATAATTGCTTTGCAATGGTGTGTTAGTTTCTACTTTATAACAAAGTGAATCAGCTATACATATACATATATCCCCATATCTCCTCCCTCTTGCGTCTCCCTCCCTCCCCTCCCTATCCCACCCCTCTAGGTGGTCACAAAGCACCGAGCTGATCTCCCTGTGCTATGTGGCTGCTTCCCACTAGCTATCTATTTTACATTTGGTAGTGTACATATGTCCATGCCACTCTCTCACTTCATCCCAGCTTACCCTTCCCCCCTCCCCGTGTCGTCAAGTCCATTCTCTACGTCTGCGTCTTTATTCCTGTCCTGCCCCTAGGTTCTTCAGAACCTTTTCTTTTTAAGATTCCATATATATGTGTTAGCATACGGTATTTGTTTTTCTCTTTCTGAATTACTTCACTCTGTATGACAGACTCTAGGTCCACCCAGGATTTACAGTTTTGGACCAAATCATCTCTTTTATTTTCTCTACAAGTTAGTATGATTCTCTGCACATATTGGGGACATAGAATATCTAACCTGTCCAACTATACACAAATATATCCACATATAAGTATTATACACAGACACATATACATATAGACACAGTCATATATATATATATATATATATATATATATATATATATATAGCATTTAAAACTCAGTGTAAAATATATAAATATATTTTATATTTTTTCATATAATACATTGTGTATTTTCAGGTTAGCTATGTTAAGTTTCATTTCACTCTTACATCTTTACAATGCTCTAGGAATAAGCCATTCCATTCTTTATATCCAAAACAGACAGCCAGTTTAGTGGATTAAAATTGCTATCTGTGAAATTCTGTTTTCCAGGTACCCTCTCTATTTACTTTTGAATATTTAGAAAGCTGCTGCTGTACTCCTAAGTCTGTGTACTTGACTGAGAATCATTCAAGTCCATTCAAAGAAAAAGGGAATTTATAATACTGAATTTATCATGCAAGACTTCAGTGTTGACAGAAAAAATAAAAAATGATACAAGCCTATCTCAACTAGAATATTGACTCTAAGAATTTCTCTTTATAAATTTGTCCACTGGTAATATGCTCTGAAATATTTCTTCCTGAATCCTGTTTATTCTTCAAAAAGAGCCTAAATACTTTTGAAGGAAAAAAACCCTATATATGTACTAAATTCTAGTGAAAAATCCTAATCTTTTTTAAAGATATGGAATTAGTATCTTCAAACTCCTACTTTAATATATGGTTCCTGTAGGCTAGCTGTAGTAATAGTAATCATAGTAGGAGTATCTCAGTGTTCTTGAATGAAAAAGTATTATCCACAATACTTTTTAGATTATCATCAAAAATATTTTAATGATTTAGACTTTCGAAAACACAAAAATTTTCTTTTCACAATTTTTTTTGAAGAATTCTATTAAACAAACACTTTTTTTTATGAACAAATAGCAAGTTTTTAGATTCTTACATTTCTTAGGTAATTATAATATCATAAAATAATACTTATAAAACTGGAATCCATAATAATTTTTAAAATACCATAAAAGGAATATTATTATGTGAAGTAATTTTGAGATTAAGGCAGATTAGTATTTTTTGGTAAATATAATGTAGAAACAATATATGTTTTGTTTCTTTAATTTCTTAGAAATGTAGTGATGGGAAATGTTTTCTTTTCCTCTTAACAATACAATAGTGCAATAACTATTGACAGTTAGTTTTAGGATCTGAGAGTCAATAGGGAGTATTAGGGACTTTGCTGATTACAAGACTAATGACTAGAGTAATCATATATCTTCCATTTCTCTGAGACAATTTTGGCTTCTACCTGATCATGAGGCATGCAATTTAATGGGAGACCTTTCATTCCCCAAATTGTATCACTTTGGCTGGTGATTTATATGGTGATTCATTCAAATCTGACATATCTAAAGTGTGCCTTTCATGCCATATGAACTTGATATTGCCAGATATTCTAATCTTTGAAAAATGTAAGTTTGCATCTTTATGTTATCAACTGATTTTAAAATACTGACAATTTATTCAAATACCCTAAAAACATAAGTAAGCCTCTATTATGCAGACCAACAAGACAAAATCTATTTGATCTGGGTCCACTATTGACAGACACTCATCTGCTCTGTACAAGAATACAAGGAGGGTTTCTCACTGATCACTGGAAAGAGAATTTTCATGTTTGCTCTTGTCTTTCTTTATACCTAATGATGATCAGAGTATCATAATGAAGGCTTGAAAAATATTTCCAGATAATAGTATAAAATAGCTTGTACTCAACTCCTATTTGTCTGTTGACCAGAAATAGAGATTTTAACTGTATGTTCTTAAGATGATTTGGCTAAAGTGTAAATTTATTAATAGTGGTCTTCCTCTAGGCTATCTCTTCTCAGTTCACTTACTCAAATATGCATATAGTATATGCTACTTTGTTCTTTTCTAAATAATAATGACTGAAAATTATATTTATCTCAAGATTGTATTAAAAGATGAGTTTTGAATAAAGATGAGAAAAGATGGAGAGAGTAGTTGACGTCCATGAGTATGGAATTGGAGAAAACTGGGTTCACAAGCCATTTTTGCCTCCCTATTCCTTGAACAAGCTTGTTAAACCTAACTTTGAGAGTGTTTAGTGAAATAAAAGAAATGGCATCTGTAAAATATTTTACCACAATAATATAATTCTTTAGGCTTTGAAGTCAAACACAACTGGCTTCAAAACCTTGGTTCTTTGTCTACCATGTACCAACTGTATAAATCTGGAGAAATTAGATAAACTTTTAATAATTAGTTTCTTCATAAATAATACAGCCAATATTCAAGCCAAATTTTCAAGATTATAAAGTTTTAAACAGTGTATCTGTATCTAACTGTCTTCCTGTCTATCTATCGATCTATCTATCTATCCTTTTGTGAAGGAAAGTCTCAAAAATGATAAGAGGAAAGAGGTGTTCCTGAAGGATGATATGTATTTTAAAAGATATTGCTATTGAAGGACTGTTTTAATGACCAGGAGACTCATCTATGTCTTTTATGTATTCTGTTGTTGTGGCTGTTATTTTCAATTTCTCCTGTCTATTCAGTAGTACATATTTTGAACACAGTATACAGTTAGTAATCAGATATATTTTCTTTTTGTGTGTTTCAGAAACAATTACCAAATTCTTTTTAAAATAAAATGGGATATAGTTATTTACACACTCAGAGAGAGATGAGTCTATCTAGTATCTAGAATCACTGATTCCCGGAGGTTAAAAAAGATAACATCTGTTGAAGAATAAAGTAGTTACTTCATTTATTCCAATAAGTTCCAAGATAAAGAACGAAGAAAATGAAAGGAAACACCTCTCCATGTGTTATATTAGAGATTCTCTAATTAAAGAAAAATGTTCTCTTTATCCTGGAAAGACAAAAACTAATTTGGAAAGATACATGCATCCCAGTGTTCATAGAAGCATTATTTACAATAGCCAAGACATGGAAGCAACCTAAAGTCCATCGACAGATGAGTGAATAAAGAAGATGTGGTAGATATATACAATGGAATATTACTTAGCCATAAAAAGAATTAAATAATGCCATTTGCAGCAATATGGATGGACCTAGAGATTATCATACTAAGTGAAAGATAGAAATCATATGATATCACTTATATATGGAATCTAAGATATGATACAAATGAACTTATTTACAAATCAGAAATAGACTCACAGACATAGAAAACAAACTTATGGGTACCAAAGGGGAAAGTCTGGGGGTGGGGGATTAATAGGGAATTTGGGATTAAAAGATACACACTACTATACATAAAACGGATAATCAACAAGGACCTACTGTATAGCACAGGGAACTATATGCAGTATCTTGTAGTAACCTATAATGGAAAAAAATCTGAAAAAGAATGTGTGTGTGTGTATAACTGAATCACTCTGTTGTACACCTGAAACATTGTTAATCAACTGTACTTCAACTTAAAAAAGAAACATTTTCTCTCAATATGATTTATGCTCTTCTGTTGCCTTGCCACTATGCCATTCACGTACCGTATCTTCTTCGATGATTTGCATGGCTCACTATGAAAACCTCAAGAGTTAAAGATATGTTGCTTTTTCACAGGGAGGTTAGGAGTGGGGTGAGGAGGCACTTCACATTGAACAAAAGAAATTTAACAGATAGAATTTGCCCACACTTGTTTCCATAGATATCTAACAGCAGGATGTTCTGTGTAATGGGAAGTTAATCAATAGGCATCGCTGACTTTCAGGAGGTAACCCTTGGCTACAGCCCAAGCTGAATAGGGTTGGAATCATGGGGAAACATGTGGGGAAGAGAGATGGACCCAGAAATTAATTCAATTCCTTATGGGTTTGTAGGCATTTCTCATGAAAGGATGGTAGAGGATTGAAGAATGGCAGATGTCTGAACCCTAAACAAGGGAGGAGATGTTAGGAACCTTGAGAAAATATCCTTATAACATGTTTTCATTTGCAATTTTGGGTTAAGTGAGCAACTTTTAAGATAACTTCTCCCCCTACAAATGCACACAGGCACACATCTTATGGGAAAAAGATAAGCTGTATATTTGTTCAGGCTGGGTCATACCTCTTTCCTATATGCTCCCTGACAACAGAGAAGATGGTGAGTAGTACTGTTGCAAACAGCAGCTCACAACACAGCCACAAACTAACAGGAAAAAGCACCTTTCACCCTCCAGAGTAAAGAATTGTAAAGAAACCATAATACTTAACCCTATAATTTAGAGTAAGTGACTTCTGAAAGGGATGTGGCAGATATCTTGGTATCACACAGAGTAAGTAAGACAAATTATCAAATTTGGTTCAATTTAATGCACACATAATATAAATGTAATAGACTCTAAGAAAGGATTGTGCTAGTAGTTGGCCATAAAATATTTTCACTTATAATCCAATAAACCCTGGATAAGTCTTTCCAAATGTGATTCATTCAGCTGGCAAATATATTAGAAAGAGTAACAATAACTATTTAGAAATATTCCTGTTTTGAAAAACTTCTTAACAAACATAACAGTAAGTAACCTAGCCAGGCATTGTGCGAAGCACTTTATATGCACTAATACATTTAATCTCCTTGCAAGCTTAAGAAGAAGGTACAGTACACTGGGATTTATGAATGATAAAACTTCCTTTAAAGAAGACAGAAAAGTGAGATGCAGAGATTATATAATTATATGATGTTCTCAAACAGCATAGCTAGAAATCCAAATGGACATAGAAATTGAATGAAGTCAATGTACTTACTTTATGCTCTGCTTCTGTTTTTCTCTTGCTTCTGTAAGAGACAAAACAAGACCTTAATGAAAACAAAATTTTAAATGTGAATCCTGATTGTTGCTCTTATGTTTTATTTAAAATTGTAGCTATTCAAATTATTTGACATATCAATCTAGACATATGGGTAATGTTTTCACAATTCACAGATCAGCCAGCTAAAAATATATTAGAAAGCAGACGAGGAAATGCTATTCTAGGTTTTATAACTGAATTATCTCAAATTTAACACCCTTACATAGTTAGTTTAGTCACTTGTAGACAAACTGTTCTCAAACTCAACAAGACATATCAGAGGCGATTATATTTATATCATCTGAAATAATACTTGCCTTTGTGGAATTATTTCATAGACCGCCAAATGAATGCACAAAATTAAGAGTAGAATTCTCCTAATTTTTGAGCTCACCTGGCCAAATAAACAAATATCGGGACAAAAATTTGTTGGACTTCATCAAAACAAATGGCAAGAGTAATGTAACTTGAGAATTTTTGTTTTACCATCAGTTCTAGTATTGATTGTAAGGGAAATTACACCCTGTTGGATACAGCTTATTTCCAGAGTTTTGCCAAAATCCTTTAAGATTCCCTAGTGTGCTCCAGTTTTGTTAAAGAATAGACTAAATGCAAGGTGGATTTTAGATAAAAGTTACTTCTTAGTGTGAAAACTGTCACTCTCTTCTAATAAAATTTACCAACAGCCCAATGATGAATAGATAATGTTTGAGAATGAATGACATCATTATTTTTTGAGGGTGGCAGGTTGAAATCATACCCTAAACTAATAAGACAGTTTACAAAAATCAGCAATGGATAGTCTACCGTATTCAATTTCCCTTTATCCTGTGAAAACAAACAACTAAAATGATTAAACAGAAAGTTTTGGTGTTACCGAAACTATTACTGAATAACAAAAACCAGATGGATATAATGTTCAAGTGGTGACATTTCAAGATCTAAAGTAATTTCAAGATCACCCTCAAACAACATTTAATATGATTCATATGTTTAGCATGATATGACTTCATTCTATTATTTAAAACAAGACCTCACAAACTGTACTTGGTATTTTAGGTCATTTTCATTCCATAAGGCAGAACATTGTATTCCACATTCATCCTAGACGAATCAGTGTGCAAAGTTCATATATTTGAGATGTTGAATATGCATAGTATATGTTTATTAGCTTTCCAATATCACTTTAATGTTAGTGGTGTCTAAGAGTACAGAGTACAGTGTTTCCTGTCATTGAGTATCTTCACTCACTGGCTAAAAGACTCCTTGTTAAGTATATTTCAACTTTCTACTTTCAAGCATATGACACTCTATGATTCTATGAACTTAAATCACCAGCCTGGCCCATGAAGGTGACAGAGGCTCAGTTAAGCCTATAATAGACATTCATATAGTTTCTGTGTATGATACAGGATGTTAAATTATTTTTCCTATTGACTCACAATTTCAGCTAAAGTACAAATGTCGCAGTCAAGCCTTTTCTTATACTAGCACAAACATTTATTTGAAGTAGTAGAATATATCAGATTTGGAAGTCATTGCTCTTGGGAAAAAGAACAGAACATGGTAAGGGAGCACTTAGGAGAGCTTGACATAGGTCCTCTGGAATTCGAGGCACATATGAACATACAGATTGATGTCTGCACTACAGTTGCGCCACAACTCTGTGTATGGAAATGTGGATAGAACTATTATTAAGGGCAGGATGAGGGGAAAGAGCTTCCAGAACTCACACATTTTGTCATAGGAAGAGTGTTTTCGCTTTCGTGTTGGTCCACTTTCTAGCTCCAGCAATTTTTTAACTTCCAGAACAGAAACCCAAGAGCAAAATCCTCCACAGGAGCCAGTTCAGGTGTAGGAAAACCTGAACTGTAATCGACAAATTGTCAGAGCCTTGGTATGAACAACTCTGAGAGTTAAAAGCTCCAAGGGGTAACAGTCATCAATAAGCTCTCACACTTTTGTGAGTTTTACCTTCCAGGTTCTCACAATGAATACTGGAGAAAAATCCCCTTATGCTTCCAGCAGGCGGAAGGAAAAGGAAGCAATCTGAAATATGCCAGAGCATTCTGTGCTTAAAAAGGCAGGTCCTCAGGAAAAACTATTTTGGCAGAATAACCTAATGGAGTTTTAACAGAGCCTAACCTTCCTGAAAGAAGGGAATTCTCCAACTCCAGCACCCTCTAGCCATCAGTGTCTCGTTGGGGTCGGGGGGAGCACTGATGAAGTTCACAGTGCAGGGGCACAGACTCACCAAAGATAATGACAGAACTATATAAAACACTTTTCTTTCTGCACACAACTTACCACCATATTATTGAAAGCCTATTTACCACTGTTTTTTTTTTAATGTGGCACATTATGACTGCCTACAACAACAAAATATTATAAACAGAAATTTAAAAATATTTTGAACTAAATTAAAATAAATAGACAACTTATCAAAATCTGTGGTATACAATGAAAGCATTGCTTAGAGGGAAATTAATAGCATTGAATTCATACATCAGAAAAGAAAAAAAAAAATCTAAAATCAGTCATCTAAATTTCCAGACCGGCAAAAGTAGATTGAATTAAGTTCAAATAAACAGAAGAAGAAAAAAAAAAGTTATATAAGTCAATAAAGTGGAAAACAGGAAAAAAAAAGAAAATCAAAAAAATCAAAAGCTGGCTCCTTGAAATTATCAATAAAATCAACAAGACTCTATCCAAGCTGACCAAGAGAAAAAGACAGAAGACCCAAATAACCAATATCAGGAATGAAAGAGGAGACATAATTACAGATATTAAAGACATTTAAAGGATAATAAAGAAACATGATGGAAAACACCATGCCCACAAATTTGATAACCTAGATCAACTGGACTGATTCCTTGAGAGACCAATCTGCCAAAATTCAAACAAGAAGAAATAGGTAATCTGAATAGTCTTATATCTATTAAAGAAACAGAATCAATGGTTAATAATCTTCCAAATCAAAAAACACCAAGTCCAGATAGATTCACTGGTGAATTCTACCAAACATTTAAGAAAAAAATTACCAATTATCTACAATCTTTTTCAAAGGAAAAAGCAAAGGAAATATTTTCTAACTCATACTATAAGGCCAGAATTATCCTAATACCAAAAATAGATGAAGACATTACCAAAAAAAAGAAAACTACAGTCCAATATCATTTATGAACATACCACAAAAATCCTAAACAAAATTTAGCTAATAGAATCCAACAATATATTAAAAGAATTATACATCATGAACAGGTGAGATTTACCCCAGGTATGCAAGGCTGGTTCAACATTTGGAAATCAATTAATAGAGTCCATCACATCAAGAGGTTAAAAAAGAAAAATGACATGATCATGTCAATAGATATGATACAGAAAAAGAATCTGCAAAATCCAACACCAATTCATGATCAAAATTCTCAGCAAACTAGAGATAGACAGCAAATTCCTCACCTTGATAAAGGACATCTACAAAAAATCCTACAGCTAATATCATACTTAATGCTGAGGAAATTGAAGCTTTCCTACTAAGATCAGGAATAAGGAAAACATGTTACCTCTTACACTGCTATTCAACATCATATTGAAAGTGTTAACTAATGCAGTCAGATAAGAAAAGGAAATTAGAAGTATACAGATTGAGAAGGAAGAAATAAAACTCTCTTTGTTCACAGACGACATGATTGTCTATATAGAAAATTTAAAAGAATCAAAAAAACCTCCTGGAATTAATAAATAATTATATACAAGGTTACAGGATACAAGGTTAACATACAAAAGTCAAATGCTTTTCTATATACCAGTATGACTAAATGGAATTTGATATTAAAACACAATACCATTCATATCAGCACACTAAATATGAAATACTTAGGTATAAATCTAACAAAGAATGTACAAGGTCTATATGAGGCAAACTACCAAATTCTGATGATAGATATCAAAGAAGAACTAAATCACAGCAAGTTGCATAATGGATATTGACAAACTGATTCTAAAGTTTATATTGGAGGCAAAAGACACAAAATAACCAATTCATAACTGAAGGAGAAGAATAATGTCAGAAGACAGATACTACCCAACTTCGAGACTTACTATAAAGTAGCGTTGATCAAGATAATGTGGTATTGGTGAATGAACAGACAAATAAAACAATGAAACAGATTAGAGAACCCAGTATTAGACCCACATAAACATAGTCAACTGCTCTTTGACAAAATGGCAGAAATAATACAATGGAGCAAAAATAGTCTTTCAACAAATGGTGCTGGAACAACTGGATATTAACATGCAAAAAAATGATTCTAGACACTGACATTACATTCTTTATGAAAATTAAATCACAAAACTAAATGTAAAACACAAATCTATAAAGCTCTTAGAAGATAACAGGAAAAAGTCTAGATGACCTTGGGTATGGTGATGATTTTTAGATACAACACCAAAGACATGATCCATAATAGAAAGAATTGATAAGCTTGACTCATTAAAATTAAATACCTCTGCTCTGTGAAAGAAAATGTCAAGAAAATAAAAAGACAAAAAATATCTGCAAAAGGCACAACTGATAAAGGGCTGTCATCCAATATATACAAAAAAATTCTTGAAACTCAACAACAAGAAAATGAACAACTCAATTAAAAATGGGCCAAAAACCTCAACAGACACTTCACCAACAATGATATACAGATGGTAAATAAACATGAAAAGATGCTCCACATGATAAGTCATCAGGGAAATACAAAATTTAAAAAAACAGTGAGATACCACTATACTATTAGAATGGCCAAAACCCAGAACACTGACGACATCAAATGCTGACAAAGATGTGGAGCAACAGAAACTCTTATTCATTGCTGATGGGATGCAAAATGATACAGCTACTTTGGAAGACAGTTTGGCAGTTTCTTATAAAACCACACATATTCACCATATGATCCAGGAATTGCCCTCCTTGGAATTTACCCAAGGAGGTGAAAACTTATATTCACAAGAAAATCTGCACACAAGTATGTATAGCAGCTTTACTCATAACTGCCAAAACTTGCAAAAAACCAAGAATGTCCTTCAGTTGGTGAATTTATAAATAAACTGGTGCATCCAGACAATGGATGATTATTCAGCACTAAAAGGAATGAGCTATCAAGCCATGAAAAGACATGGAAGAGACTTAAATGCATATTCTTAGGTGAAAGAAGCCAGTATAAAAAGCTATATATTATATTATTCCAAGCAAATGACATTCTGGAAAGGGCAAAATTATAGAGAGAGTAATAAAATTAATAGTTCCCAGGGTCTGAGGGGAGAGAGGGATGAATAGGCAGAGCACAGAGGTTTTTTTAGGATATTGAAACTACTCTGAATGATACTAGAATGGTGAGTGTCATTATACATTTGCCATAACTCATCACAACTCATAGAATGTACAAAACACTAAGAATGAATCTTAATGTAAACTATGGACTTTGGATGATAATGATGTCAATGTAGGTATATTGCTTATATCAAATGTATCACCCTGGTGTGGACTGTTGATAGTGGGGGAGGTTGTGGGTATGTGGGGACATGGGGTATATGGAAACTCTGTTCCTTTCTCTCAACTTTGCTGTGAACCTAAACTGGCTCTAAAAAATAAAGTTTACTAATTAAGGAAAAAATGTATGGAAAAACAGATAAGCAATGTGCAGAAGCTGCTGTGAGAATTGAAAATGTTAAAGCTACTTTACAAAACTAGTAATTTCTAATAAAGTTCTACAGATTCAATGCAATCCCTATCAAAATACCAATGGCAGTTTTCACAGAACTAGAACAAATAATTTTTAAATTTGTATGGAAACACAAAAGACCCTGAATAGTTAAAACAATCTTGAGAAAGAAGAACAGAGCTAGAGGAATCACACTCCATGACTTGAGACCATATTACAAAGCTTCAGTATTTAAAACAGTATGGTACTGGCATAAAAACAGACACATAGATCAATGGAGCAGAATAGAGAGCCCAGAAATAAACCCACACACTTATGGTCAATTAATCTATGACAAAGGAGGAAAGAATATACAATGGGGAAAAGACAGTCTCTTCAGTGAGTGGTGTTGGAAAAACCAGACAGCTGCATGTAAAAAGATGAAATTAGAACATTCGCTATACAAAGAAAACCCGACCAAATGGATTAAGGACCTAAATGTAAGACTGGATACCATAAAACTAGTAAACAAAAACACAGGCAAAGCACTCTGACATAAATTGCAGCAATATTTTTTGGATCTATCTCCTAAAACAAAGGAAATAAAACCCCAAATAAACAAATGGGACCTAATTAAACTTAAAAGCTCTTGCACAGCAAAGGAAACTATTGACAAAACGAAAAGACAACCTACTAAATGGGAGAAAATATTTGCAAATTATATGACTGATAAGGGGTTAATATCCAAATATAGAAACAGCTCATACAACTCAACATCAAAAAAACAAACAACCTGATTAGAAAATGGGCAGAAGAACTGAATAGATATTTTTCCAAAGAGGACATGCAGATGGTCAGCAGCCATTTGAAAAGATGCTCAACATTGCTAATCATCAAGGAAATGCAAATCAAAACCACAATGAGATATCACCTCACACCTGTCAGAAAGGCTATCATCAAAAAGAACACAGAAAACAAATGTTGGCAAGAATGTTGAGAAGAGGAAACTGTTGTACACTGTTGGTGGGAAAGTAAATTGGTGAATCCACTGGGGAAAACAGTACGGAGGTTTCTCAAAAAATTAAAAATGGAACTACCATATGGCCTAGCAAATCCACTCCTAGGTATATATCTGAAAGAAGAAAAAACACTAATTCAAAAAGATGTATGTGCCCCATTGTTCATAGCAGCATTATTTATAATTGCCAAGGTATGGAAGCAACCTAAGTGTCCATGAACAGATGAATGGATAAAAAAGATGTGGTATATATATATATATATATATATATATATATATATATATATATATATATATATATACACATACATATACATACATACATACAGTGGAATACTACTCAGCCATAAAAAGAATGAAATTTTGCCATTTGCAGCAACATGGATGGACCTAGAGATTATCATACTAAGTGAAAGACAGAGAAAGACAAATATCATATGACATCATTCATATGTGGAATCTAAAAAAATATAACTAGTGAATAAAACAAAAAAGAAGCAGATTCACAGACACAGAGAACAAACTAGTGTTTACCAGTGGGGAGAGGGAAGGGAGAGGGGCAATTAAGCATAGGGGATTAAGAGGTACACACTATTATGTATAAAATAAGCTACAATTATATATTGTACAAGATGGGGGATACAGTGTTTATAATAAGTATGGAGTACAACCTTTAAAAATTTTGAATCACCCTACTGCATACCTGTAATTTATATAAGATACATCAAGTACACTTCAATAAAAAAGATTAAAAAAATGATAATTTGATTCTCATTTTCAATATTGCTAAGAGTTTCTACTCTTTTGTGTTTAATATCCTTCCTAATCTTTTCGGAGATATTTACCATGCCTTTTTGTTTAATTATTTTCCTCAAAACTCTGAGTTTTATTTCTTTCTCATTTGTGGATTCTTTAATTTTTTGCCTTTTTTTGCACAGTGATTTTGCTTTTCAGATAACTTATTTTGTTTCTTTGTAAGCTTACCTTTTAATCTCTAATGGAAGTCAGCTCTTTTCATTATTAATGACTACCTGGCATTTGGCCAACAGCTTAGGCCTTAGCTTATGCTTTTATATATAAGTTCGGGAGTTGATGGGAGGAGAGGAACTATTACTGCGATTTGGGCTTTCATCTTCCTTTCTGCCACTTCTTCCAGAAGTCCTTGATTAAAGAGCCCATTGCTTTATCTTATGGCCATTCATCCTCCACTGAAACTGCAGAGCACACAGCACAAGTTAAGAGGATGCTCAGAGCCTGCCAGCAGCTTGCATATTTCTACACTACTTCACATAACAATCAGGCTTCAAAACCATCCTGGAACTGCCTCTGAAAAGCTGTAAGGCTTATGCTGTATCTCACGGATGTGTGTGTGTGTGTGTATTTATCCAGACTCTGGAAAGCACTTCATCTCTTTTCTTGGTTCAGTCCTATAATTCTTTCAGACTTTAGTTTTTATGTTACATTAACAGAGAAAGCTTCCTTGACACTATTCTTCCCTAAATCAATTAAGAGCCCCCTGTACTTCCTAAGGTTAAGTTACCCCAACGCAACCTGGCATTTCCTATGCCACAGAAGGTAATTAATCACTGGAACTAATAGCTAGTTTATCTGCCTGTTTTCCCCAGTAGAAAATAAGCTTTTAAGGGCATATAAATCCTGCTTTTGATTTCATTTCCAAAATTAGCTAATCTATCTTTTATATTATTAAAAAATAAAGAGAAATGTAAAAGTTGTTCAGTCCATTAGGAAAGCCAAACTTTGATTAGATCCACCCAGTGGAATAAAAATTAAAACACAATCACAAACACACACACACATTACCTTCTCAGAACTCATTATTTTACTGCTTGTTGTGAATAACAAAACAAAAAGAGGAAAAAATTATTTTCATGCTCCAGGTACTTTCAACTATGGAATTCAACTGCCATCATCTGTAGAGAGGAGTATTCCACTGAAGTCACTCCACACTTAGAGCTAGAATCATATATGAATCATATATGATGGAAAAACTTTTAGTATTAAAATAGCAGTTAAATATATTAACTGAATGTGGTTTGACAGAAATAGGAAGGAAACTTAAAGAAAGATCAACTGTTGGAAATTTCACCTTAGAACAGAGGCTCTAGAATGGGGTGAAGGAGAGACTTTCTAAAGACCTATGTGGACCTCAGATAATCTAAACTTGAAAACTGATTCAAACATTTTAGTTGCATACAGCCTTCCCATTGTTTCAACTTTGCCGAGGACTTGAAATCTCATGTCAACCAAAACAGTGATTACAAGCATGGACTCATCTTTAGACAAGATTTATGTAAAAAATCCTATATCTTCTCATTTTGTGTGAGTGACTTTGGTCAAGTTAAAGCCTGGAAGACTTAGTTTACTCACTGAATAAAGAGAATTGTCACATTTTTCTACAAAGCATTATTATGAATCATGATAATATGAATAGTAAAAATCCATATTTGATGAATGAGTAAGAACAGACAGAAAATAAAGAGTTACCATCATGAATCAAAAATCCAACAATATGGCATGTTACCAGTATAACATGTTACCAATAAATCAAAGCAATAGTGCAGTACAGACAGAGCATTGTAAAGTTTCAGAGGAGAGAACCACCATATTGCAATATATACTGGTCAGGTTGTTTATGCAAAAGAGTCTTGCAAGATTCATGATCTTAGAATAAACATAAATAAGGACAAAGGAATTTTAAGCAAAGGGGCAGGGCAATTCAAGGATCGATGTTGAGAATGATTCCAAATTTGTCAGTCAGCTTTGAGCTAAGTAATATGCCTATTAAATGGAAATTGTTGTTAAGGACAAATAAGAGATGATGAGAGTTTACAGGTAGAATGGGACAAGATTGTAGAGAATTTGTTTTGTTTTTTTACTTTATTCATTTGAGAGACAAGAGAACAAGTTGAAGTTACTTAATAGATAATTAAAGTAAAATAAATAAATGAATAAATAAATAAATAAATAAATAAAATAGTTTTAAACTATGCATTTAGAAAAGACAAACAAATAAATTTGGTCAAGGGTTTGAAAATCACATTTCCATTTTTAATAAAGTAATAAAGTAATTATAGTATTTTTTGGTTCCACAAATAAAACTATTATATTACCTTAAGTTTTTAATAACAAAAATTAATATCTGCCTATATTAAAATGAGATTGTCACTCTTATTCTTTTTTGTATTAACTCTTCTTCTTCATCTTTTCCTTGCTATTGTTGTCATAACATACACAATCTGGCCTTTACCACCACAAGGCTATAAAATCAAAATCCAGGCTATTTATTTGTAATGTGTACAAAGTTAAGATTCTGCTGAAATTGTTAGAGACCAGATTGAGTTATCAGGTTTCTTCTCCAAAAAAGTAGGGCCCCAAATACATAATTTGAAAGAGATAGCACAACTTGCATTTTACATTAAGTAAGCAGTTTCAGTATGCTTACCATATAAATACTCTGCTAAACTTGTACTTTCAAGTCTGGTTAAGGTTAGGAAAAGATCTATATCAACTTAATGAACTCTACTTCTGCTGATGTACTCAGGAAAGATAGTTTAAATTACAAGATGTTACTCTTACGTAAAACTGGAATTTTTAACATAAGCAGGAATTCAAAGAATGTCATTTTAAATAGATCTTCATGATATCCTCCTTTACTATACAGATTTTAAAGAATTTATTTGCCTGGTATTTTATGCGAACAAATATGTACTTACTACAAAGGCTCAATTTAAACTCTTTGGTAAACAATTTAAGAGTGCTTATTGTTTTCCTCATTAATCAGTAATTTCATCATTATACATTATTTACTTTTTCATAGACACTATAAAGTTTGGATACAGATAGTAATAATAATATACATGTATATCAAAATACAACATTTACAGATATCATAGCTATAGGTATATTATCATTTTTCTTACACAGACTTTATATATAGCCTCATTACAGAAGAGATAAGAGAAAAAGAAAAAAAGAGTTTATAAATGAGTCCTCATTAGTGGAAGCAAAATTTAAGGTTGGATATTTTAAAAAATAGAGCACCTTCACTGAAAAGTCTTAACATGTTCAACCACAGACATATCTGAGGCATGAAACTTAGGTTTTAATCAGATTATGTGGGACAATGACACTACAGTTTAAGCACATCATCTTGAATCTATTTCCTGTTTTTTAATATCTGAGCATCAATTTTCTCATCTGTATAGTGGAAATAGAATTACTATAAATAATGTAGGGGTATTTAATATCCAAGAGAAATAAGTAAGGCAACTGGGATAAAAAACTGTATAAATGAAGTATGCTTTTAAACCTGTAATATGTTTCATCCTCAAACAGTATTTTAAAGTTAATGAGCAAAGCATCTAATAAAATTTAAAATGACCTTGATACAAGCTTTAAAAGCATCTATTCTATAAATAATATCTTCTAATCAGCAAGAAGTTAAAATAAGACAACTAAGAACAAAATTTCCAAAACACAACTCTTGTGTTTCCACTAATATTCTTTTTTTATCTATTTTGCCATGTTAGGAGGAAAACATTTTGACATTTCATAAAATGATGAAAAATGTGTGACAAAGATAAATCTCTTGAACTAAAACATTAAAACTATTAATAAAATTAGAGAAATCAGAAAAAGTATAATTATAATTATTTCCTTATTTTTGCCTCAAAAAGTAAATACTGTCTAAAATTTACAAAGCAAGTTATGAAGGTAATTTAATATCAAGTAAATATAATGTAAAGAAACCATTACGCATAAAATGTACTTAAGAAAGGAAGAAAAAAATAAAATGAATATAAAACTAGAAACATACAAACATTTAAAATCATAAAGTGGGAAGAAGTCACCAGGAGATGATAAAAGAAAAACAGGAGAATTGCAAATGAGTACATACCTAAAATCTATGCAACTATTTTTGAATACCTGGACAAAAGAAAGTATTTTCTAGGATATTTTGGATTTTTAAAAACTACCTCAAATAGGGAATTCTCTGGTGATCCAGAGGTTAGGACTCTGCACTCTCACTGCCAAGGGCCTTGGTTTGATTCCTGGTCACGGAACTAAGATTCCCCCATGTGCAGAGTGGTGGGAAAAAACAACAACAACAAAAAATCCCCCCAAAACTCAAATAGACAGATATTCTAAAGTGAGAGGGAAAGCAATTAAAAAGATTGCAGTGACCTAATACCTTCAACTAAAAGAATATTTCAAAGAACTTTCATAAGGGAATTACTATAAACTGAATTTATGTGTCCCAACTCCCCAAATTTATATGTTAAAATCTAACTCCCAAGGTGATGGTATTTGGAGGTGGTGCTTATGAGAGGTGATTAGGTCATGAAAGCAGAGCCCTCGGGAATGGAATTAGTGCCCTTGTAAAAGAGAACCCACCCAGGAACACCTTCAAGATGGCTGAAGAGTAAGACGTGGAGATCACATTCCCTCCACAAATACATCAGAAATACAACTACATGTGGAACAACTCCTACAGAACACCTACTGAACGCTGGCAGAAGACCTCAGACTTCCCAAAAGGCAAGAAACTCCCCATGTACCTGGGTAGGGCAAAAGAAAAAGAAAAAACAGAGACAAAAGAATAGGGATGGGACATGCACCACTGGGAGGGAGCTGTGAAGGAGGAAAAGTTTCCACACACTAGGAAGCCCCTTCACTGGTGGAGAGTGGGGGTGGTGGGGGGAAGCTTCGGAGCCACGGAGGGGAGCGCAGCAACAGGGGTGCAGAGGGCAAAGTGGAGAGATTTCCACACAGAGGATCAGTACCGACCAGTACGCACCAGCCTGAGAGGCTTGTCTGCTCACACACTGGGGCAGGTGGGGCCTGGGAGCTGAGGCTCAGGCTTTGGAGGTCAGATCCTAGGGAGAGGACTGCGGTTGGCTGCGTGAAGACAGCCTGAAGGGGGCTAGTGCACCACAACTAGCTGGGAGGGAGGCCGGGAAAAAGTCTGCACCTGCCTAAGAGGCAAGAGACCATTGTTTCAGGGTGCGCAAGGAGAGGGTATTCAGAGCACTGCCTACACGAGCTCCAGAGATGGGTGCAAACTGGAGCTATCAGCACAGACACCAGAGACGGGCATGAGACACTAAAGCTGCTGTTACAGCCACCAAGAAGCCTGTGTGCAAGCACAGGTCACCCTCCACACCTCCCCTCCTGGGAACCTGTGCAGCCCGCCACTGCCAGGGTCCCATGATCCAGGGATAACTTCCCCAGGAGAACATATGGCGCACTTCAGCGTGCAACATCACGCTGGCCTCTGCCGCTGCAGGCTTGCCCCGCATTCCGTACCCCTCCCTCTCCCCCGGCCTGAGTGAGCCAGAGCCCCCTAATCAGCTGCTGCTTCAACCCCGTCCTGTCTGAGCGAAGAACAGACACCCTCAGGCGACCTACACACAGAAGCGGGGCCAAATCCAAAGCTGAACCCCAGGAGCTGTGCGAACAAAGAAGAGAAAGGGAAATCTCTCCCAGCAGCCTCAGGAGCAGTGGATATAATCTCCACAATCAACTTAATGTACGCTGCATCTGTGGAATACCTGAATAGACAATGAATCATCCCAAAATTGAGGTGGTGGACTTTGGGAGGATGATATATATATTTTTTTCCTTTTTCTCTTTTTGTAGTGTGTATGTGTATGCTTCTTTGTGTGATTTTGTCTGTATAGCTTTGCTTTTACCATTTGTCCTAGGGTTCTGTCTGTCTATTTTTTTGTTTGTTTTTGTTTTTGTTTTTTGTATAGTTTTTAGTGCTTGTTATCATTGGTGGATTTCTTTTTGGTTTGGTTGGTGTCTTCTTTCTTTATTATTTTTTCTTTTTTAATTTTTAAAATTTTTAATAATTATTTTTTATTTTTTATTTTAATAACTTTATTTATTTTTTCATTCCATCTTTTTTTCTCCCTTTTCTTCTCAGCTGTGTGGCTGACAGGGTCTTGGTGCTCTGACGAGGTGTCACGCCTGTGCCTCTGAGGTGAGAGAACCAAATTCAGAACATTCCTCCACCAGAGACCTCCCGGCTCCATGTAATATCAAATGGTGAAAGCTCTCCCAGAGATCTCCATCTCAACGCTAAGAAGCAGCTGAACTCAACGACCAGCAAGCTACAGTGCTGGACACCCTATGCCAAACAACTAGCAAGACAGGAACACAACCCTACCCATTAACAGAGAGGCTGCCTAAAATCATAATAAGGCCACAGACACCCCAAAACACACCACCAGATGTGGACCTGCTACCAGAAAGACAAGACCCAGCCTTATACACCAGAACACAGGCACTAGTCCCCTCCACCAGGAAGCCTACACAACCCACTGAACCAAACTTACCAACTGGGGGCAGACACCAAAAACAATGGAAACTACAAACCTGCAGCCTGTGAAAAGGAGACCTGAAACACAGTAAGTTAAGCAAAATGAGAAGACAGAGAAACACACAGCAGATTAAGGAGCAAGGTAAAAACCCACCAGACCAAACAAATGGAGAGAAAATAGGCAGTCTACCTGAAAAAGAATTCAGAGTAATGATAGTAAAGATGATCCAAAATCCAGGAAATAGAATGGAGAAAATACAAGAAATGTTTAACAAGGACCTAGAAGAACGAAAGAGCAAACAAACAATGATGAACAACACAATAAATGAAATTAAAAATTCTCTGGAAGGAAACAACAGCAGAATAACTGAGGCAGAAGAACGGATAAGTGACCTGGAAGATAAAATAGTGGAAATAATGACTGCAGAGCAGAAAAAAGAAAAAAGAATGAAAAGAATTGAGGACAGACTTAGAGACCTCTGGGACAACATTAAATGCACCAACATTCGAATTATAAGGGACCCAGAGAAGAAGAGAAAAAGAAAGGGACTGAGAAAATATTTGAAGAGATTATAGTTGAAAACTTCCCTACTATGGGAAAGGAAAGAGTCAGTCAAGTCCAGGAAGTGCAGAGAGTCCCATACAGGATGAATCCAAGGAGAAACATGCCAAGAGACATATCACTCAAACTATCAAAAATTAAATACAAAGAAAAAATATTAAAAGCAGCAAGGGAAAAACAACAAATAACATACAAGGGAATCCCCATAAGGTTAACAGCTGATCTTTCAACAGAAAGTCTGCCAGCCAGAAGGGAGTGGCAGGAAATATTTAAAGTGATGAAAGGGAAAAACTTACAACCAAGATTACTCTACCCAGCAAGGATCTCATTCAGATGTGATGGAGAAATTAAAACCTTTACAGACAAGCAAAAGGTAAGAGAATTCAGCATCACCAAACCAGCTTTACAACAAATGCTAAAGGAATTTCTCTAGGAAGGAAGGAAAAGACCTACAGTAACAAACCCAAAACAATTAAGAAAATGGTAATAGGAACATACATATCAATATTTACCTTAAATGTAAATGGATAAAATGCTCCCACCAAAAGACATAGACTGGATGAATGGATACAAAAAGAAGACCCGTATATATGCTGTCTACAAGAGACCCACTTCAGACCTAGGGACACATACAGACTGAAAGTGAGGGGATGGAAAATGATATTCCATGCAAATGGAAATCAGAAGAAAGCTGGAGTAGCAATTCTCATATCAGACAAAATAGACTTTAAAACAAAGACTATTAAAAGAGACAAAGAAGGACACTACATAATGATCAAGGGATCAAACCAAGAAGAAGATATAACAATTGTAAATATTTATACACCCAACATAGGAGTACCTCAATACATAAGACAAATGCTAACAGCCATAAAAGGGGAAATCGACAGTAACACAATCATAGTAGGGGACTTTAACACCTCACTTTCACCAATGGACAGATTATCCAAAATGAAAATAAATAAGGTAATGCAAGCTTTAAATTACACAGTAAACAAGATGGACTTAATTGATATTTATAGGACATTCCATCCAAAAACAACAGAATACACTTTCTTTTCAAGTGCTCATGGATATTCTATTCCATTCTATTCTCCAGGATAGATCATATCTTGGGTCACAAATCAAGCCTTGGTAAATTTAAGAAGATTGAAATTGTATCACATATCTTTTCTGACAACAACGCTATGAGACTAGATATCAATTACAGGGAAAAATCTGTAAAAAATACAAACACATGGAGGCTAAACAATGCACTACTTAATAACCAAGAGATCACTGAAGAAATCAAAGGGGAAATCAAAAATACCTAGAAACAAATGACAATGAAAACATGATGACCCAAAACCTACGGGATGCAGCAAAAGCAGTTCTAAGAGGGAAGTTTATAGCAATACAAACTTACCTTAAGAAACAAGAAACATCTCAAATAAACAACTTAACCTTACACCTAAAGCAATTAGAGAAAGCAGACCAAAAAACCCCAAAGTTAGCAGAAGGAAAGAAATCATAAAGATCAGATCAGAAATAAATGAAAAAGAAATGAAGAAAACGATAGCAAAGATCAAGAAAACTAAAAGCTGGTTCTTTGAGAAGATAAACAAAATTGATAAACCATTAGCCAGACTCATCAAGAAAAAAAGGGAGAACACTCAAATCAATATAATTAGAAATTTAAAAGGTTAAGTAACAACTGACACTGCAGAAATACAAAGGATCATGAGAGATGACTACAAGCAACTATATGCCAGTAAAATGGACAACCTGCAAGAAACGGACAAATTCTTAGAAAAGCACAACATTCCGAGACTGAACCAGGAAGAAAGAGAAAATATAAACAAACCAATCACAAGCACTGAAATTGAAACTGTGATTAAAAATCTTCCAACAAGCAAAAGCCCAGGACCAGATGGCTTCACAGGTGAATTCTATCAAACATTTAGAGAAGAGCTAACACCTATCCTTCTCAAACTCTTCCAAAATATTGCAGAGGGAGGAACACTCCCAAACTCATTCTACGAGGCCACCATCACCTTGATACCAAAACCAGACAAAGATGCCACAAAGAAAGAAAACTACAGGCCAATATCACTGATGAATATAGATGCAAAAATCCTCAACAAAATACTAGCAAACAGAATCCAACAGCACAATAAAAGGATCATACACCATGATCAAGTGGAGTTTATCCCAGGAATGCAAGGATTCTTCAGTATACGCAAATCACTCAATGTGAGATACCATAATAACAAATTGAAGGATAAAAACCATATGATCATCTCACTAGATGCAGAAAAAGCTTTTGACAAAATTCTCACCCATTTATGATAAAAACCCTCCAGAAAGTAGGCACAGAGGGAACTTACCTCAACATGATAAAGTCCATATGGGACAAACGCACAGCCGACATCCTTCTCAATGGTGAAAAACTGAAACCATTTCCACTAAGATCAGGAACATGACAAGGTTGCCCACTCTCACCACTATTATTCAACATAGTTTTGGAAGTTTTAGCCACAGCAATCAGAGGAGAAAAAGAAATAAAAGGAGTCCAAATGGGAAAAGAAGAAGTAAAGTTGTCACTGTTTGCAGATGACATGATATTATACATAAAGAATCCTAAAGATGCAACCAGAAAACTACGAGAGCTAATCAATGAATTTGGTAAAGTAGCAGGATATAAAATTAATGCACGGAAATCTCTTGCATTCCAATACACTAATGATGAAAAATCTGAAAGAGAAATTAAGGAAACACTCCCATTTACCATTGCAACAGAAAGAATAAAATACCTAGGTATCAACCTACCTAAGGAGACAAAAGACCTATATGCAGAAAACTATAAGACACAGATGAAAGAAATTAAAGATGATACAAACAGATGGAGAAATATACCATGTTTTTGGATTGGAAGAATCAACATTGTGAAAATGAGTATACTACCCAAAGCAATCTACAGATTCAATGCAATCCCTGTCAAACTACCAATGGCATTTTTCACAGAACTAGAACAAAAAATTTCACAATTTGTATGGAAACACAAAAGACCCCAAACAGCCAAAGCAATCTTGAGAAAGAAAAACAGAGCTGGAGGAATCAGGCTCCATGACTTCACACTATACTACAAAGCTACAATAATCAAGACAGTATGGTACTGGCACAAAAACAGAAATATAGATCAATGCAACAGGATAGAAAGCCCAGAGATAAACCCATGCACATATGGTCACCTTATCTTTGATAAAGGAGGCAAGAATATACAATGGAGAAAAGACAGCCTCTTCAATAAGTGGTGCTGGGAAAACTGGACAGGTACATGTAAAAGAATGAAATTAGAACACTCCCTAACACCATATACAAAAATAAACTCAAAATGGATTAAAGACCTAAATGTTAAGGCCAGACACTTAAAACTCTTAGACGAAAACACAGGCAGAACACTGTATGACATAAATCACAGCAAGATCCTTTTTGACTCAGCACCTAGAGAAATGGAAATAAAAACAAAAGGGACCTAATGAAACTTAAAAGCTTTTGCACAGCAAAGGAAAACATAAACAAGACAAAAAGACAACCCTCAGAATGGGAGAAAATATTTGCAAATGAAGCAAATGACAAACGGTTAATCTCCAAAATTTACAAGCAGCTCATGCAGCTTAATATCAAAAAACACAAACAACCCAATCCAAAAATGGGCAGAAGACCTAAATCGACATTTCTCCAAAGAAGATATACAGATTGCCAACAAACACATGAAAGGATGCTCAACATCACTAATCATTAGAGAAATGCAAATCAAAACTACAGTGAGGTATCACCTCACACCAGTCAGAATATCCATCATCAAAAAATCTACAAACAGGGCTTCCCTGGTGGCACAGTGGTTGAGAATCTGCCTGCCAATGCAGGGATCACGGGTTCGAGCCCTGGTCTGGGAAGATCCCACATGCCATGGAGCAAGTGGGCCTGTGAGCCACAGCTACTGAGCCTGCGCATCTGGAGCTTGTGCTCCGCAACGAGAGGCCACGACAGTGAGAGGCCCACGCACTGCAGTGAAGAGTGGCCCCCGCTCACCGCAACTAGAGAAAGCCCTCGCACAGAAACGAAGACCCAACACAGCCAAAAAGAAAGAAAGAAAGAAAGAAAGAAAGAAAGAAAGAAGCTTTCATTAAAAAAAAAAAAAATCTACAAACAATAAATGCTGGAGAGGGTGTGGAGAAAAGGGAACCATTTTGCACTGTTGGTGGGAATCTAAATTTATACAGCCACTATGGAGATCAGTATGGAGTTTCTTAAAAACTAAAAATAGAACTACTATATGACGCAGCAATCCCACTACTGGGCATATATCTTGAGAAAACCATAATTCAAAAAGAGTCATGTACCACAATGTTCACCACAGCTCTATTTACAATAGCCAGGACATGGAAGCAACCTAAGTGTCCATCAACAGATGAATGGATAAAGAAGATGTGGCACATATATACAATGGAGTATTACTCAGCCATAAAAAGAAACGAAATTGAGTTATTTGTAGTGAGGTGGATTGACCTAGAGTCTGTCCTACAGAGTGAAGTAAGTCAGAAAGAGAAAAACAAATACCGTATGCTAACACATATATATGGAATCTAAAAAAAAAAAAAAAAAAAATTGGTTATGAAGAACCTAGGGGCAGGACAGGAATAAAGATGCAGACATAGAGAATGGACTTGAGGACACGGAGAGGGGGAAGGGTAAGCTGGGGCGAAGTGAGAGAGTGGTATGGACTTATATATACTACCAAGTATAAAATAGATAGCTAGTGGGAAGCAGCCGCATAGCACAGGGAGATCAGCTCAGTGCTTTGTGACCACCTAGAGGAGTGGGATGGGGGGGTGGGAGGGAGACGCAAGAGGGAGGAGACATGGGGATATATGTACACGTATAGCTGATTCACTTTGTTATAAAGCAGAAACTAACACACCACTGTAAAGCAATTATACTCCAATAAAGACGTTAAAAAAAAAAAGAGAGACCCCAAAACCTTGCTCTGTCCACTATTTTAGGACACAGGGAAAAGTTGGCTCTCTGTGAAACAGGAAACAGGTCCTAACCAGAGACTTGATCTTAGACTTCCTAGCCTCCTAGTTACTCGTAGCTCCCAGAACTGTGAGAAATAAATTTGTTTTTTATAAGCCACCCACTCTATCGTTCTTCAGTATATAGGCCCAAACAGGCTAAGGACTGGAATTCTTTCAAAACATAAAGGAATAGATTATTTTTGTGCTCTTCAAATTTTTCAATAAAACAGAGATTGAAGGAATAATTCAAATACTTTTCTTCACTCCAAAAAACACAGTGACAGTAAAACCTGAAGGAAGAAGCACATAAAGAAAAATATATATGTATGTGTATATATATATATATATATATATATATATATATATATATATTTATATTCAACAAGCACTCAGAAAACGCAATGGTAAAAGCCCTAAAATTGGGTCCCTGCAGCAAAGGACTGGGTAGAGTTCCACAAAATTCACTGCAACAAAGACATGAAAATGTCCCCTGATGTTTCTTCCCACTTCCTCTAGGTAATGAAAGTCTTAACATATTAGAAGAAAAAAATAGACATCATTTCTCAGAGGGAATTCATGATAAGCCATTGCAGCTATAGGAAGAAAATGGAATACAACCAGTTGAAATAAAGTGTGTGTGGAAGACTCAATCTGAGGTGCAGTGAAAAAAGTGGAAAAACGCTGATTTTGGAAGAGAAACTGAGAAATCTGTCATACCAGATGCAGAGCAACCGGAACCCCTACACATTGCTTGTCGGGATATAGAATGGTACAGCCCTTGAGAAAAGTTTGATTCTTATAAAGTTAAATATAGACTTATATGTGATTAGCAGAATAATGACACCTCCCTCCCCACCCCTCCCCATCCCCAAAATGCCTACTCCCTAAGCCCTGGAACCTCTCAATATGTTACACAGAAAGGAGGAATTAAGGTGGTAGATGCAATTGTTTGCTAATCAGTTGACCTTAAAGTAAGATTATTCCGGATTATATGGTGACCCAATATAATCCCAAAAGTCCTATAGAGTGGGAGACAGAGGCAGAAGAGTAGGTCAGGGTAAGAGAAAAATTTGAAGATGCCACAGTGTTGGTTTTGAAGAAAGAGAAAGTGACCAATAGGATAAGGAATGCAGACAGCAAAAAAGAGAATTTTCCACTAGCAACCCCAGAAAGAATGCAGCCCTGCTGACATCTTGATTTTAGCCCAGTGAACCTTATTTTGGACCTCTGACCTCCAGAAATGTAAAATAATAATTTTTGGCTGTTTTACTAAATATATAATAATTTGTTATAGCAGCAATAAAAAACTAATTCATCATATGGCCCAGTAATCCCACTCCTAGGTATTTAGCCAAGACAAATAAAAGAATGTTCACACAAAAAACCTGTACATGATTCTTTATAGTAATGTTGTACATAATCACCAGAATTGGAAATAAACCAAATGTTCTTCAGTTAGGGAATGGATAAAAATTTGGTGTTGTATCTGTACAATGAAATATTACTCAGAAAAAAAAAATGAACAAATCATTGAGACATATAAAAACCTTGATTGAATGCCAAATGCATTTTGATAAGTTAGTTGCAAAAGACAAAAATATTGTATAATTCCATACACGTAACTTGCTGAAAAAGGCAAAACTATGCAGGTGGGGAATAGATCAGGGGCTGCAATTAGATAAGAAACCAAAATGAGGTAAACAACTGAGCAAAGGAAGCAAAATAATTTTATGTGTACTTCCAAAACTAAAAATAATAATCTAACAAACTCTTTAAAATAGTAGGAGAATATGTTTATTTCTGCATGTTATTACTTACTAAATTTATTTTTTAATATGTAATTATATACATATAGTACATCAAATATATGTGTATTATATGTAAGGTATATATATATATATATATATATATATAAACCTTAAATTTAAAGTTCTATCTGGTCTTTGTTCTCTGTTTCTGGCTCATGCCTTCAAAATCCCTTGGAATTTCCTGAGTGATAGGTGTGTCTCCTTTATGCTAATGAAGTGACTCAGCTTTAGTATGGGAGTGGTCACTACGAAGACCAACTACATAATTAGAAGGTTGGAACTCTGGGCCCATCCAATATCTGGGGAGGGGAGGATGTCTGATGATTGAGTTCAATCACTTGGCCACTGAATAAATAAATCTTGCCTATGTAATGAGATCCCAACATAAACTATGGACACCAGCACTCTGTGCAGTTTCCTGGTTGGTGCCACTTCCATGCTGTGAAGGTGATGTGTCCTGACTTCATGGGAGAAGGTATGGAAGCTCCATGTCCAGAACCTCCCCAGACCTTGCTCTATGCATCTCTTCTGTCTGGCTGTTCCTGAGTTGCATCCTTCATAATAAAACTACAATCATGAAGACAGCATTTTCAGCGAGTTCTGTGCGTCATTCTGGTGAATCTGAAGAGAGTATTGGAAGCCCTCAATTTGTAAATGGCCAGGCAGAAGGTCAGAGGCTTGAGGAAACCCAAAATTTGCAGCTGGCATCTGAAATGGGGGCATTCTTGTGAAGGCTTTTGTGGGGTCTGCACTAACTCTGGGTAGTTGGTGTCAGAGAATTGGTGTCAGCACAGTAAACATAAAATGATTTTATTCATAATTTTTAAAATGGGATTATTAGAACTACCAGATTCTGCAAAATGAAGTTAAGGTTTTGGAGAGTAAGAGGAAAACAAATGGATAAGTTGAATTTTTTTTACAAGTATTAAAACTAGACTACAATGCATGTGAATTTAACATATAACAAATGGTATTTCAAATTACTGGCAGAAAAACTTGTTAGTGGTATTTTTTATAGGTGTTTGGATGCCAAAAACAAACTTTACAGAAAAATAAATTATTGATGGCTCAATTTTGAATGCAAAAATAAAATTATAAAATTATTAGGAACATAAGTCTGAACTCATTCATAATCTCAGTGACGGAAACCTTTTTTCTTTCAAAAGAGGACATAAACATCAAAAGCCAGAAATAAAAGAATTATTCAATTTTCTCCAAAAATAAAATTTTAAAATTTCTGTTTAACAAAAATTATTATAAAAGTGGGAAAATGATAGACTTAGTTTAAGATACTTTTCAAGTAGATCACAGAAAGCTAATTAACTAAAATGGAAAAATCTTACAAATTAATAATAAAAAAGGATAAATAGCCAAAGTATATGGAAAGCTCATCACATAAAAGAAACAAAAATGTGCACAGAATCCATGCTATTAGCCTCATCCTCCAAGATAACTAAAGTAAAGCAAACCAAATAACAAAGGGAATATTTTTTTCTTCATAATAAGGGCAAAGGTTAAAACATTTGATAACGCTTAGCATTTGCAAATTCGTAGGCTAAAGTATGATCTCCTCTTCAACTTTTTAGAGCTATGCTCACAAATTTGGCAATCATTAGACAAATGTGACTATTAAAAATTAATTAAAATTAAATAAAAATTAAAACTCAGTTCCTCGGTCATTACTAGCCATATTTCAAGCCACATGTGGATAGAGTTTATCTTACCAGACAACACAGATTCATAGAACATTTTCATCAACACAGAGTGCTCTTTTGGAAAGCGCTATTCTAGAGAATAATTTACTTGTATTAAAATTAAAAGCACACACAGACACACATAAAACACAAAGACGTACACACAGAATTTACTCAAGCAAATTCTCAACCATTTCCTATATAGATACACTTTCAAAAGTGTATCTATACACTACATTAAGTGTATCTATACATTACATTAAGCTCTATGAAAATGATCTTTAGTATTATTATCACAATATTATTTGTGATAGTAAAACATGGAAAACAATTCAAAGAACATCACTGAGGGAGTAGTTAAATAAAGTATGGTATCCCAAAACAATAGATTACTTTTCAATTGTTAAAAAGAATGTACTTATGATAACTAGAAAATAGTAGTACGTTTTTGGAGAAGGCCTTTGTGTTGAGAAGACTTCTATTTTTCATTTTACACCTTCCTGTACAGTTTGAATTATTTACTTTGTATGCTGCTTTTACATAAATAAATTGATAGAAAATATACATGACTCGGCAAATACATAAACAAAACCATATTGATCCAGCCAAAAGGATTATTGAGCTGATAAAGCAAACTTTATATTAAGCCAAAAATAATGTGATTATGAATTGTAAGACTGAATTATTCATATTATTGATCAAAATGTATCCTTCTGCTTGTTAGTAGAATGTATGTGTTGTTGGATATTGGTTATGAGATCACACCAAATTTACATGCATACTTGTGAACTCAAACATTTTAGTCCTCATTGAAAACTTGAGCTAAACTTTCCATCAGACCCACTGATTACTTAAGATATTCTTGAGAACTACAAAACTATAGGTTGAGAAGTACTACCGTAGCCAGCCTTTGAGAGCTAAGTCCATAGAAATTAGAACCCATGATAGTACCATTCTAGGGGGGAAAAGGGAGAAGAAGGGTCCTATAGGGGACACCTCAGGTAAATGTTCTCAGTAAACTTAAATAATGTAATTTTCTTTCCTCAAAGACTGCTATAAAATGCACATTTGTAGATGGCTGGCTTGACTGGGTTTTGTTTTAAAGGATTTACTTGTTTTATTTGAGCAGCAGCTTTGGTTCTTTGATCTTTAGGGGAAAAGAAGGAGGGTAATACACTGGGGACTCCTCATCAATATCCCTATTACTTTATTCTGAAAGAAAGAAAATTGACAATTAGATTTTAAAAGAAACCTATTTCAGCAATACAATTTTATACATTCCCAGATTTAAATAGATTTTTCTTTGCTCTTCTGTCACCCAATAACACTTTAAACCCAGAAATAATTTTATGGATATGTTTGAATCATGATATATGGGATACCAGATTGAGGTTAATGTATTACTCTAGAGCTCTGCATGTCTGGAGGAGGCGATTTTATTTCATTTCATTCTGATTGTCCAAAAGCATTTTTTTTAGTGAAACTGACATTTAATGTTGTAATGTTATATCTGATCAATGGAGCTTTTATTTATATCAAGGGCTTTCATGCTGAGAAAATAAAAGTTACAATTTACACCTCCTCCTCTCTTATCAGGGCATATTTTCCAGGAATGACTTTCCATATCAATCAATTTAAAAGTTTAGTGGAATGAGTGAATGAATGAATGAATGAATGAATATATAATGCCTTAATACTTCAAACTTCTCAGGTTGACTGCAAAGTAAAAATGTCAGGATCAACTCCTATCACTTCACCAATACTGTTCTTGCTAAATTTTTTCGTGCTAAATCCATTCAACCAAACTTAGTCCTCAGTTTACTTAATCATTCCAACAGCATCACACAAAGGTGACATTTTTCTTAATCCTTGAAATTTATCCTTTCTTCGCTTCAGATATTAGCCATTTACCTGTTTGTCTGTTCTTTCTCAATCACCTTTTTATACCATCTTTGTAATACGGACATGTAAATACCTGTGGAACAAGGCTAATTTCAATACTCTTACCTAATCTCCCACTCTGCATTCTTCTTCAAATTGATTTTATCCCACTCCCTAACTGTAAATGTCCTCATTATGCTGATAACTCACTTCATTATATATCCGCCTCCAAATTCTTTTCTGAAGTCCAAAATCGTAGATTCAAGATCTAATTACTTTGCATCGATACTGAGATTTCTCACAACCATCTTTAACCACACATCTTCAGAAATAAAAGTTTACCTTTCTCCATCAAAATTTTTCCTCCCCTATTAATACTCATTTCTTTAAATTGTACACCCGTATCCTCATGTGCATTTTATTGCCTATAATGTCTGCGTTTTATTGCCTATAATAAAAGCTGCCATCTTGGGCTTCCCTGGTGGCGCAGTGGTTGAGAATCTACCTGCCAATGCAGGGGACACGGGTTCGAGCCCTGGTCTGGGAAGATCCCACATGCCACGGAGCAACTAGGCCCGTGAGCCACAACTACTGAGCCTGCGCGTCTGGAGCTTGTGCTCCGCAACAAAAGAGGCCACGACAGTGAGAGGCCCGCGCACCGCGATGAAAAGTGGCCCCCGCTTGCCGCAACTAGAGAAAGCCCTCGCACAGAAACGAAGACCCAACACAGCCATAAATAAATAAATAAATAAAATAAATAAACCCAAAGTTTAAAAAAAACCTGTCATCTTTATTACCTGCAATCCTACACAACCACATCATCTTTTACCTAAATTCCAAAAATTCCTTCTAGTGATCTTTTTGCTGCTATTCAAATATTCTTTATAGTTCCCAATAAAAGCAAAGATCAATTAGATTTTTTAACCATTATAACTCAAGTACTTATTCTAACACTTAAATAGTTTTGATGGATGAATGAAACCATCTAATTAAAACATTGCTTAAAATTCCTTTTCATGAAACGTTGTTAGTGACAAAAGTGTTGTATTAGTGAGCATAATTCAATTTATACATGTACTTTTTAATTTCCTGCCCATGGATGGCTTTCACTATTTAATATTTCTTTCAATTTGATAGCAATACACCTGCACCTTGCTTTGGAAAAAAAGAGAAGCACTCCTAGCAGTTTGATGCATTGGAGGCTGAAGTTCTGCCATATTCCCTGCTGCACAAAACAAGGTAAGCAGCTTACCCTCTACTGCCTCATCAGCAAGAGGTGGGTAGAAGGAGGCAAGAGGAAGGAAGCAGCGGGAGTGTATAATCTCTGTGGTAGATTGGTTTCTCGTAAACAAGTCCTTATTTCTTCCTCGCCATAGTATTATACATGCTCATTGGGGCCAGAGTATGTTCTCTCACCTCCTGGATATCAGGTGTAGCCAAATGACTTCTTTTGGCCAAGCCAATGGTACGTGGGTGGAAGTGACAATGTGCCAGTGTCAAGACAAAGACTTAGGGATCTTTGCGTGTTTCTACACACCCTTTCTCGGCATTGCTGTGCCATGAGAAGAACCTTCTTGTGGTAGCTGAAGTGACAGATGAATGAACCAAACCTCCCGTTGAATGTGAGGACAATAAAATTGTGTACAAATATTTGCAAATCAATTCACATAACTTAATTTCTCTTGGCCCTGCCCACAACTACCTACATTTTACCAGCTTGTCCCAAATGTAGTAATAACTCATTTTACTTTAGTTTTATATATATATATATAAAATAGCTGTACCACTGGTATGCAACTAGCAACAATGCATGACATAGTATATACAAAAATATCATAGTTATAGAAAAAAATCAGTTGTCTAATTTACTTACTTTGGTCTCTTTATGACTTTTATTTGTACATTTTATTACTGCAATACAGACAAAATTGAAGACCAGGATTGGACTGTGGTAAATTCAACAATGTAATGTCACTTATTGCCCATATGGTTTCTGGTGAGAATTATTCTCAACATCATGCTCTATCAAGCTATAACATCAATTATTGTAAAAATCCTTTTTACACACATATGAAAATGCAATATCATGAGTCTAAAATGTTTCTGAAACAATTTCATAAGAGGCAGAAACTTTTATAATGTCACTCTCCCCTGCACTGAAAGTCACAGCATTAAAATTGGTGATTTTGCCGTATTCCGCCTTCCTATGTTAAACAGTTTTCACATCCAAAAGGATTCTTGAGAAAAAAATATTTTTTCTCTATTTTTTAATTTAGTTTTTAGTTCTAGAATGGCTCTATATAACTAAGGCTCTATATAGGAAGGATGGGGTCTGGATATGATCAAGAATTTAAGAATAGAAGACATAGAGGAGTTTTGTTATGATAAATAAAGGAAAAAGGAAAAAAGGCTAAGTGGAACTTTGCTTTAAATGTGAGACAAGTGTAGGTTCAAAAACAAGAAACGTGATAGGAAAGGAGTTGGAGGATCAAGCTACAATAAACTCAGTGAGTGAAGTTTGTGAAGCAGTGTGAGATGAGTGCCGAATAATCTTCGACTACAGAATTATGGCAACATTTCATAAGTTAACTTTTAAAAATTTATTTATTTGCCAATGAAGAGCCTACTTTTTGCATATTCCCATCTATCACAAAGATTTTGTCCACTGATACTTTCTGAAATTTGTATTATTTAGAATTCTATTATAATATTGAATAAATTTTGACACTATTTTCCCTTTCTCCCTTAGAGATTCTGATAGTCCAGCACCCCACTTTCTAACCCCAGAGTGAGAACTGCTGATACTAGGGGCTTATCTCTTACTATATGCAGAAGAGGAGAGAGAGAGAAAGAGAGAGAGAGGAGTTTTTGAATCAAGAAGCAGGGGTACAATTTCTATTAACTTTAAGACTGTATTTTCTTGTCATTTTCTGGCATCCATAAACTGTATATTCAAATCCAATCTGTATAGCTGAAATTAGTGAAAATTTCTTCTAAATTTTAGCAATAAATTTACTGCCAGATGTAATCTTTATTATTGAAAGCAGTTTTTTTTTGTTTTTTTTTTCTGTTTCATGTATCTTAAAGAGACAGTAGAAATTTATTTTGGTAATATTAGAAATACACCATTTTCAATATGATATATTATTTTTAAAGATACTTTAAAATAGAACTTACACTTTAAAAGCAGACATAAAAGATGTTGAACAACAATTAATCTTCTTTTCTCTGCCTTGTTAATTACTGAAAAAAGGTGATAAAGAATTAACAATAAATGTAGATTTTTTATTTTAAGGTAACATTCAATTTATAAATAATCATTTGTGAATTCATAAACGTTTTTAATTGCATATACATTTAGGGCCAAAATAAATTTTAGAATAATTTTAAGAGAATATTTATATTTACATTTAGAATCGCATCAAAATCTAATTTAGAGGTAACTATACCTATTTTCCTCAATTTTTTATATTTACATATTTAAGCACTGTTATGGACTGAATTCTGAATTCCATTCCCCTTTATTCATATATTGAAACCCTTACCCCAATGCCTTAGAATGTGACTATATTTAGAGATAAGGCCTTAAAGAATTAATAAAGTGAAAATGAAGCCTTTAGGGTGGGACTTAATCCAATCTGGCCATAGAGAGGGCCACCTGGATGTAGCACACAGAGAGAAGAGAACATGTGAGGACACAGTAAGACGGTGGCCACCTCCAAGCCAAGGACAGAGGCCTCAGAGGAAAACAAACATGAAAACACCTTAATCATGGACTTCTATTCTCCAGAACTGTGGGAAAATAAATTTCTGTCCTGTAAGTCACACAGTCTGTGCCATTTTGTTATGGCCGCTCCTGTTAACTAATACAAGTATTATTCAGCAAATGAAACTTCAGAAATCTACATAAAAATTCATTTTCCATTTGCTGCTCAAATTTCAACTTCAGAGCACGGCAAAAAGGGGGCTATTTATAATATTTTAGGATTATTAACTGTATGAAATAAAAATAAGAGAACAAAAATTTTATCCACTAATGAGTATGTTACAGAGGAGTTATAATACAAAGAATATATTTGCCATACATAATTCAGAGAAGGTTATTTTATGTTAGGTGATTGTTCAGATAACCTATTTGATTTTTCCTAATTAAAATTAAACCATGTCCTCTTTTCAACAGTATTTACCACCTGCCTCTTATTGCTATAGTCGTTGTGAAACGTTAGATAAAGATGAACATATTATTGATAAAGTGAGCTGACAGAGTCCTAAAAAAAAGAGTCTCGGTCTTCAGCTCTCATTGATATTTCTGGTTATAATCATCTTATTTTATCATAATATTAATTCATGCATTAATTTATTTTTAATTGAACACTTTTCACAGATAGCAAGATAAATATTGAGGAAATACCAGAAATAAGACATGGTCACTTATTTCAAGGGAACTCATAGTCACCTTGAGTATGAAGGACATATGAAGGAACAATAGCAAACAAGTTTTATAGTTGCTAACTTATATTCAGAATGACGGTACTAAGGACTGAAAGGTCAATTCTGGAAGAATCGGGCAGTAGACTATGATAGTTTGACTTGAAAATTAGCTAGGACATCTAAAAATTCACTTCTTCTGTTTGGAACAAGACAACTTGAATCAAGAATGAATACTTAAATATAGTCCCAGAAATGGAACTAGCTATTAGTTGAACACTGACAATGGTTTGAACAGTGCAATTCAGATCTGGAAATCCTTTCTACAGACAAATCTGTTTCAGCAGATGTTTTGGGGAGGATGGGATTTGCTTCTTGATCAATGGTGGAAAACATGTACGGTTACCACAGTTACCCTAGGAAATATAAGATAAAAATAATAATATCATGCAACTTGATGTAAAATTTTACTTAGTCTTCCAAAATTGTATGAGTTTATAAACTCATAGCAATGTTGATTTTGTATATGGATATGGAACAGAAAGTTAAAACTAGAGGAAGACAAATGTAATTGTAAAAAATACATTTGGCTTTCCCCTCTAGGGAAAAGTACAAAATATTTCAACAAATACTTTCTTAAATATTCAGATTTAAAGTGATATAGATGCAAATATCTATGTGATGATTAAATGGAAAAATATAGTCAATTAATAGGAATTTTGTTATTATACATTATTTGTCCTGAATGTGATAATTTCCTCTGCTAGGAGAGATACAATAATTAATACAAAATAGCACCTATTCTACTTTCGATAATTTATTTTTTAACTTATTTCTCACATAATCTTAGACCAGTAAAATTTTCACAGGGCTAGCCGCAAGTTTTTAGTTCCGCTAACATAATAAGGAATAAAATGTTATTAAAGTCCTCATTTTTCTTTTAATTCCTCTTTTCAAAGGTGGAAAAAAGAAAATGTAATCCCTAGTTTCAACACTATGTACAACAAAAAATTTACAATGATTACAATGAGCAGCAAAACCGAAAGACTGATTCAAAACATAGGCTAGGCTTATTAAAGTTCTACCTTGAGGAAATGGAATTTTATCTACACAGTTTCTTTTCACTAGCCACACTCAAAAGAACATACACAGCAAAACACACACACACAAACTTACTGCATTTAAGCCCACACACTACACACAAACACACAGAAACACATGCCAGCAACCACACACAATAGAAGCTACAACTCAGATACTATCAGTGAGCTTTCAAATTTGTATCAGGACACACAAATGCTTATATTTCAACAGGAAGGTAACAGTTCCAAGGTCGATCGATCTAAAAGGGAACACTAGACTTCAGTATGATTCAGTTACGGCAACAAACAACACTGCAATATGAATACAATTTCAATAATGTCTTGTCCTTGAATATACACATGTAAACAGATAATTAAATATAATGCAGTAAATACTATCACAGAACAATGTATAAAATACCATGGAAACAGAGAGAAAAGAAAAATTAATTTTGATTTATACTTTCAGAGAAAGTGAAAAAAAAATCAAAGTATATATTTGATTTTTACCATGAAGATTGGGTTCATTTAATAAAAAACTAAACAGAGGAATGGTAGTCAGAATAAACATCAAAATCAAAGCCACAGAAGTGGGAAAGTTATGGGATTATGTAATGTGTTAACGGTGAGTAGAGTAGTGGCTTGAAAGTACATAACTTAGCTCCACAGGAGTGTAGAGATAAGAAAGCTAAGAAATGAGATTTGAAAGGTAACCTAAGGTCAGATTTTGAAGGGTCTCATCTGACAAGTTCAGGGGTGTATGCCTTATCCTATAGAGTAGGAAATGAGAAAACATGGAAGGATGTCTTTTTATATACATATAGTAGAATACATAAAACATACATGTCCATAAAGCAAAACATAGAGCATCAAATTCACATTTGCAACTCCCTACATTCCCCACCTATATAAATCAAATCTCTTTCTCTCCCCTGTTAAAGGCAATCTACTATGTTGGCATTAAAAAAAAAAAAGTACTAATACCTATATATGCAACCTTAAACGATATAGTTTAGGCTGTTTCTGATCTTTTATGACTTGCTTTTTTTTTTCCTCAAAATTATGTCTGTTGTGAGATTCATCATTTCTTTGTGTGTGTGTAGTTTTGGTTCATTCTTATGGATTGTTGTATGATAGTTCATACATATATTCATACACACATCTTCATGTGTGTACTCATATCCACATCTTCTGGAGGTCGTACGTGTAAAATTTTCTCTAGCTTATGTACCTCAGTGTAGAATGGCTGGTTAAATGTTTCTGCATTTTTAACTTACATAAACAATGCCAAAATCTTTCCAATGTAATCCTACCAATTTACACAACTTCCACTAGAGTATGAAAGTTACCATTGCCCCTTAACTTCACCAACATTTTGTAGAGGGTTTTTGGTTTTGTTTTGTTTTTTACATTTTTTTGCCTGTTTTGTTGTGTGATGGTCCTAACTGAGTTTTAAATTTCTTCTCCACTTGTTATCAGTAAAGTCAATCATCACTTCATATATTTATTTTCCATTTGGATTGCAAAATACTTATTCAAATCTTTTGCCTATTTTTTCACTGGGATTCCTATTTTTTTTCTTTATACATATTCTTTGGTTAACTATTACTTTGTTGATTATATTTGTGACCTATATCTTCTCTGACTTTGGATTTTAGCCCTGTTTTGAAATTTTCTGATGGCCATAGTCTAGTTTTATAGCACTCGATTTCTATACTTTCTATCTCCTTTTCTTTTGTTAGTAGGTTATCTAGGACTCCCAGTACAATGCTGAAAAGCAGTGTTGAGAGGCAACATCCTTGCCTTGTTCCTGAACTTACAGGATAGATTCAAGTTTCTCAGTGGTAAGTATGCTGTTAGCTGTAGGGTTTCTGTAGATATTATTTATCAAGTTCAGGAAGTTTCCCTCTATTCCTAGTTATTAAGAGTTTTTACCATGAGTGGGTGCTGGATCTTGTCAAATGTTTTGCTGCATCTATTGATAGGATCATGTGATTTTCTCTGTTAGCTTCCTGATTTGATGGATTACATTAGTTGTTTTGTTTTGTTTTGTTTTTGTATGCGTTGGGTCTTTGCTGCTGCGCGTGGGCTTTCCTCTAGTTGCGGCGAGCAGGGGCTACTCTTCGTTGAGGTGCGCAGGCTTCTTGCGGTGGTGGCTTCTCTTGTTGCGGAGCATGGGCTCTAGGCGCATGGGCTTCAGTAGTTGCAGCATGTGGGCTCAGTAGTTGCAGCACCCGGGCCCTAGAGCACACGGGCTTCAGTAGTTGCAGCGCATGGGCTTCAGTAGTTGTGGCACACAGGATTAGTTGCTCCACTAAGCCTCCGTGGGCATGTGGGATCTCCCTGGACCAGGGATTGAACCCGTGTCCCCTGCATTGGCAGGTGGATTCTTAACCACTGCGCCACCAGGGAAGTCCACATTAGTTGATTTTTGAATGCTAAACCAGCCTCGCATACCTGGCATAAATCTCCTTTGGTCATGATGTATAATTCTTCTTAAACTTTGTTGAGTTCTATGAGCTAATACTCTGTTGAGGAATTTTGCATCTATATTTGTGAAAGAGACTGGACTATAGTTTTCTTTTCTTTTAATGCCTTTATTTTGTTTTGGTATTAGAGCAATGCAATGAAATATGAGGCATTTCCTCTGCTTGGTAGATTTTACCGCTGAACCCTTTTAGGTTTGGGACTTTCTGTTTTGAAATGTTATTAATGATTGATTCAACTTTTTAAATAGATATAGGCCTATTCAGATTATATATTTCTTCTTGTGTGATTTTTGGCAGAATTTCTTATTTCTCTTGTCCATTCGTTCTTGCACAATGTCTCATTTACCCATTAGAGTCTGTAGCACATGAATCATAGCTTGTTTTTTAATTTTGACTTAATGAACATTTTAAATTCCTGGTCCGATAGTGTCAAAATTCCTGCCATAACTGAGTCTGGTTCTCCTCCTTGCTCTATCTCTTCATACTTTGTTTTTTGCCTTGTACTATGTCTTGTAATTTTTTAATTGATAGTTGAATGTGACCTACAAGAACTGTTCTGAATAGGCCTTTTGTAATACGGTGTTAAGATGTGGTGGGAAGGGGGGCATTCCATAGCCCTGAATTAGGTCTCAGGCTTTTTGTGAGCCTGTGCCTCTAGACCGTGAATTTCACACATGCTTTTCTGTTTTATCTCTACCTCCTCCCTAGGTGGGGAGGATGGCTAACGTGGATGAATTTAGATATTTTCCTCCTTTTAGATGAAAGTCTAGATGGGGCTGGAGTTGGGTATTTCCTTTCCCCCAGGTCAGTGAGTTCTGGTAACACAGATTTTGGAGGGCAGACCTTGTTATGAACAGAATGTTGTTATTTCAAAATGGCTGCTTTTCCCTGTCCCTTGCTGGAAGCAGGAGGGAACTTTTCTTCAGTCTTCATAGTGAGAAGCCCATAGCAGGGCTTCTGAATGTCAAAGTCACAAAGGTGTGGGGATCCACTAAGACTTGGCTCTCTTGAAATTTTTAATTCTCGAACTTGTTCGCATTGAGCCTCCAGAAATTCATCAATTACAGTTCAGGTATTCTTACTTTGTTACTGGTTCCCTCAGAGGTTTTAGTTCTTGGATTTCTGCTCAGGTAAAGTGTGATTCTCTGTACTCTCCTGTTGATGCCTCTAATTTTGTGAGTAACTGTTTGCCTGTGACCTCATTTCTCCTATGTATCTAAGAGTTGTTGCTTTTTCAGTTCGTTAACGATCTTTACTTGTCGTTAGGTGGAAGTGGTAACTTTCAAGCTTCTTAACAGAAGTCTCCTGTTTCTTCCATTTTTGCCTGTTGCTTTAATTGACTGCTCCAACATCTGGCAGCTCAGCGCACTCTCTCCAACTCAGCTGGGTTTCTGACAAATTGGTGCTGTGAGCAGGGAAGCTGATTAAACACAGTGCCATTCGGAAAGAGCTAAAGCCTGAATATCCCTTTGGGATATCACCTTTGGGAGTTGTTAGCAAAGTCCATGGAGCATCCTAGAAGGCTGCTAGCAAATCATCTGCAAGAATCTGAGGGTTCCAGGGGGCACTTAATGAATAGGCCTTGGGAAGTGCTAGCAGAGACTACAGGACACTCCACCAGCCATACCAATGGGTCTTGCGGATTGCTAGCAGAAACCATGGGGGCATTCTTGGAGGATGCTAGAGGATTGTTTTTATAAGCTTTTCAGTTCTGAGGGGGACCATTGGTCTTTCTCATTAGCCCCTGACTCTCCAGCTGAGCTTGTCCAGTTAGGTCCAATTAGAGATCCTACATAGGGGTTCAGCAAAAACAAGTGAAGCAGTTTCCTAACCACTGTTTAGACCCCTCCACCAATGTGGTCAGAGACAGTCAGAGGGGCTCTTAACAAGCTGAGTAACTCTAAGCAGTAGCTGTCGCTGAAGCTGATAAATACCTTGCAGTTTAGCAAGATGTTGAAACATCAGGAGAAAAACAAAAAAAGAGTGTACAGCCTTTTGTTTTACTTTGCTTAACATCCTGAAGAGACCTTAGAGCTTTAGTTAGATCTCTCTGGAAGCCTGTCTCTGCTCTAACCAGCCTGCCCTACACTGTTCAATGGGAGTCCCAGCTAAGAAACAGCTGTGCACCCAAGAGGGCTGTTCTACTTCACTCTCCCTTCCTTTCTCCTGCCCCCAAAAACTTGTAGCCAAAACCTGTCAGATGACCGTAAAACTGACATGGGTTTTGTTCCCTTGTCAGAGGGAACCAAAGGCCCTTTGCCAAGGTTAGAGTTCAATGGAAAATTAATGAAAAGAAAATTGCACTTCTTGGGCTTCTTAGATACCAGGCCACAGGTGACTGCTTTCCCTGGCACCAAAATGAGGGAAAAACAGATAATGCTTTCTGGGTCTGAGGCCACCACCACTGGGACCTTTACCAAGACTGACTATGGGTGGGCTCTTCTGGCTGCTACAAATAATTGTCAAGGTCCCTATAGCTAAATACATTATTGGTATCGATGTATTGTCTATGTACAGTCCTGCTAGCTCTTTGTCCCAGCCCTAATGTAAGCGCTACAGTTAGGACCATTATAAAGGGGCGTGTGGAAGACTGTGAACCTACCTGACTCACTCACTATAGTCGATAGGCTGCATTTTACTGGAGCCATTGGCAAGCATCCGACTGACATATAAAAGAAGCCCCCCCCCCCCCGTGGAGATGAGGTATTTGAGTAAAAATCAGTTCTGCTCCTTGTAAGGTTTTTGTTCCCCATACAAATGCTCACCAGAGAGGCCCCCAAGTTGACAAGGAAAAACGTAAGCAGTGAGCAGATCATGCTCGCCAAATAAATGCAGGGACTGAAGTGTTGTTCTCCACCCCAGAACAGATATGCAAACAGCTGGATTCATGAGAAGACAGCCCATGGAAATTCAGATACCATTTTAGACTGGGCTTGCACACGTGTACTGCCACTGCCATCAGAAACAGCATGGAATAGCTATCCTGGCTGCCGGACCCTGGCCAGGCTAAATACACTGCCCAAGGATACATGCCATGAGACCAGGGACCAGGATATTCTTGGCAGGTAGATCTCACTGAGCCTCCTGCCCCATCCAAAAGGCCTCACTTGGTCCTGACTACAGCTGAGGACCAAATGGCCACATGGTCCAAGCCCTACAAGACTTCATTTGTTTCCTGTTGGGGTTTCCTATGTATATTGCATCCAAAAGCAGGCCCAGATTTGCAGCCCAAGCTACAGATCAATGGGTTCAGTCATTGGACATACCACGGACTCTCCACGATCCACATCACCCCCAAGCTACAATGATTAAAGGGCATGCTTTAATGGACAATTAAAGGACAGAGTTTAGTGACAATGGGAGAGATTGTTTCTGAGATTAGGTTATACAAAAGTATCCCGTCTTGTTCTCCCTCTCTTGCTCTCTTGTTTGCTGGCTCTGTGGGAAAGCCAGCTGCCATGTTGTGAGATGTGCTATACAGAAAGACTAATTTGGCAAGGAATTGGAGGAGTTAATCAACAGTCAATGAAAGATTGAGGACCTCAGTCCAACAGACACTGAGAAATTGAATCTTGCCAAACCCACACGAATGAGGTTAGAGGATTATCCCCCCATCAAGTCTCAGATAAAACCTTGTGCAAGAGTCACCCAACTAAACTGCACCCAGTTTTCTAAGTCTCAGAAACTGCAAGATAATACTGTTTGTTTTAGGTAACTAAATTTGGTGGTAATTTATTACACAGTAACAGGTAAAAAAATACAAACATAGGACTTCCCTGGTGGCGCAGTGGTTAAGAATCCACCTGCCAATGCAGGGGACACGGGTTTGATCCCTGGTCCAGGAAGATCCCACATGCTGCGAAGCAACTAAGCCTGTGCACCACAACTACTGAGCCTGTGCTCTAGAGCCCGCGAGCCACAACTACTGAAGCCCCCATGCCACAGTTACTTAAGCCTGCGCGCCCAGAGCCCGTGCTCCACAACAAGAGAAGCCACCGCAATGAGAACCCCGCGCACCACAACTAAGAGTAGCCCACGCTCGCCGCAACTAGAGAGAGCCCGCGTGCAGCAGTGAAGACCCAACGCAGCCAAAAATAAATAAATAAACTTACTTAAAAAAAAACAAAACATAACAGTACAAGAAAGAAAATTGCAGGAAATCTCAAATGTGCTAAATATAACAGCACATAGATGCAACAGTGCTAAATATAATAGTGAATAAGAGAAATTGTGCAGAAAAATACTGCAGCATAATCACAGTAATGTGTTTTACATTAGAGAACTGAACAACATGATTTACTATAAAAAACTATTCAAAATGAAAAAATGATCACTATGACATATTCAGAAGTATCTAATAAAATTCAACAGCTGCTGTAGATAACATGATAAACTGCTAATAAACACTATAAAATTAACAGAGGAATTTACAAAAATCTTACAGCAAGCATTATATTGAATAGTAAAAGTATTTATTTTAAGAATGTTAAAGTATTTAAGATCAGAAACAAAACATATATGTCAATTAGCTAGTCAACATTTTACTTGAGGGTTTAGCCGGCAAAGTAAAAGAAATTAAAAGTAATAAAATTAGTAAACGATTGAAAAGAAGAAATAAAAGTGTGATTATTTTCTAACTGCAAAAGAAAAGATCGGTTTATTCAACTACATTGAATTTTAAAATATTCGTTTATAAAAATTACCAAAAAGTGAGTGAAATGCTTAAAGTCACAGACTAGAGAAATATGCCAAACACAAAATTAGCAAAAAGTATGTATGGACCATATACAGATTCCATTCAAAAATAAAAAGGAAAATTGGCAAAAATATATAAATAGGCACTTTGTAAAGGAAGACATGCAAACGGCACATAATGTTCAATACCACTTACCTCACTGTTTTTCAGGAAAATGTAAATTAAACTCACAATAGTATGTCATTTCACACCAACCAGATTTACAAAAATTAAAAGTCAGACAATATTTTGGGTTGTAGATGATGTGAAGTAATACAAATGCCTAACTGTGACAGTATAAACTAGCAAAACTAATTTTGAAAATAAATTACATTACTACTAAAGTTAACAAATCAAGACAGCAATTGCATTCCATAGCACTAGGAAACAAACACTAGAATATTCCTCAGAGCATTCTTCTTCATACCAAAGTATAGGAATCAGCCTATATGATTCCTAACACTAGTGTGGCTAAAATCATTATATGCACACAATGGAATATTCCACTCTAATCAAAAAGAATTCTGTGAGATACATCCACTTGGATGAATATCCTAATCATGTAATTGAATCACAGATGAATTCCTCCAGTAAAGTCCAAAAAAGGAAAAACTAAGTAATGTATACCTGTAGACACAAATAGTTAAGACTTATTAGTAAAAACAAGAGAACACAAATTTCAGGGGTTAAGAAAAAGGTCTGCATTGAGGGGCACATTTGAAGCTCTTAAAATACTGATAATATTTTGTCTCTTAGTCTAATAATGTATAGAAGGGTATATATGTTATTATTATTCTTTAAACTATATGCATATATTTTAGTATATACATTTCACAATAAAAACTTTTACAAACTTTTAAATGTTTTTAACTTTATGAAGTCTTGAAAGTATTTACCTCATTTTTATTCAAAATCATCTGTTGTCAGGCTCCAAAAAAGTATTTTCTAGCAAAAACATCTACTTTCAAATCGTTGCTTTTGAAATGAGTAACATCTTCACCATCTCTGAAGAAAAAGAAACGCCAAACTGAGGTTTTATTGAAGGCATTCTTCACCTTATGAGATATGTCACATAGTATCTTTTAAACTACTTTTGAATTTTTTTGTGAACTCATTACTTCAAAGAAGATCATTCTCTATTCTTTACAGGATCCAGAGGGATCTAGATTTATGCTTCGTTGAAAAGGAAAACACAGGTATTCACATCATGTTAATATCACAAATGCAAGAAGTACAGAATCAGAAAGAGAAGAAAAATGCAGTTTCTTTGGGTTTTCAACTTACCCCTCTGAAAGCCATGCCAAAATGTTCTGCTACCAACTAAACTGTGTGTGTGCATAAAGTTGAGATCTAGAAACTGCTCTAGTGTAATCAGAATGCTAACTCAGGAATTATGGAAGTAATAATTGTAATTATTTAGTAACATTTAAAAGCCAACTTATTTGTCTAAAATATTTTTGCCCAAATTATTAGGAAAAGAGTCTGTGTAAAAACAAACACACAAGGAATTTTAAATGAATTCATTTAAATCAGTTTATTCCATGCCAATTCATTCATAGCAATGTCTACAATTATTTCTCTCACTTTTCAGCTGAAAAATAGTATTTTGAAGTTAGTTATAAACATTTAGACAGACTTTCAAATATATACATCAACTATTTTCTTTAAAATAGTTCTTCATGTGGGTGGCATTTATTCACGTTTCTAAGTTCAATGCAAGATCATAGGTAAATTAAGAAAAGTGGTTATGCAAATATGCTTCTGAGTGATACATAGTAGAGTAATAGGTAATCACTTATTGTTTTTTCAAATTATTTGAGGTATTTAATTACATTATAATGCTTTTACAGGTTTTAAAATAAAAACAAACTAAAAAAAAAAAAAGACAAATGTACATCCACATCAAGATTAAGATGAGAAGTGGCTGCATCTCTTCTGAGAACCTAACAAACTATTTATTATTTGTAAGTGCCTTATCCAAATCTTTACACACTATGGCTAATTCCAAATGTTTCCATCTGACTGTGTTTAATTGGTTGGAGCATCGTGTTAAAAAAGATTCACGATTTTAACTCCATAAACTTGTCCTCTTTTTCTTACTAGTCTTCATTCACATGGTGAAAACAACAACAAAGCAGCCAGTTGATATATATGTGTGTGTGTGTGTATGTGTATGTGTGTGTATATATATGTAATCAAGAGTGCAAACAAGTTCTAATGTTTCTGTATTCCTCAAAACAATTACAAAAAGGTTCGAATTACTAATGGTACCTGAAAATGCACCAAACCATTGTGGGGATGAGATTGGCAGGTCTTTGCTAAAAGATCAGAAAATGAAATGTACATAATAGGAAAAAATTATTTTATTGACAAACTGCTAAAGAAGTCTATAATGTTTTCCTTAAATATATGAAAAAAAATGTAAGGTTGATGTCTGGTGTTTAATATTGAGTCTATCCCAAATTCTTAGCTATTTATTTACATAAAAATATGAGGAAATGGCAGACATACTTATAACCACGAGCCCAGTGTTACAGGGATAATCTAATACTATAGTTTGATAGGAAATGTCTATAACAATGAGGAAAAAGTATCAGAATCAAGAAAAATTTTAAATGCTTCACCATGTAAAACTGTCAAGTCTAACTTTATAAAATAACAACTTGGCTCTGGACTGGGCATTTTTCTAAACACCTCATAAGGATCAATGTTGAGGCAACAGCATCTGCTTGTTCCTGTCACCAATCTGTTGGTTTTCAATATACATTCAGAGACAAGACGGTTCAAAATAACTGGCATGGAAGTAATGGGGAGTAGAATTGTCATAGTGTATCTCTACTGTATTCTTCTTCATGATATCATGAAGAAGGTACTGATTGATAAATGCGAAAGTTAAAGCACAGAGAAGCCACGTACATTGTCAAAGTCCACACAGGTACAAAATAAGAGACAGGATTCTAAGCCTGCAAGTCAGCCTCCAGATCTCACACTCTTCTAAAGTCCTCAAATAAGTCTTCTGAAATAATTTGAAGAGTGGGGAAACCTCATTTTCATGTTTCAGTAGAAGAAGGAAGAACGTAACTTTGAAATGTATCCACTATATCAGCCATAAAATCTTCAGAAAACTAGAAGCTTCAAAAGGTAAGAAGACAGAGCATTTATCAAACAGTAAAACAAAGGAAAAGGAAATAGAGTTAGAAAAGATGAAAGAATGAGATGATATTGTAAATAGATGATATAGGAAAAGGTTATGATGATAAAGATGCAATATAACATGAGTTAATATATGGAAAACATTTAGTGAAACGCCTAGCACAAAGAAAGTATGCCAGTAAACGTTAGCTATTATAATTTGTATAAATCCCGTGTCTCTAAAGAAAGCATCCAGACTTCGTTGTTGTTATTTGTTAGTTTACTTTTGTTTTCAAACTGGCAGAGTACAGATTGACAATTCTTGTCCTCTATGACAGCCAACACCACTTTTCCTATCTGAATCCTGAGAGCAGGTTTATGTTCATGACTCCACTTTTAATAGTAATTTCTAACAGTCATTTCATAATTAATAGATGGTGAATTTTTCTTTTCTAAACTACTGTCTTTTCCCATGATTCTTAAATTAATGAAATCGTGACCAATTTGATTTAAAGATTCACTGCAAATATGATCTTATCTTTTTTCATCCCCTCACTTCCAGTTCTTTACTTATAAATATCCCTCACTTTTTTTTTTTTTTTTTTTTTTACTTATTTGGTGCATATATATTGAGCACTTACCAAAAGCCAGGAATGTTGTGTTATTTTCTCTGTGTTAGACTATGTTCTGGCATTGGATATTGATGGAAAACAGTATATCTGAATTGAAAAGGAGATTCTGGATGCAAATGGAAAAATTCAGAATTATCTATGGGGAGGAAAACTGAGAAAGATAATGAAACTCAGACATATCCCATCAAATATTTTCATTTATAAGAAATAAAAATAAAATAAGGGGAAAAACAAACCACATTTTAATAAGAATATCAAAATGGCCTCACAAGTGTCTTCACAAATAAATGAGAAATGTGAAGCAATATCTACAAAGTATGTTTGGGGAAAATTTTGTGACTTAAGAATACTCTGACTTACCAAGTTGTCATTCACAAACACTTGTCATTTAAAATAAAGTCTTCTTAGATAGTCAAGATTTCAAGAAAACACAATTCAAGTGACTTCTAAAAAATTTTGTTAACTGAATATTTATCAATCCACTTGAGGGAAAAATCAAAATTAGTACCTTAAGAATGCAAAAGAAATCACTGTATAAAAGCAATTAAAAAGAAAACTAAATCTAGAAAAATATTTTTCATCTGGTTAAAAATCTGAATGTAAATGTCAATAAATACCAGTAACTGAATTAATGTGAATGAAAAATCCACATTGTAGTAATAACGATAGAGACATACTAAACAGGAGCAGAAAATGATATTACCAATGATAAAGTATTACTAACATATTCATGTAATATTGGCACCCATTAAATGATACATATTTTATCTTAATTTGAAAATTACAAAGCACAGTTAAAGGAAAATTTTCAAATTTTTAATCACTGATAAAAATTTAAATAGGTTAAATAATTTTCAAAACACTGGAAAAGAAAAGAGCAAAGCATATTATGATCCTTACACCAAAGGAGTAAAAAGAGAAAATGTGTAAAAAGAAAATTTTAAATATGTTTCACAAGACTCATATATGAAGCAGAAACTAACACACCATTTTAAAGCAATTATACTCCAATAAAGATGTTAAAAAAAAAAGACTCATATATGAGTTATATCAATGAGTATAGATAGTTTAATATCTCCCATTTAAAATATTCACTTAGGAAATTAAGAAAACCACTGACAGAACAATTGAAAAAAAATAAACTGTTAAAAATAACCAGAAAAGACCGACAACATATGAGGAATTGTTAAATTCACTACTAATTAAAGAAATGCAAATTACAATAGCAAGGAGACACTATTTTCAATTGTCATGTTGAAAGATTGTATGTTTAAATACTATCTAATTATTTGATGTGATGTTTTCTACATATTACTCTATTACCTATTACAGACAGGTAACATTTTCTATACAGAAAATAACTGTAATCTGTACAAAGAGCAGAATTGTATTCATGTGTTCAAAGAATGAAAACTTAAGCCATTTAGATCACACAGTTTCTAGGTGGTGGTATTTGTGTGCTTTTCATTATCCTATTTGCATCCTTTTGATAATTTCCAGATTTTAAAAATAAATGTTTCTTTTGAATCAAAGTAGCTTATATTAATTGTTATAAAAAATAAGAAGAAAATAACACCTTGAGATGATTAAAGTATAGTTTTCTAAGAAGCAGATGGCAAGGCTAAAAGTAATTTATCTTTAGAACTTCATAACTAGCAACTTTCAGTCTATTATACAGAAGTGAATTTTATTTTTAATCTTTGATTCTCTAGATATACAGAAGAAAAAATGACCTTTACTTTTAAGGACATTATTAAACAGTATATTAATTCAATTTTACTGTGGCTCCAATTCTAACACTTCTACTTTGCATGTTTGTTATATGTCCCCTGTTTGTCCTACCACTTTGAAAAACAACCTGACAATCTCTTTTTCTCTTAAGAATATTGTATCATATTGAAAGTATTGCACAAAACTAAAATATTGCAAATGAGCTCAAACAAAGATCCCACTAAATTTAGAACTTACTAAACGAAAGTTTTCAGTTGCAGGTGAATCAAACTCAAGACAAATGATCTTAAAGGCAAACAGTAAGAGAATGGGCTTATACAATCAAAACATAAGGGTTTAGGCTGGTTTGAGATAGAGCAGGGTCCAGCTTAGTTGATGTCACCCATTAGCCACCTATTGCTCTCACATTCTGCCATCTTTTAGCTCTGTTTTGTAATATGTAAGCTTGATTCTCTAGCAGGTTCCCTGTAGATGCCCCCGCCCAACACACACACACACACACACACACACACACACACACACACACACACACATACACACACACATACACAGGGGTTGCATAGTTTTTATATCTCCTAATCAAAGAGAAGTAGAGGCCCTCTTGCCATTCATTTCATTCTCCCAAATGGAAATCTAAGCCTGCCTGGGAATGTGCCCAACAAACCAATCACTGTACCCAAGGGCTGACTTGGGTCAAGTAACTCTGTATAGAGTTGTAACCACTTAACTACCAGTCCTACCAGAGTTATAGGAAGGAAGAAATGCCAAAATACAGTTATAGTAGGGAGAAATATCATCCCTGAGAAATTTAGTCTTTTATTTATTCTTAGTGGCCAATACTCTAAAACTGGGGTCCCGGCTATTGTAAATAGAGATGCAACGAACATTGTGGTACATGACTCTTTTTGAATTATGGTTTCTCAGGCTATATGCCCAGTAGTGGGATTGCTGGGTCGTATGGTAGTTCTATTTTTAGTTTTTTTAAGGAACCTCCATACTGTTCTCCATAGTGGCTGTATCAATTTACATTCCCACCAACAGTGCAAGAGGGTTCCCTTTTCTCCACACCCTCTCCAGCATTTGTTTTTAGATTTTTTGATGACGGCCATTCTGACTGATGTGAGGTTAAAAAATAAATTAAAAAAAAAAATACAATACAATACAATAAAACAGGGGTCCCCAACCTCCAGGCCGCAGACTGGTATCGTCTGTGGCCTGTTAGGAAACCGGCCGCACAGCAGGAGGTGAGTGGCGGGCGAGCAAAGCTTCATTTTCTGCTCCCCATCACTCCCCATGGCTCCCCATCGCTCGCAGTACCGCCTGAACCATCCTCCTCGCCCACACTCTCCATCCGTGGAAAAACTGTCTTCCACGAAACCAGTCCCTGGTGCCAAAAAGGTTGGGGACTGCTGCTAAAAGGTCAAAACATGCATGTGACTTCATTTTTAAGACTGCCTTTGTCAAGAAACTTAGGCTCTGCCTCTCAGACAGAGAGAGGAGATCAGTAGACACTTTTCTCCTAGCTCATCTTCCCCTTCCTATTGGATAAGCGTGGCAACATGTCCGAGGCGCACTTGTCGATTTTGCTGAAGTCACTACTTCATGATTATCCTGGATATTCCAGATGTTCTCTACCTCATTAATACATGTACTTCTCCCTGTTCCTCATCTAAGGACATGAGTTACTAAAGACGGGGACAAATAGTATCTTCTCTGATATATTTTGGTTTGGTGAGAAGAGATCTTATTGGTAAATTATGGATGGTTTATCACTAGTAGACCTTGTCTGTTGTCTATCATGAAGCATGAAGTTCCCACAAGGTCAGTTAGTAGCCCCACCTGTGAGATCCTGTGCCTGACCACCAAGAGTTACAGAGCTATAACTAAGTTAGTATATTTTGCTCTGTATATTTCACTTAGTGAAGTATAATGGAAACTTAAGTTCTTACTAGTTTAGTGACTACTGTTTAGTGTCCAAAAATCCCAAGAGATCATCAGTGTATATACGGTGATGCTTCTTGGTAATAGTTTAGCTTCTAATCATTTTGTTTATCATATCCTCAGAGTCTGAGACAGTAAAAACAGTAACGTAACAGTTCATTTTTAACAAATACAGAAAATAATAATCTTATCAGTGGCAGATTCACTGATGATTATCCTCTTTCTCTGATGGACAGCTCAATATAGCTCTCCTTCAAGGGACCAACTTTTATCATTTACTGTTCATCTTGAAGTCCTAAAAACATATCCGTTGGAAAAAAAATTTCCCTTCATAATTCCTTCAGAATTGGGGAATTTGTGTTACTAGTATTTAGGGATTAGGGAATTTAAGAAAAATAGAATCTCTGGTGATCTCACATGTCTCCTAGGGCTTATATTTCCATAGTTTTAAAAGTTGAGTAGATCACTGAATTAATATACTTTGATACAGCTCATGAAAAAGCTATGCAGGAAAATATATACATCAAGATTTCCAGGTCTGAAAGAAATAAGTGTAAGCAAGAAAACCGGAGCAAGCCAAACTTCTAATCTAATCATAAGGAAGTTTACCATTCTAACTTGGACAGGCAGTATATTTAAAACATGTGTCAGTCTTTTTAATTCTATCCAGTAGAGAAAAAGTATTTTCTGATACAGGTCATTAGATGAAGCATATTTTCCTAAGATGGAGCGCTAAGAATATTCTAGTTCATCAGTACAGTTGCTTTACACACCACTAATTGTTTTGGTTAAGCTACTGGCATTTTAAAATCACTGATTAAACACCCATGGTGCATTAAACAATTATGAGGTATACAACTCTGATCCAGATATATTTAATTGCTTTTGGGAAGACTTACTTAAAAATAAACATACATTTAAGAAAATACAACGCCAATAAAACCAATGAACATATTCTAGAACTAGAATTAAATAAAAAATAATTAATACTGAAAATTCAACAGAAACAGGAAGAGGAAAAATCCCTAATCTTGCTGGAATCTTTGTCACTGCCTGTCAAAAACAGAAGTGCGGACGCTCTGATGAGTCCAGTGAGTGCAATGCATGGAGCAAAGTGTCAGACTGATCGGATCAATGGGAACAAAAGGAAGTGGTAACGTCATGCACCAGATTTGAAACCTCCGCAATGATGAGAGGTTCTCACAGGATAGAAGAGGGAAGCTCGGATTAGTGCACCTTGTTTGTACTGTGAAGGCATCAAAGTGGCAAATGCGCCTGGATCAAATGGGGCAGAATGCAATGGGTAATGGAGCACTCACAGCTCGCTAGAATTTAAGCAGAGATGTTGATGATGTGGTGGAGACCGATGCACCCATCCATCTGGCAGCTGGAAAGAAGAAAAGCAAAGCAAAAGGGGAAAAACAGAAACAAATTTCATCACTTGGAAGTTAGCTGTTTATGGCACAACCGAAGGATCAAATAGCATTTTCAATTATTGCCTACGATGTGAACATTAAATCACTATTTAAACCGGGCAATATGGTAACATTTTTTGTTTGTTTGTTGTTAATTGTGTTTCATGTATTCCTTATTCATTCTCAATAGTTCTAGTCTGCTTGTTAATTTCCAAAGTAGATTACCTTTGAACTTACATACATGTAAATCTTTATTTGCTAGAAATATTTTTGTGTGTGTCTTATCTCCTTGGAGTATATTACATGGGTAAAATTCATTTTACCGTAAAATTCCACTTACTGTGTTTGCAGGGATTTTGCATTCCTTGGGAATCAATTCCATTTGCAAGTTAAGTCTTAAGACATCTGTCTAACTCATTTGATTCAATCTCTTTTTTCCCTCATTCAGGAGTTCTGTCCTTGTAATTAACAAATAAGCTTATTATTGGAAAATTGAAAGATTTAAATAAAATATTCTCTAATATAGAGCATGGTGATAATGTTTCAGATAAAAACATAGAAAGGTATTTAATTGTATTAACATTAAAATTAAATATTATGTCTATCATTATTATGACTAATAACTACAGAATGCAACTTCTATGTTTGAAGATGTGTGTTGGTTGCTTTATATTTTTTCTTACTCATCCTTACAACAGTTCCATAAGTGAGTATTGCCATAACAGGATAAGGTTTTTCTGGTAATATGGAGAAGTAAATATATTTTTTTAAATAGAAGGGAAATCAATCATTGCGACCAAGAGGGCAGAGCTGTGCTGCTTGCTTACAATCCATCGTTTGTTGCTCACCTTTGCTGCGGCTGCCTCTCTACAGGAGGAGTAACCCAGCTGTTCCACTGAGTTTGGATGTGGCCCCGTGACTTGCTTTAGCCAATGGGATGTTAGCAGACATGACCAGCACAGAGATGTTAAGTGGGGTCATACGGTTTGGCTTTCACTCTCGCCTTTTCGCCCTTCACTTTGAGAAGAGTATGCTCCAGATAGCCACTGCTCCAAGAGAATGAGCAGACGAAGCAGACAGGAATCAAATGAGACGCCTCCGTCAAATTAACAAATAAGCTAATCTTTAAACTGAGCCCCACAGAGCCATGACCTACCCACTGAATAATGAGCAACACAAACTCTCTACTAAATATTATGCGTTATTTTGGCAACAGGTCTCTAAAACAGCATTATGCCCATCCATATGTACTCATAAAGAGGTCATCGGTCAAACAGGCACAATTCTTTAATTGAATGCATTTATTCTTTTAAGCAGAGATCATAGTTGCTACCTAGGTATTAGTACTTCCTCCATTATTGTTCAGCTCTCCTATTTTCCCCAAAAGCGCTTTGCGTGGGTTACTAACTTGACAAATCTCTGTAGAATTTATTTAGAGATTGGTTCTCACAAGAGCAACAGGGGGTGGAAAAACCTACTGCCTATACCTCTTGAGTATTGATACTCACAGAGTGATGCTGATTGTACATCTGTTCTCTCAGGTCTTTGGGAAATCTGTGTCTTGTGTTTTTAATCTTATATTTTTTTCCTCTATTATTTCACATTGTTTTTGAAGGCAAATCTTCATAACAAAATTACCAAATAATTGTCTCTATATTACTTATTTTTTATTATTTTTTTTAATCATTTACAGTGTAGAGTTCAAATGTGGGCAGATGAATAAAGATGCAGATTTATGTTTTAAATATGCTATTGATGTGCTTCAGTAAGTGAGGAAAATCTCTACTCATGATGAAGGTATAGGGTTCTAAAACCTGATCCAGACAATGGTTCAACCCATTGCAACAAATCTCCTTCTTCAGTGATTAAAACTGATATTTGGGGTATATGAAGAAAACTGGAAAAAATTTTTAAATTTTTCCTCAACAATGAGGTGATTAGGGGATTTATAAAAGTTGGACATCTTACGTATATAAACATTGTAGCATAAAACCAAATAGTGGTAAACATTGAAGTGAGGGAAGAACAAATTCTGTTTATTCTTTTGGATACTGTTTTATATTAACCTTAAGACCGTAAATTATAATAATTAATTTTTTAAATTATTAATTCAAATGTCTGTCAATACTTGAACTGTATTATAATTTGTTTATTAATAAAGATGATGAAACTTCCTTTAACAAAAAGTGACAATATTAGCATACATAATACTTTAAATGATAAATTTACTAGTGTAAATTATTAACCTCCTATGAATATGTCTACTGATATCCTGACTCATACATATAACTGCACCAGGAAGTGCTCATAAAACTTAACCACACAATAAAGATCAGCAGTTTGTTAAGACTCTTTGAAATAAGAAAACTTCTACTCCATAATATTAGATTATAACATTTATTAATTTAGTCACTCAATTTTGTACTAATTGTCCTGAAGAGCACTGGGAATTTTGTTAGTAAAAAGATAGCTCATGTTGCATAAATTTGGACATACCACAAGTGAAATTATATTCTCAAACCCAAATGACTGAAGTAACATTTAAGATGATATAATAGGATTATATCAATTTATAATTCCCATTCCACAAGATCACAGTTATGTATAGTGTATTTCAATTTTCAAGTGTTTTTTTCTTCATAAGTAATTAAAAATCAGTGTTCAAACCAACTTCAATATTAGGTTAGCTCATGATTAAAATTGACAAAATTTATAAGAAAGATTTTTAAAAATCCATTACAATAAATTACATTTATTGTAATGTAAAATCTAATACATTAGATTTATCCTCAAATATAAGTGAAGATTTTAGAGTATATTAAAAAAAGAGTGGTATTTTCTCACTTATACCAGAGTATCTATACACGTGTCCATAAGTACATATCTTACATACTTTAACTTTGTTGCTGTAACTATAACTTAAAATGCAACTATTTCCAATAAAATATACTTTAAAACTCATACATAATAGATAATTAGTAAAATTTGAATGGAACCTGAAATATTTGGGGCTATGTTCATAATGTTTTTAGTTTACGTTAGAAAAGAACCTTGTAATGTTAAAAAAAAAAAAGTGTTTACCATGATTCATGATAAGTTAAGGCATGAATTTAGGAAAAAAACTTTTATTTTTCTATTTACATTTTGTTATTTCTTGGCATACAGGGAATGTTTAAGCCACTATAATTTATTTGAGGTTAATTTTTTTTTCTTAAAACATTGGAATAAACATTTTCTAAAAATGTTATTATAGTTGGTTTAGTTAAAACTACTGAAATGAATGTTATATAATATATAAAATTGATAGTATATGTTATTTGATACAAATTATTTCAACAGCAGTCTTAACATGTAGTTTTTAAACTTCCAGAAACATGTAAAAATTGAATAAGGTATACCCTAGTAAATTTCTACACCCATTCTTTCACATATTTATTTATTTCCCTCTCATCAGTTTTGTATTGAGTGCCCATAATGAAATGTATACTTATAAAATGAAAAGAGCATCCATACAAAGCCAGATAGATGCTTTCAATTTGAACTTCAGTTTGATCATCTGTAAACATGTGAAATGTGAGAGCTCGCTCTTTCCTCTAAAGATGAGATAAGTTATATCAAAGGATTTAGCAGAATACAAAACATGTGGTAGGCATCTGCAGGAATTTAGTATTTATTAATCATTATTATTTGTCTCTGCAAAGTCCCACTATTTCCTCTGGCCTAGTGGGCTTGCTTTTACAAGTGTACTTTCTGTAGAAAATGGCTTAATATTGGTAGCCCAGATTCCTATGGGAATTTAATTAAACTCATAGGCATTGGGCTTGGTTGAACTAGTCAAATGAACACAAATTTTAAAAAAAGCTAATATGAAATTCAGAAAAACATATGTTTGCCATTGAATCTGTTAAAATCCTTAGATATTCGAGGGCAACTTGTCTCAGACTATTGAAGTAACTGTTGGGATTTATAAGCTTGATGTTTGGAGACGCTGGGCATTCACATCTATCACATTCACTGCCTCAGAGTAACATCGTAAGATAATGTAAGATAATACAGTGTTATATGTCAATTATATCTCAATAAAACTAGAAAATATTAAGAAGTAAAAATGAAAAAAGTAAAAGAAGAAAAAAGGACTCTTGTAAAGCCAGATGTCATGGGGAATAATAAAGCTTGCTCCATAATTCAGCTGGCTGTCTCTGATGATGCTTTTATTCAACAAATACTTACACCATAGGGAATTACACTTTTGTGTGTTATCTACAGCCTTGCTACTTAAATTGTATTACTTAGAAACCTAAAATTAGCTTTTCCTTCATTTATGTGTGATTACAAATATAAATCAGGCAGCCATGACACTAAAAGCAAAAATTAAATCTAGTATTCATCCTCTTTGAAATTTACAGTGAAAATATTTTGGAGAGCAGAGAGCTTTCTTTTCTTATTAATCTTTCAAAACTGAGCAGTATCTATGTCTATTAAATGATTTTCATTATATTTCTTTAAAATATCAGTCCTGTATTTTATGCCTATGAGGGTTCAATCACCTGGTCAAGGCAATCATTTTGCTTTATGTCTGTTGTAGCTTTTACGTGTGGAAAGCTTCTGGTATTATTTGTTGAAGTGGCCATTTGTTGGAATGAATACCAAACTGTTGCTTTTACAGGATCAATTTCCTTTATAATTGCTACTAGCATTTACAGTCATCTCCGAAATTGCTCCTAGAAAACTGGCTGATGGATTGGTATGCAGAATAATCAAAAGAGCTACTGGAGATAATGACATTTCTTTATAGGGAATTGCTTGAGAAGATTTTCCCTTTTAGCAAGATGACTACCACATATGGTTAGAAAGTTTAGAAAGGGCTTGCCTTCCCTTTTCGGCCTAAGGCAAAACTATAAGCTCAAATAGGCTCTGTCCCTTGTAAGAAGTTTGCTTTCTTCAGCAATTCTTAGTTTAATGGGCATAACAGAAGAACTGGATTCTATTGTGTAAAACAGCAGATCAGCATTTACTCATGTTCTGACTGCTCTCGAAAAAACCATCAGATTTTCTTGCATGCAACAGTTAAAACACTTTCTTTTACTAAGTGTATTAGTGTTTTACAAGGGTGATGAGAAGTGACAGGATTAGGATTTTCTCTTTTTCACATGCACTGTCTTCAATTTCTTTTCACACATACACATGAGTGCAGTGTGACAGTAAAAAGAAGCCCATGTTCTTTTTACTAAACTGCATGAACTTAAAAGACTCCCGGCTTTACCTTTTTCTCACATTATTAGCATTGTTTTATAGGCAATTTGTTTGGTTTTTAGGTCTAATTTGATGAAGAAATATGTCAGGAAAGTACAGAAATTAGACAGCTGTGAAATTCATGAAATTCATAAATTTCATATTTTATGGCAAGACAAGAAAAATTTAACTATAAAATTTTTTCTTTGCCCTTTGGCCTCCTCTCTCCCCGCACTGTGCATCGTGTATCTGTGTTACGCATCAACCAAACCTCCCTCATTGGCAGAAACACCTGCTCCACCATAAAGAGCAACATTCTCCAGCACCAACAAGGCAACTCCTTAAGAGATAACGTTCCTTCTTGATCTTGTAAGGGGTCACATGACCCACCACTTTGTACTTACAGATCTGGATTGTGCAAACTATCTACATCATTTAATGCAGCGGTCCCCAACCTTTCTGGCACCAGGGACCGCTTTCGTGGAAGACAATTTTTCCACGGACGGGGCGGTGTGGATGGTGCAGGAGGTACTGCGAGTGATGGGGAGCGATGATGAACGTCACATGAAATTTTGCTCGCTCGCCCACCGCTCACTTCCTGCTGTGTGGTCCGACCCCTAACAGGCCGCAGACGGGTACCAGCCCACGGCCCGGGTGCTGAGGACCCCTGATTTAATGTACAGCTCTCTGTCTCAAAAACCTATATAACTGTGCCTTGACCTCTAATGGGCAGAACAGTTTTCATAGCTCTCTGAGAGGCTGTTCCCTGGTTATAATCCTCAATTTGGCTCAAATAAAATTTTCCATTTCTTTCTTAGATTGACTGATTAATTTTTTCATCGACACAGAAAACATTAAAATTTTCCTAAGCTGAATATTGGTTAGTGTTCCTTCTTAACACTGCCAAACAGAATTTCACTCCCCTCATCTCTTCTTTCCTATAACTTTCCTGGGCTATCTCCAGGAAAGATACTATACTATTTTATACTATACTATTTTAACCTCGTCTCATTTTCCCAGGGTGGAATCAGGGTTTTGGATGATGGTAAAACTGATGTTGGTTTGGGGGAAGAGAAGACAGCAATCCAATGCTATAGCTCATTGTTACTGTCAGTTTTTCCCCTGATTTCTGTTGTTTTTTCCTACAGACACAAAGACACACACACACACACACACACACATGTGCACGCGCACATGCAAGACCCCAGCTTGCCTTCTACAATGGTGCTATCCAATAAAAATATAATACAAGACACAAATGCAAGTTGCATATCTAATTTCAAAATTTCTACTAGTCACATTAGAAACAATAAAAATAAACAGGAAAGGTTAATTTTAAAATATATATTATTTAAACCAGTAGATCCAAAACATTATCATTTCAGCATGTAATCAATGTACCAATACTATATGATAATTTACATTGCTTTTTCTATCTGAAGTCTTCAAACTCTGGTTTACTTTATGCTTGAATTACTGCAGGGCACAGATGAGGGAAAGGCAGAGTTGGCAGTACTGAGCCAAAGGATGTCTGAAGAATACCTACACTTGGCTCCACCCATTTTCTGAATTCAGTTGTCCAGTACAACTATAAATTCTGTGAACTACCTGCTACCTATCCAACAAATTATTTTCCATCTTAAAGATTTTTTTGTTTTGTTTTATTTACAGGTGTTTTGCCACCAGGAACCCTGATTGATATGAACTCCTATCTCTTTGAAGGGCTCCTTTTTCTCTGCATACATTTAAATCACCCTTAATAAGCAAAACCATTATTAGTTTGTCCTAAATAAACTGCAGTCAGCCATGCTTATCAAATTAACAGCCTAATTAACTAGATATACTGCCACACGTATAATATATGGATTGAGCTGAAATGGAATGTTAAGGCTCTATCTTTAACCTTACTCTTCATTTCCCTCCTAAGCAGATTTCTTTTGATACTACCACATAAGTATTGCTCCTTTCCAGTGTCTTCTCTCTTTTATACTTACTTCAACTTAACTTTCATGTGCATGATGGCGAAAAAAGCACACTTAATTTCCCTTTTCCAAGACATTCTTTATGTGATATTGGGAATTCATCTGAAAAGTAACAAGGTGATTCTGATATACCTTGTCTACAATACTTCAAAGCCAATATCCTCCTGGCCCCTATACAATAGGATAATATCCAAACTCCTTAGATTGACTTTTAAGGGGTATCAATATTGGACCTCTTACCTTTATATACAGAATCATTTCTAGATGACCATTGTCTCAAAAATGAGTCATATGATCTTTTGTGACACATTTTTGTCACAGAACAAGACACATGCTTCCCACTGTTACCACTGAGTTAAACACTGTTTACAAACTTCCACCATATTTTACTGTAGCATTATAGTATTTATTATATTGTATTACAATTCTTTGCTCATTTTTATGTCTTCCCCCTGTATACTCTAAAATTTCTGGAGAACGCTCAATAAATAGTTATTAGATAAATTGAAAGATAAATAAGCAAGAAAATGGGTCTAATAAAGATGTACATATGTGTTTTAAACTTAATTGTAATTGTTGACATAATTGGTCTACTCTGTGGTATTTGTTGGAGAAAAAACATTTGCACTTTGAATTGGACCTGAATCTGAATAATTGTTCTACCACTTAGGAGTCCTGTGACTTCAGGGAATTTCCATGACCTATCTGAGGCTGAATCCTTTCACCTCTATAATGGAGCTAATAATACCTATTATAGACACTGTATAGATTAAAGGAGTTATAACAAAATAAATGTACAAACTGCTCAATGTAGCACCCAACTTTTAGTAAGCACTCATTCAATTTCACTCATTATTTATTATAATATTTGTTGAAAATATTTAATATTTTGATTACTCAATAAATCTTATTAAGCCTACTAAGTACAAAGCAATATTGTTAGCCCTTTTCTACAAATTCTAACCTAGTTAGAAAAAAATTTTAAATCACAAGAGGTTAGCTATCCCTTACTGATGATGCATTTATGTGTGAATGTGTTGTGTGTGTGTGTGTGTGTGTGTGTGTGTGTGTGTAGAGATGGAGAGCAAAACTATATTTATTTCCCAAAGTTAATGAAGTTATACAAATATGAATTCTAAAACCAATGACCTCTTGCTTCAGCATCATAAGTTTTGTGAAACAGGGCACCATTCGCTAAATTTGTATTTCCTTTGTATTATCTTTGACTGAAAACAATAAGGCTCAATTTACTCAGTTGTAATAAATTTGCTATTTAGGTCTTTTTGATAATTCTTTCCACTTGGGCATCTCATATTCTTTTTGAAAATGTTTCTTGATATCTGTATCTATATCTATATCTATATATATACACATATATATATGTATACATACATATCTTGATATATATATATATCTTGATAGATATACATATATATGTATGTTTCTTTGTCTAATGTAAAGGAACCCACTTTCCTATCTCAGTATTGAGTGCTCCTACCTTTTGTTTACTCAAATGAGTAAGTGTTAGGAGTGCATCTCCAGAAGCACCTATTTGAATAAGGAATAAAAACCAATCATTACAGGACCTTTGGTCTTAATGATATTTTCTAGAACAATGAGAATCACACTATATCTCCTGGATTTAGATGAATTTTTAAAATTTTGTGTGGATATATATTCATTTAGATGCCAATTTGTGATGAGCAGGAGAGCCTAACCACTTATTTCCCTTCATAATTTACAAACATCTTTACAATAGATTTCTCTAAATTTTCAATGTCCTTAAAGAATACAAACAAAAAAAAAAAGGTGCTGTTTAATATTCTAATTAGATATTTCTCTGGTGGGGCAAAGAACTATTGTCCTGACTGACATCTCTTAATTCATTAAGATTTCAGCCATTTTAAGTATATGTTGTCTATTATTCAAACATGAACGAATCTGCAATAATTCTTCTGGTAACAAATTTAGTATTAAGATCACTCTGAATTGTTATTATACATTATCTTGGATTCTCCATGACATCTGATCTAGGAAGTACTCAGAAGTTTAAATTTGATCCCACATTTGATTTCCTTAAAGATATTTTGAAACACATGGCTTCAAAACAGGATAAATTATACCTCTTATTTTCATTATACAAAATGATACATGAGAAGAGGTTAAACATGTTTAATTTTAAAAATAGGGAACATGTTTGTAATTTAATGATAAATTATGCCTGGTGTTAAAGAGTAAATTATTTCAAAGCATCCATTCATTATAGATGTTATTTATATTTCAATATTATCATTTTATATCTCTAATTCTTATTAAATTTTATAAAATGGATTGATTTTAATGTCATTTCAAAAACTAGTCCCTATGACTTGGCATTGCTGGGAAGTAGTATCATCAAATTAACCATATGCAGTTGCCAGGTATTGACATTTTGACTGAAAGCAGCCCCTTTAATGACAGTACTACTGGGACTCATGAAAAACAAGAGCCTGAGTTCATTTACTTGAGGTATATTCTGTAGTAGGATGAGAGATGAAAAGAAATTCCATTATATTCATGGACTTCTGAACATGTTTGACATAAGATAATTGCATTTCTTGAAATAGTCACTTCAATTTTATCCATTACCTATAAAACCAAAGTCTATTGCTTTTAGCATTTTGTCATACAGTTAACTTATAGAGTTGACCTTGAAATTGCATAAATATAATAACTATATGTATAAAAACTCAGTTTTTGAGGAATATTTTGAGGACTCACACTGATACTATTTTTCTTAATATGACTCTATTGCACACTAAAAAAACAGGAGTAACACCATAAAATTCAGAATTATATTTGCAGTCAAAGAAATGTACAAAGATTATTTGGGTTAATTAAAAAACAAACAACAATCTAATATCTTCTAGCCTGAAACATGAAGGCCTTTAAATCAAACTTTCTTGGGCCAATATTTCTTTCTTCGGTGTTTTCAAATTAAACACAGTTAAAGCCCATTTACTCATTGAGCAAACATTTATCGACCAATCAAAAGTGCTTGATGTTGGGGATACAACAGCGAGCAAACACAGACTCTTTTTTTCCCCTAGTAATTACTACTTCCAATGCCAAAAACTTGTATCAAATAAATAATCACTCAAATAATAATATGTTCACAAACAGAATTCATACTAGGATATAAATTATGGTGCTAGAAAAGTATAAAACAGAGGAGTATGACCTAAGCTTGCCCTGAGAAATCACTCCTAAACTGAAATATAAAATGTATGTGTGCTAACTAGGTGAGTGGGGTAAGGAACAAAACAAACACAAGGACAGCACATGAAAAGAACCTGTATTTGGAGAGACCAGTTGGGATGGCATACCATTTACAAAGTGGAGAGCAGTGGGAGATACAGCTGGAGAAAAAGGCAGAAATTAGAACATGCAGTAGTGAATATACCACGTTAAAGACTGCACATTGTATCCAAAGAGAAAGGCGAAGCTATTGAAAGTTTTGCCTGTTTTTTAAAAATTTAAATAGTGGGGATTTGACACGGTGAATTTGAATTTTGAAAACATCATTTTGGCTGAAGCATAGAGAAGTACTGGAAAGGAAGGTAAGAGGAGATCCATTATTTTCCTGCCTTTCATGGATTTATCTACTTATCATCTGTATTCCTGTTTTCCTAGAACACTTTCTTCTTAATGTTCTAGAAATGAAATATAGCATTGATGTAATATTTATCTTCGTATAATCTAGTGATTCTAGACATGGGGAGAGTATATATGAATCTGTCTGTTACTTTACTGCCAGTATATAAGGAGAGGATAGATAGATCTGGGTACATTTTCCGGAGTTCATAGGTGGATGATATTGATCCCAAGTTGCCAAAGTCTATAGAAACTGTAGGTGGTTACCAGATGCCTAAGTGTGCAATTACTTCAGAGTTGAGAGTGAAGGTCATTATTGGCAGGTTTTCTTGTCCAACATACTTACATACTTACAGTATGGGTTGTCATGAGAGATGGTTTATTGTGTTGAAAAATCACAAGCGCTAAACCTTTTCAAATATTTCGCAAAATATATTCATGTAACTGGGCTTGTGTCACCACACTGCCTGACCCTCTCCACAAGTACTGGAACTTTCATTCTGTCAAGCCAGACTTTGCCCATTTTACATTCTTCCGATGATACCAAAAAGACCAAAACTACTAAGGAGATGATATATCACACTGGAAAATTAATTTTAGCTTCCTAAATGTCATCAAGACAAATAAATACCCTTCATTTCCTCTAAAAAGTAAAATTTTGTCAGTATATTCTATTTGATAACTGAATCATATGTGTGTGCATGTATGTGTGTTTTCTCTAACCATATATTTATCTTGTTTGAAAGTTAATATTCATTAATGTAAATAGGAATGGAAGTAATTATTACATATAACTGAAACCACAAGAAGATTGAGGAGAAAAATCTCAATAAATCTCTTCAGTCTCTTCAATAAATTATTTTGAGAAAAATGGATAGGCAAAGAAAAGATTGAAACTGGACCACTGCCTTACACCATACACAATATTAACTCAAAAAGATAAAAGACTTGAACGTAAGACCTGAAATCATAAAACTCCTAGAAGAAAACATAGGCAATAAGCTCCTGACATAGGTTCTGACAATAATTTTTTGAATCTGACACCAAAAGCAAAAGTAACAAGAGCAAAAATAAACAAGTGGGACTATCTAAAACTAAAAAGCTTCTGCTCAGCAAAGGAAACCATCAACAAAATGAAAAGGCAACCTACTAAATAGGAGAAAATATTTGCAAATCATATGTCTGATAATGAGCTAATATCCAAAATATAAGGAACTCATACAACTCAACAGCAAAAAAACCCCAACAATCTGATTGAAAAATGGGCAGAAGATCTGAATAGATATTTTTCAAAGAAGACAAAAAAATGGTCAATAGGTACATGACAAGATGCTCTACATCGTTAGTCATCAGGAAAATGCAAATGGAAACCACAGTGAGATATCACCTCATCCCTGTTAGAATGGCTATTCTCAAAAAAACAAGAAATAACAAGTGTTAGCAAGGATATGGAGAAAAGGAAACCTTCATGCAGTGTTAGAGGGAGTGTAAATTGATACAGCCACTATGGAAAACACTATGGTGGTTCCTCAAAAAATTAAAACTAGAACTATCATATGACCCAGCAATTCCACTTCTGGGTATTTACCTACAGAAAACAAAAACACTAACTCAAAAAGATATATGCATTCTCATGTTCATGGCAGCATTATTTACAATAGCCAAGATATGGAAACAACCTAAGTGTCCATCAGTGGATGAGTGGATATATTGCAATATATATAGCTAGATATCAATCTATATATATCTGTCTCTATATATCTATCTCCATATAATGGAATATTATTCAGCCATAAAAAAGAATGAAATCTTGCCATCTGTAACAGCAATGGATGGACCTCAAGAGCATTATTAAAAGTGAAATAAGTCAGGCAGAGAAAGACAAATACCATATAATTTTTCCTTCATGTGGAATCTATAAATGAATGAATGAATAAATACATAAATAAAACTAAGCTCACAGATACAGAGAAGAGATCATTGGTGGTTGCCAGAGGTGAGGGGTGGAGGGTGGGAGAAATGGGTAATTGCTTTGGTTGTGTTTTTAGCTTAAATAAATTGATTTTTTTAATCTGGTTATATTAACATTTAAAAGAGCAATCTGAATAATTTTGCTAAAATGTCAGTAAAAAAAATTTGGTATAGAGCAGTTAATGAGGTAGGAAGAAGACTAGGAGTCATTGTCAAAGAACACAAAGAAATACATTTTCATGGAAAGAGATTATTTTATGTAATTGTATACTAAGTCATGGAGAGGAGAAAGAGAGAGAGAGGAGGGGGAGGGAGAGAGAGAGAGACAGAGAAAGAGAGAGAAAGGGAGAGAGAGAATGCAATTTTATTTAATGTTTCTGTTTTAGAAAATAGACATTTGATCCATCCATAAGAGTGGGCCTTTGGTCCTTCCAGATAACTCAAGGAGGGAATGAAATCATTTCAACAGCTCTCTGGGAGGGCAGACCATCCATTGTATTTCAACAGACAAAAACTTTTTTTTCAGTAGGATAAAGAGTTCCAGTGTTGTTAGGGACTGGTGCTCATTCTTTCATTTAGAACCACTATCTTGCGGGAGGCTACGCCTTAGATTTTGGATCTAAAATGAGCTAAAAATGGACAAAGTCCCTGTTTTTATGAAACTTAGAGAATACTAATTGCAGAAGTAGGAATAAAATTGCTACTGTGGTAAGTTCCATAAAAAGAAGTTACAACAGATAAAATGAGAAAATTTTCTTTTACGAGAAAGTTAAAGTATTGATAAGAAAGTATAGATTGAGCTATGAAAAGTAAGAAAGACCAGATGATTCACATCTAAGTCACAGTATATACAAATGCCCTTGAGGAGGAGAAAGGATTGTGACCACATGGACCAGTGTGGTTAGTATTCTTGGACTAGTGTTCCTGGATTGAAAGATTTAAAGTTAGTGTCAAATGATATTAGGCTAAGACGAGGGTAGGGAGAAAAAGTAATTTCATATAAACCTTTTGGTAGCTAAGTCTTTCTTATCACCTCTTTCAAATGAGTAATCAGTCTTCAACGTATGAATGAACACAGTTAAATGAAAAACTCTTGAGTGAGGGTATCGGTAGGGGATTGTAATAGGGAAGAAGAAGAAGGGGTAGATGGGAAGGGCCTTATAACTGAGGTATGGCTGCTGGGGCCCATATTTAGCAGTTCTTGCCTATAGAGTGCCAGACCCAGTGGCCTGGAAGAAAGACTCCTTGAGGACCACCATTTCAAGTGACTGGTCTGCAACTCACCCACAGAACCCAGCATAGAAGTCCTCACACAATTTATTATGGCAGTTTCTCTGTGGGATCAAAAAAATTAATAATAATAATAATAATTAATAATAATAACAACACAACTTTGCCTCAGTACATTGCAACCAAATTTCCATTTAATTTCGGATATGATTAACAGGGTGGGATTTCACGTCCGAGCATTCCACGCCACTTAATGACATTATGAGGAAACCTTCCCCTCTATACCCAAGTTACTCATAATCATTAACATAAGGTAAAGAGAAACTTTTGTATCTGGAATTTGAGGCTAAATTAAAGCATATTAAAAGACCCAAATCAGGGACAGTGAGGAGAGACAATTCTTTTAAGATAATATTAGCTACTGCTTATGTGGTGTATATTCTGCGTCACACACTGTGATAAAGCCTGTGCATACTCTAATTGTATTCTCACAATAGCTTCATTTAGATACATACCACTACCATATTCAGGATGTTAGAGGTTACATATTTGATCAAGATCATTTAGGTATGTGTGTTTTCAAAATCCACATCTTTGTTTATACTCATCAACAGTGCTGAGTGATGGAGGTAGGTTGAGCTATACAATGTCTGAAAAGACGTCATCAAATTTGAAGTTTGGATGCCTTGGTAAGGCTGATATTCATACAGTGGTAGGAGAGGAAGTCAGGTACAGAGGGAGGAGGAGTTAAAAGAAAGGTGAGAAAGTAGAAAGTAAATGCTTGGCTTATTCATAAGAAAGCTCATAGCAAGGAAAATAGTAGGAATTGAAGCCAAGACAAAGGAAATTATTTTATCCTGAAGAAATTGAGTAATACATTTTAGGAAGAAGGAAAAGAAGTAATAACAAGAAATCAATGGAAGAATACAGAGATGGAAGATGTAACTAATGTCAGACTGTTTCAGAGATGACAGGCAGTGATGCAATGGACAATGTGTAGGTGGAGTGACTTGCCTTAGGAAGGAGAACAGGTAGCTCTTCCTTTGAGGCAGAAGGGAGTACAGTAAGATCAGCTGAAAACAAACACCAAAACAAATAACTGCAAAAGCTCTTATTTTCCTTCAGAACAACATAAACATTGCTTATTCTGGAATCCAAGCCCTCCATTAATTGGTACTAAACTGTCCTTCCTTCTCATCGTTTCACAAACCAATCCTTTATACAGGCTAAATCACTATATTCATTGCCATTGTCATCTGAATACAACTCCTGTTTTCCCACTTCAATGCCTCATTTAAGTGATTCTCCTAGCACAGATGTCTCTCCCTCCCCACCACAGCCACTCTTATCTCGTGTGTCCAGTGCAAATCAGCCTCCTCTGTGAAGCCTTCCTTAAAAGCACATTTTAAAATTATCAGTCATTTCTTCTTAGAAGGGATTGCATCTACAGAATATTAATCATTTGTCTTAATACTTTTGGATACTCTATTGCATTCTATTGAGTTAGATATTGATTATCTATTTATCTATCTATATATCTATTTATGGTTCACGATTAATCCATAATGTATGGTTTCACCTGGAATATTTTACTGATAAATTTAAATGATGAATTTTTTTACAAATAAATTTTTACTTTTATTTCAAAACTAAGTGTATAAATGCTTAATTTTAGTTTTTAATATCAATATTATAAAGGCATAGGAAAGCTGGAATTATATTTAAAGTAATTACAAGCCTTGAGAAATGCTGACACACAATCTCTACAATCTACTGACCACTGACTCTTAGCACAAGATTCTTCTTCTACATTCTCCACATAAACATGAAAAACAGCTGTACATCATTGAAAATATAGAAGAAAACTCTTCCTTGCATAAAAATTGAACAGTATGTGCATTAAATATAAAACTATAATTTATGGAATTTGTAAGTTGCTGTAAGGATCAATTGAATTTAGATTCAAAGCAAGCAAAAATCTGAACAGGTATATGAATAATACTTTTTGTAAAGCAAAATATGGTTTTCTGAGGAAAAAACCAAATATTTAGGTATGCAATTGTTTTAAGAATCCATAGAATTGCAGCTTTGTTCAGTTATATCCAATTGAGCAAACATTTTAGTACAAGACATTGTGTGAAGCACTGTGCCTATAATCATAAATAAAGCTCAGAAAGATTTCCTTCAGGAATTATCTTAGTTTGGTATTTAATAGTTTCGTTAACACATTCATTTATATTCTCTTACTTAAACTAAGAATACGAACTCATTTTACATATGAATAAGTAGCATGAGAACATATGATAATAGCATAAAGATAATGATACTTTTGAAAATTTGCTATGTGCCAGGCACTGGGGCAAACACTTTATATCATTTATCATCTTTGATCCTCATAAATACACCATAAGGCTTTAGCTACTTTGGATACTCATCCTTTAATTTTTAGGAAAGTAAAAATTAGGAAACAAATTATTTGTATACTGTCACATAGCTAGAAAGTGAATTGGAATCTAGGCACTCCCAATTAAGAGACAAAGAAAATAAGAATTTTCACATAAAAAGCAAGCCCATATGAATAAACAATATTTCTACATAAGTCCTGACCTGGAGTTACAGTTATTAGAAGTCTGTGGATAGTAAAAGGAAGCATTTTTATCAATAATAAGAATCATGTTTCTCTCCACTAGTTTTTTTTTTAAATGTTTTAACCTAATTGCTAGATAAGACTTTAACACTACAGTACGTAAATTTAAGAATGAACATATATAATGATATAAAATGGTATATGCAGGAATTTTTTTGACATAGAATTCAAGTTCTTCATCTTTAAGAAACTGGTAAGACTCTGAAAATCAGTATTCTAAGTGAAAATGTCTCTATACTGGTCTGCTCTGAATTTTCATATAATCTTACATTTCAAGTGCTGTACATATTTTGTGCTGTTCTTCATTCACAATATATGAACTGACTTTGACTACATCCTCTGCTCATGTTCCTTTCATTTTTTTGCAATAGGCTTTTTAGTCTTTGCAAGTATATGAAATGCTGAAATTTCAATCTTAATCATTCTTCTTCTGGAAGGTTGCTATCATCAAACACTAAAAATATTGTTTGACTGTTTTACTTATTATCCCACAGTAATCTCTTTCTGATTGCTTTGCCCTTCATCTTTGTTTTCTTTGTATATCTATCAACATCTGTCATGTTAGATTCCCCAACAGTCAAACTAAGTTCAGGATACCAGCAAAGCCAGAGAGAATGCTGGCACGCGCACACACACACACACACACACACACACACACACTCTCACACACACACTCACATATATACGCATTTTTTCAAAGTAAATTATATATCAAGTGCCCACATAATCAGGAAATACAGATAATATTTAAATTTTTTACAGTTTATACTATAATTTCCAATGATATTATGTATAGTAGTCCATATTTTCAGACTTTATGAAATCTCTCTATTCACACACATGCACACAGACATTCACACACACACACAAGCATAGATGTTGTTGTCTTGGGATAAGTCAGGACACTCTTGAACCTGCCTAAATTTATTTAATAACTTATTTTATTTTTAATTATACATGAAGATGTTGCATAATACTTCAGTGTAAGAAAATCATTCTGTTTCAGATTGAACATGAAAATAAATCCACCTTTGATCAATAAAAATGAGAGCCATGCTAGTTTCCACATAACTCTGTTAGACATATACCCCATTTAAACACTACACCCAACAAAATATTAGACGTGGAAGCACTGGGAGAACAGGAAAGAACAGACCTTTAAGAAAAAGGGCTATGAAATCCTTCAGATAAGAGGTGACATTTAGGTTGGATTTTGAAAGTTGGGTAATACACAGGCAAGCCTGAAAGAGGAGCATTTTAGATAGAATTAATATGGAGAGAAATATGGTGTCGAAGTCTAACGCAGTGGCCTATTTTGCAGTCTATCCTCTCTTCTAACAGTATCTGTAAAATATCTTCACAAAGCTAACTCCTCTTTGTCAGTCAATTCTCAGCTTAAATATTACCTTACATCCCAACCAGACAGTATCTCCTCACAGACTGAGAAAATCTTTATCTCAGCACCCAGTGTTACTCATTTTCTTTTTACATAGACCACTACCGATTTTAGATAAGATGGCTGGGAAATACCTCTAGAAAAAGTGACATTTAAGCAGGGACCAAAATGAGGTGAGTTGACAAGTCACATAAGGCTACTGGAGAGGAATGATCCATCAGAGGAAGCAGAGAAGGCAAAACACATATTAGCTTGGTTTGCTCATGAACCACAAGGAAGCCAACCTGGCTCATGTGGCAGAGTGAATGAGGTAGAAAGAGCTAGGACATGAGGTGAGAGTTGGATAATGAAGGGTTTTATAAAGCATGAAAAGTAATTTTGATTACAGTCTGAATATGGTGAAAGGCCATTGAGGGGGTTTTAATAAAAAGAAAAACAAACTTCACGTACATTTTAAAAAATCTGATTTGGAGAAAAAGGTCTCTAAGGTTGGCAACAGAATTCAGCTCAGCATACAAAAGAACTACATCTAGTAAACAGTCACAAACTCTTGGTAACAATAAAGAGATTCTTGGTAAATTTATTCCCCCAAATGTTCTAGTTGTTCTTGTTCATCTGTCTAACAGACTGATGTCTTGAATGCAGCAGGAAACAGGACGACCAATGAGTAGAATATCATAGTAATCTAGGTGAGATGTCATGAAATCTTGGTCTTGTCAGCTCAGAGTGAGTGAAGAAACTCTTAGTGGCCCTAAGAAAGATATGATGAGAAGCCTTTCCAGGGGAATGAATATATCATACTATCACCAGTATTTTTAGTCCTAAAGCCCTAGTCTCTTAAACGTGGTGATATGGATTGGGTGACTCTTGAGAGCTATGTTACTTTAGAGTAAACCAGATCTAAACAAAGTGATAGTTGCCTGCATCATTGTTTATCTATTACTGAATATGTACCTGGTTCCACTTCAGATTTTTATGGGAATTTCCACCTTATTAGGTCAATGACAGACCATCAGAAAAATCCCTATATTAGACCAAAAGGTGCCTTCACACTCACAGATATAATATATTGAGAATACTGCTTGATTTTCATTAGAAGCAGCTGTAATTAGAAGATTGTGATGAATGTATATTATTCCTAGAAAATCATATCAATACCTTTGTAGCCTTTCCAGAAATGAGCCTAGATACAACACCAGGATATAAGGTGTAATTTTTCCATTTTATTATTAAATAATTCTATATGTTTATAAATTTGTTTGGCTTACTTCCTATGTTACCATAGGAGAATACTGAGAAACCTGTCACTGGAGTCCCAATACATGTAAGAAAGATGTAACTGGATGTAATCAGGAACCCACAGTTTCTTCCACAGAAACATGGTATCTGAAGTCTCTTGATATCTTGAAACTTCAATCACGTCATTATTTTAAGAAATCAAAATAAGGTTTGGGAGACAGGACTTTGGAATGGTTAGAATAAGGACCTCTGAAGATCTAGTCCTCCAGACATGTAACAGAACCCTGGCAAAATTGTCAAAATTCTTTCTACTTTCATGTGCCAAATATATGGCCCCAAATACAGCAAAAACTGAAAGAACTAAAAGAAGAAATAAATTCCATAAAAATATTAAAAGGTTTTAAGACACCTCTCTTAATAACTGATAGACCAAGGAAACATGAAATTCAAGCAGAGATAGCAAAGATTTGAACTCCATATATAACAAGATTGACCTAATTAAAACATATGTAGAACACATACTCCCAAACTACAGAACTCATATTTTTTCCAAGTGCACATAAAATATATAGCAAGTTGACAGTATGCTGGACCATAAAGCAATTCTCAACCAATTTCAAAGGATGAAATAATAGACAGTATGATCTGTGACCACAGAAGAATGAAGCAGAAAGTCAATCACAGAAAGATCATCAGAAAATCCCAAAGTGTTTACAAATTAAGCAATACATTCTAAGAAACCAATGAGCTAAAGAAGAAACCACAATTGAAATCAGGAGATTTGGATTATGGAAATACAAAATAACAAAACGTACTAAGACACAGCTAAAACAGTGCTTAGGGGGAAAAAAAGTCACAAATGCAAATCCCGCAAAAATTAAAAAGAAGGTAGTAGATCTTATTGGGTCCCCTTCAAAATTACTGGGTACCGTAGTAACTGTGAATGTGACCTTATTTCTAAATAGTGTCTTTGCAGATGTAATCAAGTTAAGAAGAGGTCATAGTGGATTATGGTGAGCCCTAATGCAATATGACTGGTGGTCTTATAAGGAGAAGGAGACTGGAAGACACGGATGAGACACAAAGAGGAAGACCATGTGACAATGGGGACAGACTGGAGTGATGCAGCTCTAAGCAAAAAATTCCAAGGATTTCTAGCAACTACTAGAAGGTAAGAAGAGGCAAAGAAGAGTTCTCCTGTGGAGCTATCAAGGGAGCATGGTCCTGCCGACAACTTGATTTTGGACCTCACATCTTCAGAACTGTGAGAGAAATAATTTCTGTGGTTTTCTACCAAAATAAAGGTCAAATTTAATGTTTTTAAGACCTCTCAAAATTAACCAAAGATTTTCAACCATCTACTGTAATAAACTTTTTTTTTAACATCTTTATTGGAGAATAATTGCTTTACAATGCTGTGTTACTTTCTGCTGTATAACAAAGTGAATCAGCTATACGTATACATATAGCCCCATTACCCTCTGTCTTGCATCTCCCTCCCACACTCCCTATCCCACCCCTCCAGGTGGACACAAAGCACTGAGCTGATCTCCCTGTGCTATGCGGCTGCTTCCCACTAGCTATCTATTTTACATTTTGTAGTGTATATATGTCCATGCCACTATCTCACTTCATCTCAGCTTACCCTTCCCCCTCCCCAGTTCCTGAAGTCCATTCTTTACGTCTGGGTCTTTATTCCTCTCCTGCCCCTAGGTTCTTCAGAACCTTTTTTCTTTTTTTTTTTAGATTCCATATATATGTGTTAGCATACGGTATTTGTTTTTCTCTTTCTGACTTACTTCACTCTGTATGACAGACTCTAGGTCCATCCACCACACTACAAATAACTCAATATCATTTCTTTTAATGGCTGAGTAATATTCCATTGTATATATGTGCCACATCTTTTTTATCCATTCATCTGTTGATGGACACTTAGGTTGCTTCCATGCCCTGGCTATTGTAAATAGAGATGCAATGAACATTGTGGTACATGTCTCTTTTTGAATTATGGTTTTCTCAGGGTATATGCCCAGTAGTGGGATTGCTGGGTAGTATGGTAGTTCTATTTTTAGTTTTTTAAGGAACCTCCATATTAATCTCCATAGTGGCTGTATCGATTTACATTCCCACCAACAGCGCAAGAGGGTTCCCTTTTCTCCACACCCTCTCCAGCATTTATTGTTTGTAGATTTTTTGATGATGGCCATTCTGACTGGCATGAGGTGATTACTTCATTGTAGTTTTGATTTGCATTTCTCTAATGATTAGTGATGTTGAGCATCCTTTCATGTGTTTGTTGGCAATCTGTATATCTTCTTTGGAGAAATGTCTATTTAGGTCTTCTGCCCATTTTTGGATTGAGTTGTTTGTTTTTTTGGTACTGAGCTGCATGAGCTGTTTGTATATTTTGGAGACTAATCCTTTGTCAGTTGCTTCGTTTGCAAAAATTTTCTCCCATTCTGAGGGTTGTCTTTTCGTCTTGTTTATGGTTGCCTTTGCTGTGCAAAGGCTTTTAAGTTTCATTAGTTCCCATTTGTTTATTATTGTTTTTCTTTCCATTTCTCTAGGAGGTGGGACAAAAAGCATCTTGCTGTGATTTATTTCATATAGTCTTCTGCCTATGTTTTCCTCTAAGAGTTTTATAGTGTCTGGCCTTACATTTAGGTCTTTAATCCATTTTGTGTTTATTTTTCTGTTTGGTGTTAGGGAGTGTTCTAATTTCATTCTTTTACATGTAGCTGTCCAGTTTTCCCAGCACCACTTATTGAAGAGGCTGTCTTTTCTCCATTTTACATTCCTGCCTCCCTTATCAAAGATAAGGTGACCATATGTGTGTGGGTTTATCTCTGGGCTTTCTATCCTGTTGCATTGATCTATATTTCTGTTTTTGTGCCAGTACCATACTGCCTTGATTACTGTAGCTTTGTAGTATAGTCTGAAGTCGGGGAGCCTGATTCCTCCAGCTCCGATTTTCTTTCTCAAGATTGCTTTGGCTATTCGGGGCTTTTGTGTTTCCATACAAATTGTGAAATTTTTTGTTCTAATTCTGTGAAAAATGCCATTGGTAGTTTGATAGGGATTGCATTGAATCTGTAGATTGCTTTGGGTAGTATAGGCATTTTCACAGTGTTGATTCTTCAAATCCAAGAACAAGGTATATCTCTAGATCTGTTTGTACCATCTTTAATTTCTTTCATCAGTATCTTATAGTTTTCTGCATACAGGTCTTTTGTCTCTTTAGGTAGGAGACAATTCCTACCTAAAATTCCTGGGTATTTTATTCTTTTTGTTGCAGTGGTAAATGGGAGTGTTTCCTTAATCTCTCTTTCAGATTTTTCATTATTAGTGTATAGGAATGCAAGAGATTTCTGTGCATAATTTTGTATCCTGCTACTTTATCAAATTCATTGATTAGCTCTAGTAGTTTTCTGGTAGTATCTTTAGGGTTCTTTATGTATAGTATCATGTCATCTGCCAACAGTGACAGTTTTACTTCTTCTTTTCCAATTTGTATTCCTTTTATTTCTTTTCTTCTCTGATTGCTGTGGCTAAAACTTTCAAAACTATGTTGAATAATAGCGGTGAGAGTGGGCAACCTTGTCTTTTTCCTGATCTTAGTGGAAATGGTTTTAGTTTTTCACCATTGAGAGCAATGTTGGCTGTGGGTTTATCGTATATGGCCTTTATTATGTTGAGGTAAGTTCCTTCTATGCCTACTTTCTAGAGGGTTTTTATCATAAATGGGTGTTGAATTCTGTGGAAAGCTTTTCTGCATCTATTGAGATGATCATATGCTTTTTACCCTTCAGTTGGTTAATATGGTGTATCACATTGATTTATTTGCATATATTGAAAAATCCTTGCATTCCTCTGATAAACCCCACTTGATCATGGTATAGGATCCTTTTAATGTGTTGTTGGACTCTGTTTGCTAATATATAGTTGAGGATTTTTACATCTATGTTCATCAGTGATACTGGCCTGTAGTTTTCTTTTTTTGTGACATCTTTGTCTGGTTTTGGTATCAGGGTTATGGTGGCCTCATAGAATGAGTTTCAGAGTGTTCCTCCCTCTGCTATATTTTGGAAGCATTTGAGAAGAATAGGTGTTAGCTCTTCTCTAAATGTTTGATAGAATTCTCCTGTGAAGCCATCTGATCGTGGGCTATTGTTTGTTGGAAGATTTTTAATCACAGTTTCAATTTCAGTGCTTATGACTGGTCTGTTTATATTTTCTATTTCTTCCTGGTTCAGTCTTAGAAGGTTGTGCTTTTCTAAGAATTTGTCCATTTCTTCCAGGTTATCCATTTTATTGGCATATAGTTGCTTGTAGTAATCTGTCATGATCTTTAATATTTCTGCAGTGTCAGTTGTTACTTCTCCTTTTTCATTTCTAATTCTGTTGATTTGAGTATTCTCCCTTTTTTCTTGATGAGTCTGGCTAATGGTTTATCAATTTTGTTTATCTTCTCAAAGAACCAGCTTTTAGTTTTATTGATCTTTGCAATTGTTTCCTTCATTTCTTAAACTTTGGGTTTTATTTATTTATTTATTTATTTATGGCTGTGTTGGGTCTTCATTTCTGTGCGAGGGCTTTCTCTAGTTGCGGCAAGTGGGGGCCACTCTTCATCGCGGTGCGCGGGTCTCTCACTATCGTGGCCTCTGTTGTTGCAGAGCACAGGCTCCAGACGCGCAGGCTCAGTAATTGTGGCTCACAGGCCTAGTTGCTCCGTGGCATGTGGGATCTTCCCAGACCAGGGCTTGAACCCGTGTCCCCTGCATTGGCAGGCAGATTCTCAACCACTGCGCCACCAGGGAAGTCCCCTCCTTCATTTTTTTTTCATTTATTTTTGATCTGATCTTTATGATTTCTTTCCTTCTGCTAACTTTGGGGGGTTTTTGTTCTTCTTCCTCTAATTAATTTAGGTGTAAGTTTAGGTTGTTTACTACAGATTTTTCTTGTTTTTTGAGGTAGGATTTTATTGCTAGAAATTTTGCTCTTAGAATTGCTTTTGCTGCATCCCACAGGTTTTGCGTTGTTGTGTTTTCAGTCATTTGTTTCTAGGTATTTTTTATTTCCTCTTTGATTTCTTCAGTGATCTCTTGGTTATTTAGTGGTGTATTGTTTAGCCTCCATGTGTTTGTATTTTTTACAGTTTTTTCCTGTAATTGATATCTAGTCTCATAGTGTTGTGGTTGGAAAAGATACTTGATATGATTTCAATTTTCTTAAATTTACCAAGGCTTGATTTGTGACCCAAGATATGATCTATCCTGGAGAATGTTCCATGAGCACTTGAGAAGAAAGTGTATTCTGTTGTTTTTGGATGGAAAGTCCTATAAATATCAATTAAGTCCATCTTCTTTACTGTGTAATTTAAAGCATGTGTTTCCTTATTTATTTTCATTTAGGATGATCTGTCCATTGGTGAAAGTGGGGTTTTAAAGTCTGCTACTATTACTGTGTTACTGTTGATTTCCCCTTTTATGGCTGCTAGCATTTGCCTTATGTATTGAGGGGCTCCTAAGTTGGGTGTATAAATATTTACAATTGTTACCTTCTTCTTGGATTGATCCCTTGATCATTATATAATGTCCTTCCTTGTCTCTTGTAATAGTCTTTATTTTAAAGTCTATTTTGTCTGATATGAGAATTGCTACTCCAGCTTTCTTTTGATTTCCATTTGCATGGAATATCTTTTTCCATCCCTCACTTTCAGTCTGTATGTGTCCCTAGGTCTGAAGTGGGTCCCTTGTAGACAGCATGTATATGGGTCTTGTTTTTGTATCCATTCAGCCAGTCTATGTCTTTTGGTGGGAGCATTTTATCCATTTACATTTAAGGTAGTTATCGATGTGTATGCTCCCATTACCATTTTCGTAACTGCTTTGGGTTGGTTTTTGTAGGTCTTTTCCTTCTCTTGTGTTTCCTGCCAGAGAAGTTCCTTTAGTGTTTGTTGTAAAGCTGGTTTGGTGGTGCTGAATTCTCTTACCTTTTGCTTGTCTGTAAAGGTTTTAATTTCTCTGGCGAATCTGAATAAGATCCTTGCTGGGTAGAGTAATCTTGGTTGTAGGTTTTTCCCTTTCATCACTTTAAATATTTCCTGCCACTCCCTTCTGGCTTGCAGACTTTCTGCTGAAAGATCAGCTGTTAACCTTATGGGGATTCCCTTGTATGTTATTTGTTTTCCCCTTGCTGCTTTTAATATCTTTTCTTTGTATTTAATTTTTGATAGTTTGATTAATATGTGTCTTGGCATCTTTCTCCTTGGATTTATCCTGTATGGGACTCCCTGCACTTCCTGGACTTGATTGACTATTTCCTTTCCCATATTAGAGAAGTTTTCAACTATAATCTCTTCAAGTGTTTTCTCAGTCCGAGTCCGTTTCTTTTTCTCTTCTTCTCTGGGACCCCTATAATTCGAATTTTGGTGCATTTAATATTGTCTCAGAGGTCTCTGAGACTGTCCTCAATTCTTTTCATTCTTTTTTCTGTATTCTGCTCTGCGGTAGTTATTTCCACTATTTTATCTTCCAGGTCATTTATCCCTTCTTCTGCATCAGTTATTCTGCTATTGATTCCTTCTAGAGAATTTTTAATTTCATTTGTGTTGTTCATCACTGTTTGCTTGCTCTTTAGTTCTTCTAGGTCCTTGTTAAACGTTTCTTGTATTTTCTCCATTCTATTTCCTAGATTTTGGATCATCTTTACTATCATTACTCTGAATTCTTTTTCAGGTAGACTGCCTATTTCCTCTTCATTTGTTTGGTGTGGTGGGTTTTTACCTTACTCCTTCATCTGCTGCGTATTTCTCTGTCTTCTCATTTTGCTTAACTTACTGTGTTTGGGGTCTCCTTTGTGCAGGCTGCAGGTTCATAGTTCCTGTTGTTTTTGCTTTCTGCCCCCAGTGGGTAAGGTTGGTTCAGTGGGTTGTGTAGGCTTCCTGGTGGAGTGGTCTGGTGCCTGTGTTCTGGTGGATGAGGCTGGATCTTGTCTTTCTGGTGGGCAGGACCATGTCTGGTGAAATGTTTTGGGGTGTCTGTGAACTTAGTATGATTTTAGGCAGCCTCTCTCCTAATGTGTGGATTTGTGTTCCTGTGTTGCTAGTTGTTTGGCATGGGGTGTCCAGTACTGGAGCTTGCTGGTCATTGAGTGGACCTGGGTCTTAGCATTGAGACAGAGATCTCTGGGAGAGCTCTTGCTGATTAATATTACATGGGGTCGGGAGGTCTCTGGTGGTCCAGTGTCCTGAACTCGGCTCTCCCACCTCACAGGCTCAGGCCTGACACCCCGCCGGAGCACCAAGACCCTGTCTGCCACACAGCTCAGAAAAAAAGGGAGAAAAAAAAGAAAGAAAGAAAAATAAAATAAAATAAAGTTATTAAAATAAAAAATAAAAAAGTATTAAAATAAAAAAATTTAAAAATAAAAAGAGAGCAACCAAACCAATAAACAAATCCACCAATGATAACAAGCACTAAGAACTATAGTAAGATTAATATAAAAATCAGAAACTCGTCAGTTGCGTACAGCAAACCCCAAGTCTACCGTTGCTCCCCAAGTCCACCTCCTCAATTTTGGGATGATTCATTGTCTATTCAGGTATTCCACAGATGCAGGTACATCAAGTTGATTGTGGAGATTTAATCCACTGCTCCTGAGGCTTCCCAGCAAAATTTCCCTTTCTCTTCTTTGTTCGCACAGCTCCTGGGGTTCACCTTTGGATTTGGCTCCGCCCCTGCATGTAGGTCACCTGAGGGCATCTGTTCTTCGCTCAGACAGGATGGGGTTAAACTAGCTGCTGATTAGGGGGCTCTGGCTCACTCAGGCCGGGGGGAGGGAGGGGTACGGAATGCAGGGCGAGACTGCGGTGGCAGAGGACGGTGAGACGTTGCACCAGCCTGAGGCGCACCGTGCGTTTTTCTGGGGAAGTTGACCCTGGATCTCGGGACCCTGGCAGTCGCGGGCTGCACAGGCTCCCAGGAGGGGAGGTGTGGAGACGGTCCTGTGCTCGCACACAGGCTTCTTGGTGGCGGCAGCAGCAGCCTTAGTGTCTCATGCCCGTTTCTGGGGTCCGCGCTGATAGCCGCGGCTCGTGCCTGTCTCTGGAGATCTTTAAGTGGCGCTCTGAATCCCCTCTCCTCGTGCACCAGGAAACAAAGAGGCAAGAAAAAGTCTCTCGTCTCTTCAGCAGGTCCAGACCTTTTCCCGGACTCCCTCCCGGCTAGCTGTGGCGCACTAGCCTCCTTCAGGCTGTGTTCATGCTGCCAACCCCAGTCCTCTCCCTGCGATCTGACCGAAGCCCGAGCCTCAGCTCCCAGCCCCGCCTGCCCCGGCGGGGGAGCAGACAAGCCTCTCGGGCTGGTGAGTGCGGGTCAGCACTGAGCCTCCGTGCGGGAATCTCTACGCTTTGCCCTCCGCACCCCTGTGGCTGCGCTCTCCTCCGTGGCTCCGAAGCTTCCCCCCTCCGCCACCCGCAGTCTCCGCCCGCGAAGGGGCTTCCTAGTGTGTGGAAACCTTTCCTCCTTCACGGCTCCCTCCCACTGGTGCAGGTCCCATCCCTATTCCTTTGTCTCTGTCTTTTCTTTTTTCTTTTGCTCTACCCAGGTACGTGGGGAGTTTCTTGCCTTTTGGGAGGTCTGAGGTCTTCTGCCAGCGTTCAGTAGGTGTTCTATAGGAGCAGTTCCACGTGTAGATGTATTTCTGATGTATTTGTGGGGAGGAACGTGATCTCCACATCTTACTCCTCCGCCGTCTTGAAGGTCTCCCCCATAAGCTTTTTTTTAATGGCTGAATCTTTGTAAGAACAGTGGACTCTGTGCAGTTTAATTTGCTCTACTACCATCTTCATCTTCTCAGTTCTATGTTATCCTCAAAAATCAGCTGCCTTGCAACCACAGTAACTGTTAAAAACAACAGTGGAGCAGCCAATGAAGTGGGCAGAATGGACTTAAGTCTCTCCAAAAAGCCCCATTTTCAGTGTGTTTTCAGTATTCGATGCATGTGTCAGCTCCATGAAAACACCTCAGTTGCCAGACTTGTCATTATTTGACCTGGCTTTATCTCCTTCAGTTTGAAAAGCTTTAACCCCAGGGCATTTGTCAAAAATAATGAGTCGTGATTGTTCAAATCACATCTACCCGAGGTGGCAAAAATAGTAAAAAAAAAAAAAAAAAAAAAAAAGGTTGGCAAAAACCATAAACAATCGTCTTTAAGGAGTTTCAAAAGCTCCATCATATTCCTGGACAACCTAGGAGGCCACCTGTATGTGCAGGGCTGTGAGCATGTCCAGAAAAGACCGGAGGAGGCTGGAATCTCTCCATTCTGGCTGATGCTGAGATCATGCAAGAACTAAAAGCTATGAGAGAGTTACAAACTGCTAGAGGCTGGCAAGCAAGAGCCAACACATACACAGAGCCCAGCAGTAAGGACAAAATGGGAAACTATTGATTCAGGGCTGAGTAGTGATTGAATGACCATACCTAGAGGGCAGTACACGTTAGACAATTAGTCCAGGAAAGTCACTAAACAAACAAACACCAAGTAACAACAGCAAATGATTGGTGTATGATTCATTTGAGATTAGATGAATTTTCCAAAGGAGTGAGTAAGTGTAAATTTTAAAGAGAGAGAGAGAATCCTGTAAGTTAGGTAGATTAGGAGAAACCTAAAATACAGCAGATAGGAAGAGGCAGCCAGCAAGGTAAGAGTAAAGCTACATGTGTGCTGTCTTAGAAGCTAATTGAAGAAAGGATAACAAGGAAAAAGGAATTATCAAATATGGCAATTCCAGTTGACAATTCAAAAATGGGGTGGAAGATGAAATCTGAAAAGGGAAAACTGGTGGCCTGGAAATCCTGACCTTCTTAAAATGACTGAAGATTCATAGGAGAGCATGGCAGTAATGGCAAGGCTTCACTGGGATGAGCACTAATTAAACTGGCACTGACTTCTTTATAAATAATATACATAATTAAACTCATTTGAATCTCTAAAATAGGTTTTTTTCTAGAGTTTCATGCGTCATAAAATAATGTTAATGATAATTCTAATATAGAATATAGAGCAAATTGATTATTGAAAATGATTTTTTAAAGTCATATGGAAGCATATTCATCTACACAGTGTGTCTAGTCAGGATAAAGGGAATCATATAAGGTATTTCAACAGAGAGAAACTTATAGAGGGAGTTGGTTACAGAAGTGTTGGAAAGCTTAAAGCACAAACGTACAAATGAGATTATCACAGAGATAATAATTGGAGAGAACAACAACTGCCTGAAGAACTAGAAGAACAAGGGAATATGCTGGGATTATCAGACCCTAGAAGAGATTTTATAGAGTGGCTGTTCAGAACACTGGGTTGGGGCTTCAGCAAGCTGGCCCTGAAACACTAGCATGATTAGGCTGGTTCTGATGAGACAAGAAGCTAGAGGCTGCAACTAATGGCTTCTGTTCAAACGAGAGGCAGTGTAACCCTCCTGAAAGACAATAGCTTAATAATATATACAATATGCAACTATGAAGCTTAAAAAATATTTAAAATAATAAAGCATTACTAATTAATGAATAAAATGTTATAAAAATCTCTATTGTAAATCCTGTGTTTGCCAGAAGTCTGTATTTTGACTCTCAAGACACACATCATCAGAGGAAACTTTATCAAGAGACAGAATTCCAGGTCAGAGATCTTTTAATGTTCATTAGGCATGGGTATATAAATAATGAAAGTTATATTTACGGCAACTATTATAGAAATTATTTTAGAAATTTTAGTAAGCACCCATTTATCTAAAAATAAACAGAAAATTGGGTCTTTTGGTTAATTGAACATTCCTGTTAATTGACATTTGTCAAATATATCATACATGGATTAACAGTGTTCAAAGAACTAGAATAAAATAACATGCACTTGACATCAGAATTATAACCCTAAGGCTCTTCCTTGCTATATAATTCCGACTCTCTTCAGAATACACACATGTTCATACATTCATTACCTAAAGTATGTCACTGATCTAAATTAATCAACAAATAATTGTGATTGTATAACATTTAGGAGTAGAAGGTGAAGCTAATAAAACTGAATTGTTAAAAAGAAAACTGAATTGTTATTGACTTTTGGACACAGCTTGGAGCTTGATTATATAAGTACATTTCCAATGTAAAATTAAACTAGCTACAAAATGTTATGGGGTAGAATAATAATTCTATATTTTTAGTTGTTGGTTTTCTGGATTAATGGATGCATACTCTACCATGTCTTAATATAATGATAGAGAGCTGCCTCAGCAAGATACATTTTCAAATATAATTATTATTTTTTCTACATCTATATGCTCTCAGGATTATAACTTTATTTCTCCTTTGAATTTCATTATCTGCTAGTAATCTTGTAGAATGTAATGGAACTAAACAAGCAAGAGTTTCATATTTGTGCTATGAAAACTATTTTTATAGTAAGTTGATTAATGAGAGCATGCCATTCTTTCTGTTTTCTATTGATTATCACTAACTACTGACTAGTTCAGAGAGTTTTAAGAATTCTTAAAATATTATGACTGTGATAGGAAAATGTATTATAAATTTGTATGTTCAGGGAAAAAAAATAACCCTTTCCTTATTGGACCGATCAAAATCTATTATATTAACCACAGGATCAACTGGTATAGGTAGAAAGAAAAGGTGATATTTTAACAAACAAAAAGTCATTTGCCCTCTGACTTAAGTAAAAAAGGTATCTTGAAAATCATTACTATGTTTGAAGAAAAAAAGAGAATCCCACAATTCACTCTCATTGGACAAGAATAGACCAAAAAGAATAAAAGTCATTATCTGTTAAATGGTGTTTGTACTGTAATATCACTGAATGAGTTTTGAAACCAATAAGATTAAAATTAGCATGAATCATGCCCTTTGATTTTATTTTAAAAATTTAACAGCCTTATTGAGGCAAAATTGGCATACAGTAAACAGCATATAATCTGTAGATATTTAAATAATATCTAAATTTAAATCTATAATTTGATATGTTTTGACATATGTATATACTTGTGAAACTACCAACAAAATCATGATAATGAACACATACAACCCAACCAAAAGTTGCCTTACGATCCTTGATAATCTCTTCCTTCTGTATTTCCCAGCCCTCTTCTAATCCCTGGCAACTTCTGATCTACTTTCTGTCACTGCATATTAATTTACATTTTCTAAAATTTTATACATATAATCATACAGTATGTACCTTTTTCGGTCTAGCATCTTTCACTCAGAATAATTATTTTGCAATTCATCCATATTGTTACCCTCATAAAAAGTTAACTCATTTTTATTGCTGAGTAGTATTTCATTGTATATACATAGAACTTGTTTATCAATTTACTTATAAACAGATTGCTTCCAGTTTTTGGCTACTACACATAAAATGGCTGTGAACATTCAGGTGTAAGTGTTTGCATGGAAATTTATTTTTATATCTCTTGGGAGAGGAATGACTGAGTCATATAACAGGTGTATAATTAACATCTTAAGAAACTGCCAAATTGTTTTCCAAAGTGTTTGTCCCATTTTTATTCCCAGTAGCTGTGTGTGTGAGTTGTAATTGCTCCAAATCCTCACCAACACTTGATACGATTAGATGTTTCAATTTTACACATTCTAATAAGTACACTGTGATAGTTCATCATGGATTTAATTTTCATCACTCTAATGACTAAAAATATATTTTCATTTGTAATTCTTTGCTAAAGTGTCTGTTTAAAATTTTGTCTGCTTTTTAAAAATTCTATTGCTTATTTTCTAATTGTTGAGTTCTTTCTACAGGCTAGACTCTAGTCCTTTGTTACATGTGTAGTTTGCAACTATTTTCTCCAAGTTTGAGGCCTTTTGATTCTCTTTAACAGTGTCTTTAACAGAGCAGAAGTTCTTAACTTTGATAAAGTCCAATATATCTGCAATGAAAATTCCACAGATGTATGCAGAATACTTAAATGCAATTATAGTAGCACATCAAAATAACATAATTTTCCTCTTTTTTTTTTTAACATCTTTATTGGAGTATAATTGCTCTACAATGGTGTGTTAGTTTCTGCTTTATAACAAAGTGAATCAGTTATACATATACATATGTTCCCATATCTCTTCCCTCTTGCGTCTCCCTCCCTCCCACCCTCACTATCCCACCCCTTTAGGTGGTCACAAAGCACCGAGCTAATCTTCCTGTGCTATGTGGCTGCTTCCCACTAGCTATCTATTTTACATTTTGTAGTGTATATATGTCCATGCCACTCTCTCACCCTGTCACATCTTACCCTTCCCCCTCCCCATATCCTCAAGTCCATTCTCTAGTAGGTCTGTGTCTTTATTCCCATCTTGCCACTAGGTTCTTCATGACCTTTTTTTTTTTTTTCCCTTAGATTCCATATATATGTGTTAGCATACTGTATTTGTTTTTCTCTTTCTGACTTACCTCACTCTGTATGACAGACTCTAACTCCATCTACCTCACTACAAATACCTCCATTTCGTTTCTTTTTATGGCTGAGTAATATTCCATTGTATATATGTGCCACATCTTCTTTATCCATTCAACTGTCAACGGACATTTAGGTTGTTTCCATGTTCTGGCTATTGTAAATAGTGCTGCAATGAACATTGGGATACATGTGTCTTTTTGAATTATGGCAGTAGTGGGATTGCTCGGTTGTTTGGTAGTTCTATTTTTAGTTTTTTAAGGAACCTCCATACTGTTCTCCATAGTGGCTGTATCAATTTACATTCCCACCAACAGTGCAAGAGTGTTCCCTTTTCTCCACACCCTCTCCAGCATTTATTGTTTCTAGATTTTTTGATGATGGCCATTCTGACCGGTGTGAGATGATATCTCATTGTAGTTTTGATTAATTTTCCTCTTTTATGTATGTAAATTCTTATTCTGGATAATCATCATGATCATCATCATTATCATCAGTTTAAGCAGGCCTTCAGTCTTACAAAAGTGTTATTAGAAGTGGGTAGAATGTTACTACTTTTCAATCTAAGCCAGTCTCCCTTCGTATTACCAATATGAGCCATATTTTCACCATCTTCCCACGGTCATTTCCCAGAAAAAAAATCTAAACATTTAATTTCCGAAAGGAAGTGGCGGCAGTATGTGAAAACATGCATCTCTCCAGAGTATTCGTGTCTGGAATATTCTAAATATCCTTCCCTTTGGTAGGCTGGATCGTTGTTCTCAATTCCTTACTTTCTATCTGTATCCAAACTTTTTTTGCCAGGCGACTTCGTTGTACCTCCCATTAGAGTGATTGAGAGTACCCCTGATACCATTAATGTTGGGTGGAGACAAACCACTTGCTTTGGCCAATGGAATATTAGTGGATGTGACATGAACAAGGTGCTTACACGTGCTTAGGTGCTTTCGCTTCCCTCTTGTGTTTCCGCAAGCACAGTGAGAGGAGAATGCCCCTTGTAGCTGCTGTCCCTTCAGTCTGGGCCTCAGAATGGATGAGTAGAGTGAGGCCGGACCTTGAACCAGAAGCTTGAAGCCAACCCAATTTTAAGACAGAGTTGCTCCTGATGACTCACAGAACAGCCAGCCAGAAAATACGTGTATTGCTTTAAGCCTTGAGTTATGCAGCGTTATTGCAGCTATAGTTAACTACTGTATTTCTATACATAAACTTGTGGATGATGAAGAAGTAGCACTCCTCCTTTATGAAGAAATATCATTCTTATGAATGGAAAAATATCATCCTCATTTCAAAGAAAAAATTAAGATATCAAGAGGAATTCTATAGATAAATTCTCAAGTACATTTTTGAAAGAAAATAGGGAAACAGATGTTTTAAAGTGATAAGGATAGTTAATAGCAACTAGGTAGCATTTCTTGAACTTTACATTATTAGGCAGTTGGGGACAAACGTTTTATAGATATTACATCTTTTAAGACTCATTAGCAATCCTATGAAAAAAGGGAGGAATTATTAACAGCATTATGTAAAGCAGTGTTTCTCATAGTGTGGTCCCCATACCAACAGAATCAACATCACTTGGGAGCATGTTAGAAATGCAAATTACTGGGTCCCACCCAGACCTTCTGAATCACAAACACTGGGAGTAAGGCACAGGAATTTGTATTTTAACAACTTACCGGGTTTCTTCTAATGCACACTCAACTTTGAGAACCACTGAAGAGGGGGAGGGGAGTGGGAGATACAGAGGTTAAGTAACTTACACAAATAAAACAGCTAACTAATGTTTGTTTTAGGATTTTAACCGGACATTCCTACTTTCATTATGTGCTAGGTGCTCTGTACACATAATCTCATTTAATACTCAGTGAACCTATGAATTAGATACTGTCATTCCAGTTTTTACAGATGAGGTAACAGAGCTCCTAGGTCAAGAGTTAATAAGTTGTAAGCTGTTATCTATAACCAGATCTGTCCAACTCCAAAGTCAATAACTTACTACTATACAAAAACTTATTCATAAGAAATTGAAAACAAGCCAGGACATCAAGGAGTTTTTCCATGTGTAGAATATAATCTTCCAGAATTACTCCAAGACCACTGCCTAGAAAATATAAGACTAACGGTGCTGTCACAGTGTCAATGAGCTGTGTCTAACACAGAAAATTAAAGAATTGGAAAAACTTCAACTTATGAAACTGAAGCTATTCTGAAGACAGTGTTATTGAAAGTTACTGCAAGATAAATGTATTAATGAAAAAGCACAAATAGTTACGTTACTCACATAAAATTGGATTTTCAACTTAGTCTTTCAGAAGGTTGTAAAATACTGGTCAATGTGCCATTTTTTGGCAAGTAGAAAGTTTTATTCGGCCCACAAAAAAGTGGGTTGTTTGGTTATTTTTTGTTGTTGTTGTTTCTGAGTTTTTGTTTTGTTTTGTTTTTTATTTTTATTTTTGTAAGAGCTTAAATCTAAGCTTAGAATGAGGAGAGGTTAAACCAAAAAATCTATATATCCAGTGTCTTTCAAAAATCAGTTCTGGCAATATGAGAACCAAGTTATATATGACATGACAAGTAGAGCCACGTCTAGTGAAAGCACTCTCTCTTCCGTTAGCTGTTTCCTATTAACAAATGCCACTTGAGTACCTGTCAATCATCCTTGGGTTGAGTCCTCCCTTAACCATGTGGTAGGTGTGTGATGTTGGGCAAGTTCCACAGATTCCACATCTATAGAATGAAGATAACAATAATAGATACCACATTAATTTCTGAGAGATTAATGACTTAATGCATGAAAAGTATTCAGATTCTTTCCTGGTATCTAGTAAGTAAGTGCTCAATAAAGTTTAGCTATTATTTTATTTATTTATTATTATTAGCTATTAGTTATCTTTTTTTTTCCAATAGGAAAGAATGTTTCACTATACTCATTTTTTTTCTCAGAGATGGTGCTGTTAGTCAGTAGACAGGGTGTTTCCAGTAGAAAATAGATGGTATGTACAAGTGATGATAATTAAAGGAAAATTTAATTAAACGACTGTTTAAAAATGAGCAGGGAACAGGGAACCTCCCAGGCATAGTGGAAACTGTCAATCATCCTTGGCCTGAAAAACAAGGGGAGGTAATGGCTGCCAGCTTCCTGAAGGGAGGGAGAGGTCTGTGCGGAGAGGGATGATTTAAAAAGAGCTGTGGTTTCTGGCTGAGGGAAGTAGGTAGTTTGAGAAGATCCTGTAGGAGAGAAGAGAGCGGCAGAATAAATCCCGAGATCTCCCTTCTCTCTTAGTTTCTCATGACTGAACTCAACTGAAATCCAGAGCACTAAGGAGCTCACAATATATTCTATACAGTCAGCCTCTGGATGCGAGACATCAAGGTGAGGATTAATTGAAGAAATTCAAGTGTATAAGTTAGAAGACTGCCCAGCATATAGTAACCATGAGATAATACTATTCTATTATTAACACCACATTTTCTAGAGCCTCACGGCTTCTAGAAAATCATTATAGTATGGTATATTTTTGCTTCTTGCCCTTTACGATCTGGTTCCACTTAATTTCACACCTTCAAACCCTTAAGTAAGTGGAACTGGGTGGTAAAGTTAATTTTTATCCAGATAACATAGATTTCAATTTCTATTACCTTAAAGGTAATAGAAAGCCAGCTTATAGCTGATTACCTTTGAAAGTTCCAATATTCTTCGTATTGGTACTTGGGAGCACATGATATAAACAGGATGCTCTCTGATCAAAAACACCTCAGTATGGCAATTTGAATCTCCCCAGAAGGCACTTTGCTTGACACAACTACTGTCTCTTTAGTGTAGCTATATATGGTGGTGTAAAACAATGTACTATTTTTTTACAGGAGGGTCATTAAAAGACACAGGCACAAGAAAAAAGGCCTCCAGTTGCTGACAGAGGGCTCCCTGCCTCTAATCAGCTACACACCTTCCTGTGGAATGCTCAGCAAGCCACACCAACACACAGCAGCTTCCAATTAGCATTTCAATTTCTCCCACTCAAATATGAAGAGGCATCAAAAGATTGCCAGACATTTGAAGAAAACCTAACGTGAAGGACAGACCAAAAAATAAAAAGAAAAATAATGGACTTTGGATAAAATAAAAATATATAGAGAGGAAAAGATAAAAGAAATTAAAAAGCGATTAATATCCCCAGAGAAATAAGAGATCACTGATACCTAAAATGAAACAGCCCAGACAAGTTGAAATAGAGAATTTTTCTGAGGAACAGCAGTTGCAACTGAGGGCATGAGCAAATCTTACTAGAGAGAGAAAAAAAAAGGAATATCTGTAAATTTAATAAAATAAATCCCTGAGAATCTCTCCCTTGAATGTGTCCTTGAATTCTGGCTACCAGGTTTATGCTTTCAGGCAGCACTGTACAAAATAAGGATAATGTGTTGGGGTTTTGTTATTGAGTCAGTAATTTACAGGAGAAGGTCAAGACTTCATCTCTTTTGAAAACTACAGTTGGACCAGCTGGACAGGCTACTCAGGCAATTTTTAGGGCGCAAAGTAGTTATGTGCTAATGTGCACTTGTGATGGCCAGTATCTGTACATTTTCCCCCGCGTGTAATAAAATACACATCTAATTATGATGGTACCAGAGCGAAGTATAAGCTTTGTTGTAACACTGCAAATATGTTTTCTCTCAAGTATAAATGAACTATTTTTTAATTGAAAATAATCACCTCTACAGAAAAATAGAGTGTGAAGTATCTTGAATAGCCAGTAAACTGAATACAGTCACTAGGTAACTGTTTTGAGTATTACTTAAAAAAAAAAAAAAAGGTTGAGCATGCAGAAAGATTTTCAGGAAATACCTGAGCAAAGCTTGCATTGCACTGTTAAGTCCTAGTCATCAATCACATTACTAAAGTACAAAGTTATTTTGATTATTATCAAGACTTAACTCCATAACCAGAACATAAAGTTTCATAGGTTTTTGAGAGCAAAATATGAACTTAGAAGGCACTGGGTCCTACTCTCAGAAAACTGAATTCCAAAGAAAGTAAATAACTTCCTAGGATCCCATATCTTCTAATGACAGAGCCGAAACACAACCCAAATTCTTATGTAATCTTAATTATGTAGATTTACCAAACCATCAGGATACTTAAATAACACCTTCTATCTGAAAAACTCAAAGGCATTCCATCAGCAGTCTTGCATTCAAATTTCCACTCCCATACTGATGATGTTACACTGGGGAAAAAATATTTTAGAGTTTTTGTTTGTTTGTTTTGTTTTTATAAATTTATTTATTTTTGGCTGTGTTAGGTCTTCGTTGCTGCGCACGGGCTTTCTCTAGTTGCAGTGAGCAGGGGCTACTCTTCGTTGCGGTGTGCAGGCTTCTCATTGCGGTGGCTTCTCCTTTTGTGGAGCACGGGCTCTATGCACGGGTTTCAGTAGTTGTGGCACATGGGCTTAGTTGCTCCGCGGCATGTGGGATCTTCCTGGACCAGGGATCAAACCCATGTCCCCTGCATTGGCAGGCGGATTCTTAACCACTGAGCCACCAGGGAAGTCCAGTATTTTAGAGTTTTTCATATGTAAAATCAAAATCTTGATTTTTACTATATTTTGTTTTATTTATTTCTTAAAATGCGATATGAAAGTTATTTGTGTTTAGTCAAGTGCTATATACATTTCATTTTGTTTTGTTGCTTTATGATTCGTTCATTCATCAATGACGATCTTATGAAGGCTTGGGTTGAACAGTATGACAATAGAACTAAATCAGGCATGATTCAAACCCCATTAAGCTTTCACTCTATTAGGGAGAAACTGACACATAAACTATTAATGCAATATTAAGATTTGAGAGCCATTGCAGAAGTAGACAAAGGGCTCAGTTGTACAAAAAAGGAGTGGTAAATTCTATCTCTACCATCCATGAAAAACTTCACAGAGAAGGTTATATAAGTTTACTCATGAATGAGGAGTAGGTTTTAACTGCAAAGTTAAGGTGGTGTGGAGACCGTGGTGATGGGGTGGGAGGGTGTGCAATTGTAGTGGCGAGGAACGCTTTAAACAGAGAGACTATTCTTTAAAAAAACAACAACTAAGAACTGAAAGAATTTTCATACTTGATGGTGATATCTGAGAAAGACTTCAGTAAGAGACGATGCTGGAAAGTGAATAGAAGCAGAACTTAACGTCTTAGGCAATATTGAGGTGATTGGATATTTTGTTTTCCTTCTTTAGGCAAGCATGTGTAACTGAAGCAAGTAGTGGAATATTTATATTTTATAAATATATAAAAATTGTGATCAGTGGATTGGATGGTATAAATACTCAAATCTAGGAGACCAGTTGAATAATTACTATAATTGTCCAAACCCTGAAGTTAATGCAACCAGTTATGGGAATGTAACAGACTGAACAGGCACACGTGCTTTAGTGGGGGTAGATTAGAAGTGATGGTCACACGTAGGATTTGGAAAAGAGAGAATTATGGTCCGTTTTCTGGTTACTGACTTTCATGATCACACAATTTGTGATACCATTCCCTGAGGTTGGGAATAATGGAAAATTGGAGAATTTGGCAGGGAGAAAGTAGAAGGTTCACTTAAGCAAATTCTTAAGGGAAAATGGAAATGTTGATGAGATAGTTGTCTATGTGGGTGAAATTTAGGAAAAGAAAAAAATTGTATGGGAGTCCTTGAAATATTCTCAATAATCATGAAATATTCACTTAAAATTAGAAAATCCTTAGTCAGAAAAATGACTAATTATCTCACACAACTCTTCCAATAAACAAAAACTTTGACCCATTTGTATCTCACTCTAATAGATCGAATTAGTCATATGATTCACATGATTGAATGAGTGAGTAGGCAAAGGAACAGCACAACACACAGAATTTTTCTAGATTCATGGTCAGTCATTCACTCAGATATTGGATGTTTCCCTGAATAATAGCCAAGCAGCTGTCTTCATATGTAACTTTATTTTTCCACCAGTGGAACAAGTCATGTTTATGTATATTTGATATGTTGCTCTGCATCATTTCTGTGGAACCATAAAAAACTATTCAACCTAGTATGAATTTTAGTGAACTCACAATAAGGACGGTCATACTGAATACCTGGATCTACTTAGATGGTCAAACTATGTGTTTGGATGTTCATTTGCAGGAATTTAAATCACAATAATCATGACACAGGCCACAGGTCTAGTTTACAAAAACTGTTTGGACAATATTTTTAAGAGTTTTTAAACACGATATCCTTTGTGTACTGTACACATACATCTCATAATAAAGAAAAATACATGGTGTACCTCAAACAGTGTCCAATTAAGCTATGCTCGTGAGTAGTATAAATCCTTTAAAGTAATAAAGAAAAAAATACAAGATCTATTTGTTTTATTTCCTAAATGTCACAACAGAATGAATAATTTTGTGATATCAAAATAATTTTCATATTCAGATGTAGTTTTAAATTACTACACTATCATTATAATATAGAACTTTTGTGTTTCAGATGTCTGGGGATTTAAACGTCACCTAAACCCCATTGTGATTATGATTATTCAATTGGATATATCCAATTTTTATCAATTTTGCATATTAAAAAGAATAATTTTCAATTATTTTAACTATAAAAGCTTTGATTTGATATCAGTCTAACAAGCAACATCTCTGATTGTACTTGACAAGTTTAGTTAGTTTGATGAATATATATGCTTGATTTAAGTTTGCGTATTGAATATTTAAAAGGTTTTTTTTTGAAGAAATTAGATATTTATTGAGTAGATGCTTATTTAGTAACAACAACACAAAGTTTCTCAAGAAATAGATGATTTGAACTGCCCCCAAAACAGAACAAATCAACTTTCCATTATTCTCAGGTTACATCTGAATCTATAATCTTATACTCACCCTCTCTTTAATAAATGTCAAGATACACAAAATACTTGGAGGAAGATATCCAAATTATCCTAAAACCGTAATATTTTCAGGTAAAAAGCAATTTAAGAGTAGTAATCTCTATATATCACAGTACACAAAAATGCCTTACTGCAGCTTTAGAATCATTACTACTCAAAATATTAACATATTTATGCAAAATGCTTGTGAAAAATGGAACCACCTTCCAGTCAGAAACTGGAAGGTTTCGGACTGGAAGGTCCCTTTTTTACTTTACATTTCCCTTTTTTACTCACTGTCTTAAAATATGTCTTAGCCTGTACTAACAATATATAATGCGTTAATCAACTACCCCTGTAATGATGGACTAAAAAGATTTTTATCTTAAATGTGTAATTCACAGCAACAGAACTGGAAAATGTACCAAAATATTTCACTTTAGTCTGCACGTGGAAACCCAGGCTAAGACAAATCAAAAATATACATCTTTCTATTAAGAATGCCACAATTCCACATTGCTTATGTAGTTTATATTTCTCCACACTGACAGGGAAAAGAAATATAACAATAACCCATGAACCACCTGCATTTCAGCATAATCATTTATTTTTTTTTATAAACTAAAATAATTTCAATTTTGTCTCTGTTCAAAATTATAATTTCACATAAAGGATTTCTTCTCCCTCCCTGTTTGGTTAATTTAGAGGAAAATTATGTTTTTCTAATCAAGAGCTGACATCAACCATTTTAACTGGCAAAATAAAGGATTTAAAATTAACTGTCTAGAACTGTAAATAGAAATAGAGGGTTTACAACTGACTGTAGGGATATAAATGAAGAATAACAAAGAAATATCAGCTCCCCTCAATGATGAGAGAAATCCAACCTACAGCAATTTTTTGTCCTGAATTATCCAGAGAAGTGCAGCACTCTAAAGCTGTTTCAGATATGCTTGCAAAATAATTCTTTCAGAGCATAGTAAGTTGAGAACTACCCCACACACACTGAGCTCTGCAACCATCTACTGAATTCCAACTGTGAAGCCAACCAATTTAAATCATATCTCCTCATTTTTTTTTTTTGCTGAGTAGATAGTTCCTTCTCGTCTCCTAAATGAGCAAAACTCTATAATTCATAGTTTTTAACTTGTCTAATAAAGGCTTTTAACAAGGAAATTGCCTCAAACTGATAGGCCATGGATTTTTGAAAAGCTGATACTAGGTGGATACTACCTTCTCAGTTACTTGCCGGCGCTATATTTTGAGAAAATAATTGGATAACACTTTTCTTTCCTCCAAAAAGTGTCAGGATTTTACAGTGACATACCCAGTGTCAGCAGTGGCTTCATTAATAGCTACGTAAAACATGAAGATGCCACCGGGAAGTCCTGTTTCACACTTCAGAAAACTAATGTTAGTGGATGTGTGGGTGTGGAAAAATAAGCTGTGTATTGTAGCAAAATTTGTAATGGAATATTTAAGAAAAAAAAAAAAAAAAAAAAGGATTACCAGAATATCACTCTGTAGGCAGTGGGTAACCTAGTGATTCTGTGAAAAATGAACACTTTTGAGGAAGAAGGTTTATTTTTGTATCTGTTTCAGGCAAAAAATGTCTTCTACTCCTAATGTGAAATACATGCAATGGAGAATAAAAATCATTTTACAGGTGGTAGATGACCTAATGGCAATTCCAGTCTTTCTGTCTCCCACAGATAGAGCTTTCAGAGGGGATATATAAAGCTACAAATACCATCAATAAATAGAACACTATACTAAGACTCTAAATAATCATTCTAAGAAAAAGGCAAAGTAAATGGGCTAAAGTAAAGGAGAGATGAAATGTTACATTTAAAATTTTCTGCACACATCAGACAATTGAGTGAAGGAAACAGTAATAACTTAAAATGTATTTTTGATTAAAAACAATAAGCATGACAGTACTGTCTTTGTTTCTGCATGGGCCCCACTACAAGCACACACAACAATGATATCTGATGTAAGACTGTCAAGTGAGACACGATCTTAATTATCTTACAAGTGCATGTTTTTGGTACATGATTTTGCAGAAAATCTCTTCCTAAACTCTTAGATGGGATACGACTTTATGTTACTCCATCCACACTGCAAGAATGAAGTATTCTCCATAAAATATTTCAGTTGTACTTCAACAGGATGGCTCTGTCTCTCAAAATATCATCTTACTGAATACTGGCTTTCATTTTCAAAGCGATTTCAAGTTGTAACCATAAATAAAAATTCTTACTTAGAACTTTTCTTTTCTTTTCTTTTCTTTTGAGAGCAATATGCCGTAGGGAGAACCACACAGAGAATTCCAAGCCTGTGAGAATAGGGATGCTTCACTGTGGTAAGACCAGGAAGACCCCTAAACTACTGAATAACTGGGAAGTTGAGATTAGAAGTTGCTTTCCAGGATTAAGACTTTCTAAGCCACCTTGGAAAAAGAATCTATCCATAACTTGCTCCATAAAACCCCTTCACAGGATACCAGGTAGGAAAGAAATTCGCCCTTAAGATACACTTGAAATGTTCTCATGTGGCTCCAAAAAACAACGGTAATAAGACTTCTAGTTTCAGCTCCAATGCAAAGAGCTTTGAAGTCTTCATCCCATTCCCTCCAAAGAAAACAACAAAAACTGAACAAACTAAAAATCAGTACCTTTCTGGGATTCATCAGAGAATTGAAGCCCCAGGATAAGTACCACCCTGAGACCTGGAGAAACAAGTGAACCTGGAGCCATAGTCTAGATCTCCTTACCTGGAGAAGAAGCCACTGGAGCCATAAACTGAGAGGAACAATTAAAAGGTCGTTTTGATGAATTGTTGGAGACTGAGTGTGGCCTTAGATGAACGTGAGATACTTTTCAGGGCTGCAGTCTTCAGAGGATCCCCATACCTTCATGGGATTTATGTTCAAGAACGCCATCAGGTTCTCATGGTGAAGATGCAAGACGTAATCCTTGTTAATTATACCAGTACCCCATAAGCATTCCCTCTAACAAAGGCCTGCAATCCTGGGGAAGACTCTACCAGAGTCTTGTCCCAGAGTCTTGAGAGAAGGTCATTCCTCCCACTTTAGCCCCTTCCAGACTCCCTGTCTCACATAAGGAGAGAAGAAAACTGTACAAGAAGAAAATATTATAAAGGTCAGAGGCCAGAGACACAGGTCCACTGAAAGACTGAGATAAATCAGAAAGTTATAGAAGCTTCCTCCTTAACACCTAACACCATGCCAACAGGACTCAAATAGAAAAATTGGATTACAGCTGAAAAAGCTACAAGACACAGGCTCTGTTTGAGGAAGAGTACTAAGGATGTTTGATAAGTCACCAGCAATCAAAGATGAAATAATAGATGCTGACATGTTGAGAAAGAGTGTGGTTCCTGACAGACTTAAGCACACATTACAAATCCAATATGGCTTGTTTGGAAGTTAACTTATATTTACTTTATTGTTACTGCTATCATGACACTAAGATACTCTGGCTGATGGGGCCTGAAGAAATTCAGATTGTACCACAAGATTAATGTCATAGGGAAAATACACTACAACAAAACCAACAGCACAGTCAATATTGCGAAGGCCAATCCCCCATGTTTTATTAAAAAGCTACATCAATTAACACAAATAAAATTTCAAAAACTTTAAAGAATTCAAAGAAAAAAACCTCTGTGTTCAACTTAGTATTGTTGCTATCCTCTTTAGGGTCCCCTGTGTATTGCAGGGAGAAGGGTCAGCCAATGTGAGACACCTGTGCCAGATTTAGAAAGTGGAAAGAGAAATCATCTCTGGGATCTTGAAGCAGATCTTGCACAAAGGCGAGCCTTGAGATTCATATGCTCTGGTGCAGTCAGCAGCTGAGAATGGAAGTACAGGTCTCACCAAGAATGCTGAGGGCCACCATCATTTCAGAGACAGGTCGGGACACTAGCCTGCTTTAACAGCTAACAATATCCTGATGAGATTGATGAAATTCACTGCGGCTTCCATGTGAGTCCTATGAATCAACCACTTTTAGGAATTTCTTCTCTGACCGTCTTCACCTTACCCTTCCAACAATGATTAAAGCAAGCCTAAAATGGCCTGTATTAAGTCCTTTCTTCTCCAAAATCCTAGAGTGGCTATTGTTTTCCTGACTGAAATAGCACTTTTCAACTAAATGAAGAATATCAATATACATATTCAAATGGTGTAAAGTTTTAAAATAATTATTCTAGGATTTGAGAGAAAATTATGCTAACTGATTTGTGGCTTTTCTTACCTTAGAATCAGTGATTAATTTAATATCTCTAGGCCCGCATTTCCTCTCTCACATGAGGGCACTGGCCAAAAACCTTTCTAGTTCTGTCACTCTCCAAGTCCACAGTATTAAGATTAATTTGGTTAGAGAGATGACAAAGACTAATATCCACATTGTAAGTATTGTTGGTGCAGTGAGTTTAACAGAATGGATAATTTGTTTCAACATAATAAATCACCTTTGCCTTCTGAAGTTAACTTTTTTTGTAGTAAAATATAATTATAAAATATAATGGACATATTCTTCCTATAACAAATCTTTGTATTTCTCATGTATATGATGAATTCTGATGATTTCACACCTTTACATTGGTAGCAAATATCTAAGATGACCTTTCAAGATAAGACATGATTAATCAAAATTCTATTTTAATCTTGTACTCTGATGCTGCTGAACACTAGAAAGCTTAACGCTCTATTATCTTTGGTTATATTCCAAATATAAGGTCCTGTCCAATTGTCTCTTATGTCAGCTTTGAAAATTACCACAAATTTGGGGGCTTTAAACAATACATATTTATTCTCTTAAACTTCTACACGTCAAAAGTCTGAAATAGGTTTCACTGGGCCAAAATCAACATGTCAGCAGGGCTGCACTCACTCTGGAGGCTCTAGGGGAGAACCTGTTGTCTCACCTCTTCTAGCTTCTAGAGCTGGCAGGGTAGAATCCTACTTCAGGGGTCACATTGTCCTTTCTGTTCTGTCTCTGTTGTCAAATCTCCCTCTACCTCCCTCCAGTAACTTCCCTTGTGATTACATTTAGGACCCACTAGTATAATCCCAGGACAACCTCCCCATCACAAGATCTTTAACAGTTACATCTACAAAATCAGTTTTTTTCAGATAAGAAGTTAGAACATCAATAAAGCCTGTTCATCTCCCCCTCCCCCCCAAAAAAATACAAAGTCAATTTTGCCATATAAGGTAACACTCATAGATTCTAATAATTTGGACCTCGGTATCTTTGGGGGCCACTGTTCATTACAATACATTAATCTTACACTTATAATGCCATACTGCTTAGTACTTCTATTCCTACAGCTAAACTCCCCATTCTTCCTAGAGCAAAAATAAATAACAGTAAAACAAACAAACAAAAAGTCAATAAACTAGATAGAACAACAAAGTTGGAAATTAAACATGTTCAATTAACACAAGCAATGGCAGAAAGGAAGGAAAAAGGAATACAGAACAGAGGAAATAATTAGAAAATATGTAGAAAAAAATAGATGTATTTTAAACACAATAATTAAATTATATGTAAATAAACTATATACTCCAGTTAAAAAGAAAGACAGAAGTTGTCAAAATGAAAAAAAAAAAAAGTAATACACAACTACATGCTTCCAAGTGATGCATTTTAAATATAAAGACATGGAAAGGTTAAACGAAATGATAGAAAAGATATAGCATGGAAAATCTAAACAACAAGTTGATGTAGCTTCATTAGCATCAGACAAACTAGACTTCAGGACAAGAAGTATTACCCGAGCTAAAGAGGGTCACTTCAAAAAAGATACAATAGTCAGTTGAATATTCCTAAATACATATAAAATAAGAGAGCTTCAAAATTCATGAAAGTAAAATTGACAGCACTAAAGTTAAAAAAAGGATAAATCTACAGTCATAGTGGAGCATTTAACTTCCATTTCTCAGTAATGTATAAGGCAAGAGGAAAAAATATGATGTAGAAAATCTGAACAACACAATTTACTAAATTAATTTAATTAATATTTATAGAAGACTACACAGCTATCAGAAATGCCAGCCCATAAAACAAACTAAATAAGTTTCAAAGTCTTAAAATCCTACAGAATATCTATGATCCCAGCAAAATTAAATTAGAAATCAAAAAGATACCTATTTACCCAAATATTTGGAAATTAAATAATCTACTCCTAAATAGCCTATTAATTACATAATAAATAACAAAAGAAAATAGAAAGTATTTCCAACCAAATGAGAGTTAAAGTAAAATACACCAAAATATTAGGGGATGAAACTGAATATGTATGCAGAGGGAAATGTAGTTTTAAATGCTTATGTTATAAAGGAAGGAAGGTTTAAAATCTATGAGCTAAGTTTTCCACTTAAGAAATTATAAGAGCAAATTAAAGAAGCTAGAAGACTATATTAAGGAAAATGTAGTACAAAATAAATTTAAATTATTTAGAAAAAAGAAAACAAAACAACAAAATTCAATGAAATAGAAAACAAAAATCAATGACAGAAGTTAGTTCTTTAAAATGATTAATGGATTCGATACACATGTAGCAAGACTGAACAAAAAAAAAAATTCAACATCAGAAATAAAAGAGGAACCATCACTACATATTCCATAAATATTAAATGTGTAATAACAAATATTATGAATAAATTTACGACAATACTTGGGAAATTAGAAGAAATGCACAATTACTTGAAAAGCACAACTTGTAAAAACTATCAGAAGAAGAAATAGAAACACTGAATATGCCTAAATCTTTTTTTTTAATATGAACTTATAATTAGAAATCTTCCCACAAGAATGGTCAAATACTTTTATTAATAAAACCCTTCAACTACTTAAACAAACTCATTGATTAACTAAAGAGAATACTATTTAACTCATTTCATCTGGTAGTCAAAACCTTACAAAGACATTACTAAAAAAGAAAATTTTACATCAATATCCTCTAGGGATTTAGATGCAAAAATTCTCAAGAAATATTAGCAAATTGAATCTAATGTTACATAAAAAAATTAATACAAAATGACTACGGGTATTATACCTAGGAATGAAATGTTGGTTTAACATTTGAAGATCAACTGATAGAAATCACCATATTACAAAACTAAAGGAAAAAAATGCATCATCTACATAAATGAAGAAGAAGCATTTGCCACTTGCCAAAATTAAGTATGTATTCTGAATAAAACCTCTCAACAAATCAGAAATAGAAGAGGACTTTCAAATCATTAGTGGCGAAATATTGAATATTTTTACCTTAAAAAGGGTACAACTGTCAATTCAGCATGTTCCTTGAGGATCTTGCCTGTGTAAAATCACAAAAAAGACAGAGGGTTTATAAAGATTTAAAAAGAATGTTTATTTGCAAATGACATGATAGTTCACATTGTATGGAATGAACATTAACAATAATGAAAAACTAATAGTAAGTGGATATAGCTGGTAACAGAATGTAAGGTCAATAAGATGGATCATCAATTTAAAAGCGAAAACTAAAAATCTCCTAGAATAAAAGCTAGTAGAATACATTCATAAGCCTGGGACAGTAAAAATTTCTTAGATACGACACAAATTGAACTTATCTACAAGGGAAAAATTAATTGGCCATCAGTCACAGTTTGGGTAAGCCCACAAGCTAACCCCAGCCAAAATGAGTAAAAAACAAACGTCGCTGGAGAGCTTCTTTGAAAAGAGGGGAAGACCCAATGATGAGACAGCAGAAGACTCTAAGACTGCCAACAAAAGGAAGCTGCATTTAAAAGAAAATACCAAGGGTCCTACTTAAATTACGGGTTCATTGCAACATGTGATTCACATTCTCCAAGCCCGCTTTGTATAATACATGGCGTCCGGCTATCCAGTGAAGCCGTGAAACCTTCAAAACTGCTTCACCACGTGGAGATGAAGCACCCTGCATTAAAAGACAAGACTTTGGAGTTTTTCAAAAGAAAGAAATGTTAACACGAAGAACAGAAGCAATTATTGAAGGTCACTACTTCATCAAATGTGTCTGCATGGAGAGCATCATTCTTAGTGGCTAACTGCATTGCTAAAGCTAAGAAGCCTTTTACTATTGGTGAAGAGTTGATCCTGCCTGCTGCTAAGGACATTTGTCGTGAACTTTAAGGAGAGGCTGCTGTTCAAAAGGTGGCACTTGTTCCTCTTTTGGCTAGCACCATAACTAGATGAATTGATGAAACAGCAGAGGATATTGAGGCACAATTGTTAGAGAGGATTAATGAGTCACCATGGTACGCAATCCAGGTTGACCAGTCTACCGATGCTGATGATAAAGCAACAGTGCTTGTTTTTGTGCAATATATTTTTCAGGAGGATGTGCATGAGGATCTGTTATGTGCAATTTTGTTGCCAACCAACACCACAGCTGCAGAACTATTCAAGTCTTCGAATGATTACATATCAGGAGAACTGAATTGGTCATTTTGTGTCGGTATATGCATGGACAGAGCGGCTGCCATGACTGGATGGCTTTGTGGTTTCACCACTCAGGTCAAAGAGGTCGCTTCTGAATGTGAGTCTTCGCACTGTGTCATCCATAGAGAAGTGCTGACTAGCCAAAAAATGTCACTTGAACTCAACAACGTTTTGCAGGATGTGATTAAAATTATCAACCACATTAAAGCACATGCCCTTAACTCACGTGTGTTCGTGCAGCTCTGTGAGGAGATGGACGCAGAGCACACACGTCTTCTCTTATACACAGAAGGGAGACGGCTTTCTAAAGGTAGATCACTGGCCAGAGTTTCTGAGTTACGAGAGCTGCTCCGGAGATTTCTTTTAGAAAAACAGTCACCACTGGCAGCACATTTCAGTGACACAGAATGGGTCGCAAAACTTGCTTACTTGTGTGACATATTCAACCTGCTCAGTGAACTCAATCTGTCACTTTAGGGGAGAATGACAACTGTATTCAAGTCGGCTGATAAAGTGGCTGCACTCAAAGCCCAACTGGAATTATGGGGGTGACGAGTGAACATTGGGATTTTTGACATGTTTCAAACATTAGCAGAGATTTTGAAAGAGACTGAGCCAGGGCCTTCTTTCTCCCAGCTGGTGCATGATCACCTATCTCAGCTTTCAAAAGACATTGAGCATTACTTCCCAACCACAAAAGACCCCAGAACTGGGACAAAATGGATCCATGACCCATTTATGAATAAGCCAGGTAAATCGACTTTGTCCATGCTAGAAGAGGATCAACTGCTTGAGATCACAAATGATGGTGGCCTTAAAAGTATGTTTGAGACAACTTCAAATCTCTGTATGTTCTGGATTAAAGTCATGGCGGAATATCCTGATGTTTCCACAAAAGCACTGAAAAGCCTGCTTCCATTTCGAACATCCTGTCTCTGTGAAGCAGGGTTTTCTGCAGGGACAGCAACAAAAATGAGATCACAGAGTAGACTGGACATAAGCAACACACACTGGTGTCACTGTCTCCCATCACCCCCAGATGGGACCATCTAGTTGCAGGAAAACAAGCTCAGAGCTCCCACTGTTTCTGCATTATGGTGAGTTGAATAATTATTTCATTATATATTACAATGTAATAATAGAAATAAAGTGCACAATAATCGTAATGCACCTGAATCATATTGAAACCATTCCCCCACCTCCACCTTGGTCTGTGGAAAAACTGTCTTCCACGAAACCGGTCCCTAGTGCCAAAAAGCTTGGGGACCGCTGTTTTATAGGAAACATATAAAGAATTCTTGTTAATAAATATTAAAGGGGGGACTTCCCTGGTGGTCCAGTGGTAAAGAATCCGCCTTACAATGCAGGGGATGCAAGTTCGATCCGTAGTCAGGGAACTAAGATCCCAAATACCGCGGGGCAACTAAGCCCATGTGCCACAACTACTGAGCTCACGCGCCTCAACTAGAGAGCCTGCATGACGCAAACTACACAGCCCACGTGTCCTGGAGCCTGGGCAACACAACTAGAGAAGAGAAAACCCACACGCCACAACTAGAGAGAAGACCGCACACCGCAACGAAAAAGATCCCGCATGCCTCAACAAAGATCCTGCGTGCTGCAACTAAGACCCGACGCAGCCAAAAATAAATAAATAAATAATAAATAAATCTTAAAAAAAAACAAAGTCAACTACTAATATTAAAATAAATAAAAATAAATAAATAAATAAGTATTAAAGGGTAAACTCTGTAGTTGTAAAACGAGTAAACACTTGAGCAGACACTCCACAAAAGATGTGCCGTCGTTCCATAAAGAAATAAAAAGGTATTTAAGGCATCTACTTATCAGGAAAATGCAAACTAAAACCATAATGAGACACTATGTCACACTCACTAGGATAGCTTAAATAAAAAGACAGCATTAGGATGTGTAGCAATTGCAACTCCAATATACTACTAGTGGGTGTGTAAAATGATTCAAGTCCTTTAAAATACTGTTTATCAGTTACAAAGTAAAAATACACCTACCTATGACCCAGCAATTCCAGCTACCCAAAAGAAGTGAAAATATGTATACAATTACTGTTAATTTTATCTTTATTCATCTAACCAAAAAACTGGGGGAATAAAACAAAATTTCCATTAATAATTGAATGAATAAACAGATTGTGATAAATTTATTTTATCAACAAATAATCAACAATAAAAAGAAATTACATATTAATTCATAAAATAAATGAATCAACATCAAAACACGATGTTGAATAAAAGAAGCCAAATACAATACATACTGTGTATTTTCATTTGTTTTACGATATCACAGATCAGTTAAACTAACCTACAGAGATAAAAAACTGAAAAGTGGTTGTCTTTGTTTGGCAAGGGGCCTTTGACTGGAGAACGTGCATGAACTTTCTGGGATGATCGAAATATTCAAAATCTTGATTTGGGTATTAGTTACATGAAAAATTGAATTTTCAAAACTTACTGAACCTCATACAATTCATATTATTCTATTTAAATTTTATTTCAATCAAAAAGAGTTTGAAGAAGAAAAAAGGAACTGGCAAAAAATGAATACTTACCATATTGACTTAGAAATCTCATTTTTAGGAGTTTCCCATGTGATTTGGAAACTTATGTTGACACAAAGTCTATACAAAAGTTTATGTCAGCTTTATTTATAATCACTAAAGCCAGGAGACAAACTAAATATCTTTCAACAGATGAATGGATAAACAAACTTTCATATAAGTGAATGCTACTCAGCAATAAAAGGAAACTAAGCTATTGATTCATGCAACAATATGAATAAATCTTAAATGTATTCTTTTAAGTGAAAGAAGCCAGTTCCCAAAGGCTACATATTGTATGATTTCATTTATATGACATTCTGGAATAAGTAAAACAATAGGGATAGAAAATAGATCTATGGTTGTCTAGGTGAGGAGGTAGAGAGAGAGGTTATCTACAAAGGGGCAGCAGGTAGAAGGATTTGGGGATGATAGAATTGTTTTGTATAGTACTGTGTGGTGGATCCATGACTATGTACTTATCAAAACCCATCTGTACCCCCAGAGTGAACTTTCCTACTTGCACGTTTAAAAACAATAACAACAACAACAACATGATGTCAGGGGGTCCCAGAATGGAATGCAAGCTATATAGGAATGAATTTAATTATAATACAAATAAATGATATAACCATATTGAAGGGAGTGAGTAAAGGAGCTGATGTACGTACTTTGGAAAAGAGTGTTTTGACTGGACAGTGCAAAGAGAAAGACAAAGAGAACTGTACCAAAACACTGTACACTAGTTAGTAAATTTCTTCCAGGTAGGGATTTGGATTAGCAATTCTGAAACTATATGTATATTAGGGTTGCATAAATAAATTCATTATAGATAATAAGAGCAAATTTTCTTACTGTTGGAGAAAGAAGTTTCAAAGAAGGAAAGGAGAGTGAAGAATGAACCTTGTGGTGCTGTACTGTAGTGAGATAGCAGGATGAACTCACATTTTGTTTTGGTGTGTATACGCATTTGTGTGTATTACATATTATTCATATGCATGTGATACATATTATATATATATATATACACACACACACATACACAAAGACTGGTGCATAAATAAATGTGGAAATCTATGTACACATGGATTAGTACACATACATACATTTCCTAGCTCTATCTACTGAGTAGGCCCAGAAGTGATGACACCCCAATAATAATGAGTATACCTAGCACCAAGATCATAGTTTCTAAGTACCACTCTCCAATAGCAAGAACAAAGGATCCTTGGGAAAATAGTTGACATTTCTTCCAAGGCTGGGGAAGGTAAACTACAAGATGAGTCTGGAACAACTTGTGGGAGATGCGAAAGAACAACAACAATCACAAAAAGATGGGGGCAAGTCAAAAGGAGCACACAAGACAGTCTGAAAGTACTCCCAGGTGTGAAGCTTAAACAATTTGAAGAAAAATATAAATAAAGATAGAAATGGTTTTGAACTAAAGGATAAAATAAATATCCATGAGTCCATATTGATATAAATAATTAATTGAATAAATAAAAACATTTATTCCATTTAGAAATGTGGAATGAATGAGGAGATAAAAAATCACTATTAGAACACCACAGTCAGATCCACTGAGGAATGTTAAAATTAGTGACTAAAAGTTTCAGGCAAAGCAGAATATTTGCATGGTTTCAATGTAACTCCTCATAATATTTGTGAATTACAAATGAGGAGGGGATTCCCAGTGTAGAAACCTGGCAGATGTCTCCTCATTCACGTGATCAAGCTTAACATCATGGGTAGAAAGCTACAATAATATCCTGTTCCCCTCGATATGATACGATGTAAAAGACAATTCACCTCTGCAATATTCTTCCCTAAAATTCACAACCTCAGTTGAATAAGAAAATTTTAAAATAACCAAAGTTGTAGGACATTCTACAAAATTCTACAAAATTCCTTAATAGCAATCCTCAATTTCCAAGTCATGAAGGACAAGAAAAGACTGAGAAACCATCACAGATTGGAAGTATCTGAGTCAAGAAAACTGAACATAATGTAGGCTCTGATTGAATCAGGCAACAAGAAAATATATATACTAGTGGAAAAACTCGTAAAATCCAGATAAAGTCTGCAGTTTACTTAATAATATACCAATGCTAATCTCTTAGTTTTGACAAACGTGCCCTGGTTATACAAAATGTCATTATTAGGAGAAACCGAATAAAAAGTATACAGAAATTCTCTATACTATCTTTGACTCTTTTGTGCATCTAAAATTATTTCAAAATTATAATTTAAAAAAGTTAAAAATTTTGAGCCTTTGTATACATTTCTGAAATGTGAAAAGACTATGGGGATTATCTGTTCTTCAAAAAATTTTGTGAGTTATCTTGCGAGGTAAGCTGCGGATGACACATATGTTAGAAATAACATTTTAATTAAAAATTCAACTTTTTACAGAATAAAAAATGGATATTAAAGATTGACTCCCCCCCCACTATTAACCTACATTCTCAATTCCCATTCATTGTTAGACCTCTTTAAATGTTTTTACAGCTTTATTGCAATATAATTGATATACAATAAACTGCACATAATTAATATGCACTATTTGGTAAGATGTGATACATGTATAAACATATGGAATCAGCATCATAATCAAGAAAATAAACACATGCATCATCTCCAAACATTTCTTCATATCTCTTGGTACTGTTTTTGCTCATACTCTCCCCTCTGCCTATAACATTCAAATCCTCGTTTTGACTGGCTGGATCCTAGACCTTGAGGCCTTAGCTTATAGTTCCCTCATTCAAAATGCCATCCTTAATTAGACTCACACCACAACCTGATTTATGCATACCCCACTTTCACTTAACTTACTACATGAAATCATAACTTCGTGTCTGTAGCAATTCTCCCCAGAGTAGAAGGTGATATTGATGGTGGAAGAAATTTTGTTTCACCACTATATCCACAGACAAGCTGCTAAATAGACATTCGTCAAATTACATTATCCCTCGTTTTTGTACACTTTGCAGAAACTCATACTATGCTTCTAACTGTTAAAATATTTTATTTCAGACAATATTATTGGACGAATAAAACCACCATGCTTGTTATGATTCAAGAGGTCTATGAAATAACATGATTGTCTTTTTAAATTAAAAGCCAATGGTGTGTGTATTTAATTATTTTGGTTAATCAAAACATTCTTAAAACGTTCTTAAAAATGTGAGTGTTATGAGTTCAGTGCCTCTACTATTCCAAAACTTTAATTATTTAATAAAATTACTGACTTCCAAATATAGTTTGAGTGTCTATTTTGTTACCTATGACTGCTTTATTGTATAATTGTATGTTCTCCATCAGTGATTAAGAACTTTACATATGAATTTATATGAGATTAGATATTATATTTTGGTACATCTCATGATCATAATTATCATAAATGGACAGTTATAGCTATTAAATTTGGTAATGAACATACCTTAGGCACTCTGCTGAGTACTTTGTATGTATTATCACAACTAATTTTTACCAAAAACATATTAGGTTTTATTACTCCCTTTTATTGATAAGCTGAGACTCAGAAAAGAAATTCAAGGGGAGTAAAAATGATTGTATGGTAAAAATGTCTTTTAAACTATGTGATAAATTAAGTCATTTTAACTCCTACCCACCTCACCAAGTAAGCATTTCCAGTTAGCGCAACATCTACTAGGCACGGGAGTCCAAACTATTTGAGTTATATCATATAATAAAATAGTTCTAAAACAATAACTTACATTTTTGTAGCCCTTTACAATTTCCAATATGCTTTGACAAACATTACCACCTCACCACCCTGAAGTAGTGTAGGCAGATTTATGTCTCTATTGTGCAGTTTAGGAAACAGAAGCTCAGTGACTTGAAATGATTAGTCAAGGTCACAAGACAACCCATTCCTTCTGACTCTTGGACAGTGAATATCCTCCGTCTGGCCTTCCTGTTTCTTTAGAAAACAGTGTTTATTCTCACCTCATGGCATTTACACTTACATTTCCCGCTACCTGAAATTCTTTTATTCTATATATTTTAATGGCACACTTTCTCTCCTCATTGTAATCAGGTCTTCATGACTCCCCTTCCAAAATACTCATATTTTTTTCACCCCCTAAAATCTTACTATTTATAGATGTTTTCTTCATAGACGTTTTTGTCTATAAATTATAACTCAGAGTATGACTGAACCCTAGATCCTAAAACCATACCTATGAAAATTTATCTGTTTATGAAAAATTGGTAATTATAGTAACTAAATGATTTTTCTTCAAATTTATTGACTATTATATGTAGGTATAGTTTAAATCAAAGGAACACTTTTAAAATGCCCTGAATGTTATTATGGTACCTTTCAATTATCCATATCAAGACTTTGTGATTATATATTAAAATAAACTAGTGGCTCGTACACTAATTGATTAATGATATCAGTGTGATGGTAAAATACTGGCTGTTACCATCATTAAGAAATATAGGTACATTTAATACTGTTCTTTAAACCAAAAAATAAATAGTACTTATTTTTACTTTTTACTATTAAATAGCTTAACATCTATTAAAATTTGTATTTCCTAAAATCCCTTATGTATGTAATTTTTAAAATGTGTTGGAATGTCAATATGTCAATCTTGAAAAGTTAACTTGTTATACTAATATAAAACATTAGCATAAATCTAGTATGTTATTAATTTTGTCTATATTAATTACATGATGGACTTTGAGCTATACATTCTTTATAGCAATGACTAAGTGACAGTCAAATATTAGCTATTTCTCTTCAGAATTATGTGCCTCAATAATTCTTTACTAATTCTGATGAGACATTTCTCTAGATATATTATGTTGTATCATTTTTAAATTAAAAACTTCATTAGAATGTCCTGGTATTTTGACTAAAAGTAAATTATATACAGTCTACTGAAAAATCACTACAGTACTCTGCTATATCAATTGTTTGTAACAAATTAATACAACTATTAAATCTTATAATGCAAAATGAATTTTGGTTTGACTGAAAAAATATTTAAGAGTTTCATTTGATATACTTTTTAATAATTCTTAATTGTATAACATGTTATAGTTGTAAAAGGCAAATCCAACAGAGCAAAAGAAGTCTGTTGTATAATTTCTAATTAGAAGTAAAAGATTATTTTCATCATGATTTTTAGTTCTTTGAAAAAATGTAGCTTGTAATACTTCTGATAACACAATAGATGTACAAAGTACTTTTATAATTTCCATATTATAATTATTAATATTTTTAACTTATTTACCTGTATGTCTAAATGGCAAAGTTTTAATATGGAAACTAATTCGCAATTTACAAGTTTCCTATCAAGAATGATTGCTCTGGAAGAGAACAGATGTAATAAAATTTAATTATTTATAAATTCGAAGAAAATAAATGCTAATTTTATTCATTTTTTACTTCCTTTGACCTAGCACTTAAACAATGTGGACTTCTATTTCATTATTTGCACACAGAGGGTGACTCTATGTTCAGGTTTGCCCAGGATAGTTACAGTTTATAATTGCATCCTTGGTCTGACTGTTTTCTGTACTCCCATTCACTTTCAAAATTGTCCAAATTCTATGGTCATTCTATACTTAGGGAAAACTATGCTGTTGCAGGAAATGTTAATTGATATAAATGACCTCAATTTTCTTAATAATGATAAAAATGTTATTTGTTTACTTATAAATATATTTCATCTGTTATTATTCACTGAATTAAATTTTGTGGAACACATATACACAATCATAATTAATGTGAGTATTGTAAGTAGTACAATGTGAGTATAGTCAAGACTGTATCTGTGCAGCCTTGAGTTATTTAGACATATAATAAATTTTAATTTACACACTTTTCTTTTTCTGTTTTTAATTATCTTACATATATATATATAGCAGAATTTACCATCTTAGCCACTTTTAAATATACCGTTCAATAACGTTAAGTATATTCACATTGTTGTGCTTAATTTACATTTAAATAATACATTAGTAATGAATCATCAATACACTCTGAAAATATAACCGAACAAAACCTAAGCAAAATTACAAAATAGGTAAAGGGTGGTCCTTGGGTGGTACAGACAAAGCACAATCTACCAAGACAACGAAATCCAACATGCCTGGCACTGTGCCTGGAAACTGTTCAGGTAATAATAATCTATGAATCAGTACTTGGATCAGAATGGTTAAGTAATTTGGCTGTAGTCACACAATGAATAAAATGAAAGTTTGACCTAGTTTGCTCTGACTATAAATACCTGATATTTTTATCAAATTCTTCTGTTAAAGATCTGGGCTACAAAAGACAGTTCCATCTATAGCTAAGTCTCTGTAAACAAATGCTTCAGAATTGATTGCTTTTTTATTTTGCATAATAACTAAAGGTGCTATTTTTAAAGTCCATGATACAGAGCCAAACTCTGTTTGAATTCACATTCTCTATTTGAAACAACTGGCTATGTGGATTTAGGGAAGCCCCTGAAACTCTTAGAGCCTCAGTCTCCTCATCTGAATAGTCACTCTTCACTTGGAAATGGAGATATGGAGATAACAATAATACTTACCAAAAACTTGTTATGGGGCTCAAGCCACTTTTTATGAAGTAGTTCTTTGCAGTTCAAAGCAGATCTTTAGAATCAGAATAGCTATGTTCAAAATTGAGTTCAAAAGCTTTTAAGCTCATTAATTCTAGCATAATACTCAACTTAGTGCTTTAGGGTCTTCACTTGTAAAAATGGAAATAATTATAACACCTATGTTATATGGTTATTGTGAGGATTAAGTTAATTATGTACAAGGTATTTAGAACAATGTCTGGCACATAATTAGTGCTCAAAATGCAATAGCCATTATTGTGATAACTTTCTGTCATTTTTTGAGTTACAGTAATGTCAGCTGCAATTAAAAAATTCACAGTGTTCACTCATTCTTCTCCCCAGTTCCATAAGCATTTTATGACCATTACTTTGAACTCTTTATCAGGTAAATTACTTATCTCCATTTCATTAAGGTTTTTTCCTGAGGCTTTATCTTGTTCTTTCATTTGGAACATATTTCTCTATTTTTCATTTTGCTTGACTTTCTGTGTTGGTTTCTATATAGTAGATGAAAGAACCACCTCTCTCAGTCTTAAAGGAATGGCCTCAGGTAGCAGATGAACCTTTTCCTTCAGCCTTGCCCCAGCTCTTGGTCAGCTTGCAAACCTATCCCAGCAGATTATATTTTTATCTCCCAGTAGTTGAAGATGTGCCAAGACCTGCTAGTGACCCAAAGGGGAGAATCTCAGCACCCAGATTCAGGATGACTGGAAGCCAGACCTCAGCAAGCAATTTAAAAGTATGCAAAAGTATGTAGTCCTGAGGGGCTGCAAGAGTAAGCCCTACTGGCCACCAGAGCCAGGTGATCTGAGGTGTTCCCTGAATGGCAATCACAAAAATCAGGGCTCCAGGCAAGTGTATAAGCTCCTTTCTGGGAGATACCAGTGAGCCAAGCAAGGCAGAAGGGAAGCACCAAGATGGTGTCCATGGCATATGATCCTTAAGAGGAACTCCATAGGCCACCAAATGTGTGCCAAACCCGAAGCCTGCCCCTCAGGCTGACACTCCAGGACAAGCAAAGAGGTCTCCTTCACAGAAAGACTGGGGCTGTGCCTCTGTCTTCTGCCTGTGCAGTGCCCTAAGGGGGGTAGCCTGCCAGGAACTGTCTCTCCAATGGGCATAGTACCATGGTACCCAGGAATGCAAGGCCTCCTGGCCACCAGAGCCAGGTAACAAAGGGGTGTCCTTTGGGTGTCAACCCTCCAAAACAGGCACCAGACCATTTAAAGCTCTCCTCCAGGAGACAATAGCTCTCTGGAGTGTGGCAGATATGAGTGGGAGAATAACACCTGCCCTCCAAGGTGTCTGGGAAGTCAGCCCTTAGATGCATGCTTAATTAGCAATCTGCCCCTCAGGTCACAGTCATGATGATTAGCTAACAGGCCTCCTTCACAGAAAGGCCAAGCTCCTGTGTCTGTTGCATCCTTCTGTGCCCTAAGGGTGGGAGCTGTTTAAGAGCTCTTTCTCCATTGATAATAGTCCTGTGGGACCCACAAGCATAAGCCCCACTTGCCACCGGAGCCAGGTGATGTAGAAGTGTCCCCAGCAGCAGTCACAAAAATCAGGGACCATACAGGGGTATGAGTTCCTTTCTAGGTGACTGAAATTAATTACATGAAGAAATGTCAGAAAACTCAAAAATATATGCTGATTAAACAACATGCTATTGAACAACCAATGGATCAAAGAAGGGATCAAAAAAGAAGTTAAAAAAATACCTAGAGATAAATGAAAATGTAACACACCAAAATTTACAGGATGCAGCAAAAGTAGTTCTAAGAGGGGAACTGTTAGCAATAGGTACCTACACCTCAAGAAACCAGAAAAGTCTCAAACAACTTAACTTTACACCTCAAACAGCAAAAAAGAAGAATAAACAAAGCCCAAAGTTATTGGAAGAAAGGAAATAACAAAGATTAGAGCAGAAATAAATGAAATGGAAACTGGAAAGACAATAGAGAAGATTAATGAAACTAAGAGCTAGTTCTTGGAGAAGATAAACAAAATTCACTAACCTTTAGCTAGACTAACCAAGAAAAAAAGAAACAGAACTTAAATAAACGAAATCAAATGAAAGAAAAGACATTACAACTGATACCACAGAAATACAAAGGACCATAAGAGACATGAACAATTATACACCAACAAATTGCATGACCTGGAAGAAATGGATAAATTCCTAGAAACATACAACCTATGAAGACTGAATCATGACTAAGTAGAAAATCTGAACAGATAGATTACTAAGAAGGAGATTGAATCAGTAATCAAAAACCTCTTAACAAACAAAAGTCCAGGAGCAGATAGCTTCACTGGTGAATTTTACCAAGCATTTGAAAAAGAATTAATACCAATTCTTCTCAAACTCTTACAAAAAAAAAAAAAACAGTAGAGGGAGGAACTTTTCCAAACACACTTAAAGAGACCAGCATTAACCTGATACCCAAACCAAATGAGGATGCCACAATAAAAGAAAATTACAGTCCGATATTCATATTGAACATAGATATGAATAACCTCAACAAAATATTAGCAAGTCAGATTCAATAATACACTGAAAAGATCATATACTATGATCTATCGGGATTTATTCCAGGGACAGAAGGATGGTTCAACATCTGAAAATCAGTCAATGTGATACACCATGTTAACAAAATGAAGGATAAAAATACTATGATCATCTCAATAGATGTAGAAAAAAGCATTTGACAAAATTCAACCTCCATTTATGATAAAAATGCTCAATAAAGTAGGTATAGAGGGAGAGTACCTCAACATACTAAAGGGCATTTATGACAAGCCCACAGCTAACATAACACTCAACAATGAAAAGCTGAAAGCTTTTCCTCTAAGATCAGGAATAAGACAAAGGATGTCCACTTACTGCCACTGTTATGCAACATAGTATTGGAAGTACTAGCCAGAACAATTATGCAAGAAAATGAAATAAAAGGCATCCATAATAGAAAGGAAGAAGAAAAACTGTCACTATTTCGAGATAACATGATATCATGATATCATATATAAAAAACCCTAAAGACTCCATCAAAAAACTGTTAGAACTAATAAATGAATTCAGCAAGGTGGAATGCAACAAAAATCCGTTGCATGTCTTCACTAATAATGAACTATCAGAAAGAGAAATTAAGAAAACAATCTCATTTACATTTGCATCAAAAAAAAAAATTTAGGAATAAATTTAACCACAGAGGTGAAAGGCCTGTCTATTGACAACTACAAGACATTAATGAAAGAAATTAAAGATACAAATAAATGTAAAGATATTTCACGCTTATGGTAGGAAGAATTAATATTGTTAGAAGTCTATACTACCCAAAACAATCTACAGAATCAGTACAGCCCCAATCAAAATCCCAAAAGCATTTTTCACAGAAATAGAACAAACAATCCTAAAATTTGTATGGAATCACAAAAGACCCCAAATAGCCAAGCAATCTTTAGAAAGAACAAAGCTGGTAGCTTCATGTTCCTTGATTTCAAGTTATATTACAAAGCTACAGTAATTAATATTGTATGTTACAACAAAGAAGCCAAAAATATACAATTGGGAAAAGACAGCCTCTTCAATAAATGGTGTTGGGAAAACTGGACAGCCACAGGCAAAAGAATAAAACTGGACCAGTACCTTATACCATAGACAAAAATTAACTCAAAATGTATTAAAGACTTGAACATAAGACCTGAAAACATAAAACTCCTAGAAGAAAATATAGGAGGTAGGCTCCTTGACATAGGTCTTGCTGATAACTTTATAAATCTGACACCAAAAACAAAAGCAACAAAAGAAAAAATAAACAAATGGAACTAGGTCAAAATAAAAAGCTTCTTCACAACAAAGGAATCCATCAACAAAATAAAAAGGCAACTTGCTGAATGGGAGAAAATATTTTCAAATCTTATATCTAATAAGAAACTAATATTCAAAGTATATTAAGAAAACTCATAAAACTCAATAGCAAAAATAAAAAATCCAATTTAAAAATGGGCAGAAGACCTGAATAGACATTTTTCCAAAGAAGAGATAAAGATGCTCTACATTATTAATCATTAGGGAAGTATAAATCAAAACCATAATGAGATATTACCTCATCCCTGTTAGAATGGCTATTATCAAAAAGATTAGAAATAACACATGTTGGCAAGGATGTAGAGAATAAGGGACCCTTGTGCACTGTTGGTGGGAATGTGAATTGAGCAGCAACCAAGGAAAACAGTATGGAAGTTCCTCCAAAAACTTGAAAATAAAATAACTGTATGATCCAGCAATCCTAATCCTGGGCATATATCTGGAGAAAACTCTAATTTGAAAAGATACATGCACCCCAATGTTCATAGCAGCACTATTTACAATAACCAAGACATGGAAGCAACCTAAGTGTCCATCGACAGATGAATGGATAAAGATGTGGTATATATACACAATGGAATATTACTCAGCCATAAAAAAGAATGAAATAATGCCATTTGCAGCAACATGGACGGACCTAGAGATTATCATACTAAGTGAAGTAAGTCAGAAAGAGAAAGGCAAATACCATATGATATCACTTATATGTGGAATCTAAAATATGACACAAATGAATTTATTTACAAAACAGAAACAGACTCACAGATGTAGAGAACAAACTTATGGTTACCAAAGGGGATAGCAGGAAGAGATAAATTAGGAGTTTGGGATTAACTACCATATATTAAATAGATAACCAACAAGGACCTACTGTATAGCACAGGGAACTATATTCAATATCTTATAATAACCTATAATGGAAAAGAATCTGAAAAAAATATATATGTACACAACATTGTAAATTAACTATACTTCAATTTAAAAAATGGTTAAAATATTTTATTCAAATAAATGGGTATTATAAACATTAATTCCATGAAATATACCTGTTAGTAGGCGACGCTGAAAGTAAAGCAAATAAAAGTACAATTTCCTTAAGCATTAAAAAAAAAATCCAGACAAACAAGTCACATTTAGGGAGCTAATCCAGGCTAGACTAATTATAGTTGTCCTACAGGAGCTAAAAGTCTTAACCAGTTAGGTATTGGTACTGAAATAGAAAGATCATATAAACTCAGGTTATGTGTAGAAAGTGCAGTAACCTGACAAATCTATTTCCATGGAGAAAGAAGACTGTCTCTTCCATTTCCTCATTACAGCAGAAAATATACAGGAAGAAGCAGGAAGAACTGGAAGAGAGAGGGATGGAAAAAGCAGCTTCCCCTGATTACATGTTCCCAGATCTACGGCTCACATGCTGGTTCTTCATTTCCTGTCTTCCAAGACTGGAAGACCTCTGAACACTGAAGCACTGACATTGCTAATACTCTGCCCCTCTTGGAGGAGCTCAGTGAGTTTCCAGTCTCTGTAACCAAAAGAATCTTGACTGGAACAAAAAACACTGAGCTCAAAGAACCTAATCTGTTGTAAAGTTTTTGTACTTTCTCATGCCCCTGAAAAGAAAACAAAACAAAACAAAAAGCAAAAACAAAAAGAAGCTTCGTAAAACAATTACTAAGTGCTGAACACTTATTTCATGCTGTATGTCACACTTTGTATCATACCAAAACTATTTAAAGTGTTATCAAGTGATCCCTGAGAACACTTTTCTTGTAGAACTGTGAATGAATTCAACTGCACATGTGTTAAACATATTTTGTAACAATTCATGATATTGACTCATAAATTTGTATTTCTGTTATTACTAAGTGCATAACACATATGAGGCCCCAAATTTATGATCTTTAACTCTGAAAGAAGAATATTTAATTCAAGGAAAGAAGTTTGCTTTGGTCTTACTAGTAATCAAAATGTCTTTGATTTATGGAGTAAATTATATTTCTTCCTGTCAAACTTCAACAAAATAGTCCCTGTTGTTTCTTTTAAATAACTGGGAGATCAAAAAGGGCAATGGGGTTGAGGGTAAAAATGATCAATATTCCACTAGTTAATCTGAATGATTAAATTAAAAGTTTAAAGTCTAATATGTAGAGCAAAAATTTGTGTGAAATGGCTCTTCGTATTTTATGCTCTATGAGATATCATCTTAATACTAAGTTAAAATATTAGCTTAGATTAAATGTTCATGGTATAGTATATTAACTATAGTGATCAACTTTAAAGCAATAAAATATCTTCTTAAAGAATAAAAAATATCTAACTGGATTTTGTATCTATAATAGAGAAATTTAGAGAAACAAATTTTACTGGTTTTTAGATTTTATTTTACAAAAGACTGTTTTATATATATATATATGTATACACACACACACACACACATATATATATATATATAGTTTTCTCTAGTGAGGTAGCAAGGTAAGCATTAAGACATCCAAAGGGAAATCGAGGCATAAAAAGATTAAGTAATGTTCTAAGGTCATAATAAGAGGCAGTGCATTGCCTAGAACCAACGATCTTACCGCCCATCTAAGGCTTCATCTACTACACCAGGTTCCACAAAGCCCAAAGACTGTTTAATTCTATTCTAATGGTAAGGAGAAAATTGAATAGTGGAAGCACTTTCCTGAAAATCTGATTCTGTGTGTGTGTGTGAGTACATGTTTCATGTGCAGTTAAATACAAGCATTTTGTATAGAAAGAGCAGATATTTGATGGTGTTTCATAAAAAGAGAAGACAATTTGCAAATTCTACATATTTTGATTGAAAAGCTGTTGAAATGTTTTTTTGGTAAAGGCCTTCTCTAGAAACTATACTTGCTTTGGGCCCCAAGTCCAGTTTCTGTATCAGAGAATATACAAGAAACACATACTAAGGCGAGATAGTGTATTGAGAACTACAGGAAATGACTAAGTCAGGACACTAAAAGGATACAATTTCTTTGGATGAGACATCAGGAGAGACAAGCATGAACTGGGCATCGCCAGTACTTAAAAAAAATTCTAGCGTAGAGTCGGTACTCAATAAATATATATTTTAAACAACGAAAGGACAAAGCTTTTAAGAAGAGCCAGGTATACACTACCAACAGTAAAAGAGATAACTAGTGGGAAGCAGCCACATAGCACAGGGAGATCAGCTCAGTGCTTTGTGACCACCTAGAGGGGTGGGATAGGGAGGGTGGGAGGGAGACGCAAGAGGGAGGAGATATGGGGATACAGGTATATGTATAGCTGATTCACTTTGTTATAAAGCAGAAGCTAACACACCATTGTAAAGCAATTATACTCCAATAAAGATGTTAAAAAAAAAAAAAAAGAATAGCCTGGTTAAAAAAATTGTGTTGGAAAAGATTTTAAATTGAAATGGAGAATAAAAGGTAGTAAAATTCATCTCAATAGATTCCTTGTTCCCATATAAGATTTATAGGAACCACTTCCTGGAACATTTTGTTTATTTTTGTTTCTATCTTCATAGATTAATCAGTATATATCCACACTGTATTGAGATAATCAAGTGCTTTTAAAATTCATTAGTTAGTAAGATGTATTACTCGATTTTATTTATAAACTTAAAACTCTATGCTATCTAAACAGACCACCTTAACATTTGTGAATTATGCATTATTATCTTACTTATAATAATGAATAAGACTTTTTCAGTGATTTAGCATAGACAGTATTTTCCAAGGAATAAAAGGACAATAGAGTGGATTGGTTATAATCTGCCTTCATCATCACCATCACTCACAAATGCATATGCTATGGGCCTATTTACACATGATGTTTTGCCAGGTGCTTCTTCAAATACCGTATTCAGTGAATAAATCAGCAGCTAGATGACAGCAGTATTCCCCAAAACAATCAAACTTAAAAACAATATTGAAATATACAGTTATGCAAGAAAAATGCTTGCCTTAAAAATTCAGGACATTATGGGAACTCAATGTAGATATTCAATATTAAGTTCCATATAAAAAGCATGCCCTACTTTTTGAGAGTGATATTTATCGGAGAGCTCTTACTCTCCCAAAATGCTTTTGCATTTACTAGAAACAAATTAGAGCCGAAAGGTAACCGTTTTTTAAAAATATTCCATTCACTGAACTTTTATTTATACAGAGCTTTGAATTTGGCAAGAGTTCAATGCAAATCTTTCAAGTAGCACGTCCTTTTGTAAAGCTCTAGGATTTACTTCTAATTTTTCCTCAAACAAGTCCCGTCCTTTGCTCTCTCAGTTTTCTATTTCAGTATGTCAAATAGCAAATCTCAAAATAGAAAGGAAATAGCATGGATTTTTCATGACACTAAATACCAGCCCCAATTCTATTTTCCCTAATCTTAAGTGGAAAACAAGTGTCTGGGTGGACAGTATTTTTTCCCTGTCCTATAGTATAAAACTTTCGTCTAGTCAGTCATAAATCAGTCCCAGACTTAATCAGACTTTAAAACATTTTCTTACCCAGGTTCCATTTTACTCATATTTTGTAGCTTCATTATTTTTTTCTGAGAACTGCACAAAACTAAAGATTATACAACTGAAAAACAAGCCCTATCAATTCTGTTTATTATTGATAAAAATTTTACTCTACAAATATCAGTTATTCAAAATTATGACACAAATTTTCTAGACAGGTGTCAAACTGATACAGTTTGTCATCGAGGGTATTCAAATGCAATTATCTTCTACATCAAGGAGACTACTTTCTTATCTTTGTGATTTTCCAGTTATTCACTGACTACAAAATTTGAAAGCTGACATTCCTGCATTTCTAGTTTCCAGGATTACCAGCCCACATGTAAGGCAAATAGGGTGGCTCTCTCACTCCACCCTTATATATATAAGGATTTTAAAATGTCCTTTCTTGTGGTAAGTATAGTGAGTGTGACAGACACTGTTTATCCTCAACCAGCAAAATTTGTTTCTCCTCTTTCTTCCTTACCAGGATATTACTCCTCAGCACTTTTCCAGCTGGAGTTTTGTACAGAGAGATGAAACAGGAAGAGGAATGACTTTCTTTCTGATAAAAAAAAAAGAGAGAGAGGTGTGAGAAGACCTTCCTCACTGTTTGCTTTGAATTCAGTGAAGAGTAACATGATGGTTGGAGTTGCGGCACCATCTTGTGACCACTTGGGATGTGAAGACAGCTAAAATTTGAAATATACGCATAAAGCATATACAAAACACAACCTAAAATACATGTTCATAAGCTAATGAGTTTTCAAATAAAATATGAGGATAATTAAGGCAAATGCTAAATTTTGTCTTTTTTTCCCCTAGAATTAGTTACGTGTGAACTCTGCGTAAATTATTATTTCCACAGATCCAGGTAAGAGAATTGCCTGAACCAAATTATAAAATTAGTGCTAAGACTCCATTTCCTTTTGTATTATACAGATATAAATGTAAAATCATGTTTTCCACAACCTAAGTAATACTTTACTTACTTTATAAATTTTTTGGATGTGGTTTTCTTTTTGTGCTGTAGTTATAAACATATCTATATACCTAGAATAAAACGTTTTCTCAAAAAGACTGTGCTAGAATTAATTACTTTGACAGTAACTATATAGCATCTTATGATAAGAAATGAATTAAGGGTTGGCTACAACTGTGACATTAATTTCATTAATTTTATATCACAATATTAATTTCATATCACTTTCTGAAATATTCCCTTCCTTTCTATGTATTTCTGACTACATTCTAATAATTATACAACTTCAGGTATACAAAACTTATTCTCTGCTACTGCTACCCATGCCTTCTGAAAGCTCAGAATCTAAAACAAATCTAAAAAAATATTGAAACATTTTAAGATATAATTTAAATTAAATAATTAACCAAAATGAATAGACTGCATACTTGCCAAAATCTTTAAATTGCAAAATTGTGATTATACAATTATTTATATTTATATTAAACAGTTATTTCCAAATGTTCTTCACTAGTGAAGACCACTGAAAAGAAGAAACTCACCACCAAGTTTACTATTATTATTTTAGGAAATAGTTACAGTGTAAACATTTAACATATTCCTTTCCATTCTCCCTTTTCCTAATGATCATTTTCAACTTACAGGAAAGTTGCCATTGGACTAGGGTTAACCTGTTTAAATATACTAAGCTCTATCATATGGGTTTTAAAAGGAAACTCAATTCACTGTGTTGAGAGATCAGTCTGATCTCTGATCTCACTAAGACATTTGGACAGATGATTATGGCTGTTCAGTCAATGCAAGAGTCGATCACTGCCAAGACTTCCTCTCTCCAGTCATGGATTAGTGACCTTTGGGCAACTGCCTATGCAAGAACAAAAAGATGCACGTGTCTCTGTCTGAAATCCTCTGTAGTCATTCTAACTGACTGCAGTGATATCTACTGGTGACAGCGGAGAAAGCTGACAGCTGCAGGCCCTGTTGTTGCAGCCAAAAAGCCACTCTTGTGGAGATCTTAGATGAGTATATTAAGTCCTTTTACTAGCTCAGCTGGTGAAGTTACTTTAGCTCACTTGGCATGAACACTGGCCTGAGAATAGTAAATCAGCTCTTAAAAGTATCTTCTTGTCATCTGAATTGTAAATGTTCAGTGAGCTAATACTAAACCCCTTTTGTAAATAGAACTGACCCTTCAGTGCTATAGTGTCATCCAGAAACATTTTTTCTCATTTTGCTAACTTTTCTTTTCCTTTGCTTAACCCCACTTGCCCTTCTACACACAGTAAGCGGAAATCTTAGAATAGCTCAAGATTAGATATCATAAAAAGAGGAGCACAGGTGAACAATCCAATACTTTAGTGTGCTGGGCTTCCAACAGTAAAATACAGGCAGGAGCTCAACTTTAAATTGTTTGTAGAGAAGAGTAGGGAAAAGAATATCCGCTGTCAGAAAATGTAGACCAAATGAAACATACCGTTAGGTAACCCACAAAGTGCCACTTTTTTAAAGTAACAGATACTGTCAAACTTTGCCCCAAATTATCTGAAGCTGTTGGTGATGCTCTAGTTTCGATGGCTTAAGCAAATAATAGAAGTTCATCACTTTCAATATACAGTAAGTCCCCTACATAGGAACGAGTTCCTTTCCAAGAGCGCGTTCGTAAGTCCAATTTCATCGTAAGTCCAACAGAGTTAGCCTAGGTACCCCACTCACACAATCGGCTATGTAGTACTGTACTGTAATAGGTTTATAATATTTTTCACACAAATAATACATAATACATAAAAAAACAAACACACAAAAAATGAGGACAACATTTTTTATCTTACAGTACAGGACCTTGAAAAGTACAGTAGTACAGTACAATGGCATACAGGGGCTGGCATTGAGTGAACAGGCAAGAAGAGTTACTGACTGGAGGAGGGAGAGGAGGTGGGAGATGGTAGAGCTGAAGGATCGACAGCAATAGGAGATGGGGGCAGGCTGCAATTTCACTCATGCCTGACGTTGATGGCACAGGTTCTGGTCCCTTGTTGGATTCAAATCTATCTACCTTCTTGAAAAAAACGATCCAGTGATGTCTGGGTAGGAGCTCTTTTTTTCTCGTCACAGATGACATGGTAGCGCTGGATTGCATTCTGAACGGCTGCTGCAGCCTTTGAGTACTGTTCTACGTTCGGGTCCTGTGCCTCAAAAACTCACAGTGCCTCCTCAAATAAAGAAAACCCCCTTGCCTTTTCCTGCATCGTGAATCTCTTCGGTTCTTCAGTTACTTCTTCTTCCTCTTGTCTCTTTTCATCCTTTCTCTGGGCCTCCAATTCCTGGCGCTTCTTAGCAGTACCAGCTACATCACCGCTGCTTTTACCCTTGCTTCTGGACATCCTGGGCTTGAAATAAAGATACTGTACTACTGTACTCTATAAAGTACTGTACAGTAAAGCACACAAAAGTACAACTACTTGTAGAGGATGCACGCACGTGACTATGTACGCCAGAAACGTGAACTAACTTTCGTGATTGGACATGTGAATGTCCACTTCATCACTGGGAATAAACTATTCCACTAAATTACAATGATTTAGTCCTGCTTTAGGTGTGACAGAATCTACGTTTACACATTTCCTTTATCTAACAATACATAAAATACTCCTCCATACACAGTCACAACAATGACAAAAAAATCTGAAGACTCTAAAGTCCTACTTTTAACATAGACAAATAATGACTAGAGGCACGAAACAAGTTTTCCAGCAAAGAAAGTATGCAATTAACAGAGAAGCTAACTGAATTTTTTCTTACTTGAAATACTTGAGAGAATGGGCTGTGTTTTATTTCCTTTTACGCACTCAATGCTTTGAACATAGGACAGCAGAAATAGTAGATGCTTAATAATTCATTGCTAACTTTAAAAAATGAATAAATGACATTTATAAGCAACAACACATCTTGCCATTTCTGAACTTAATTGGAAAGTAAAATGGGCAAAATCAAATTTAGACGGTGCAGTGAAAGCTACAAAAAATAAAATAATTTTTCTATCCTTCCTAGGATGCCCTTATAGGTGAACTTAATTGCTTGCTTTATCTAATTAGAAAACCTCTAAATATCCCAAAGATTATAAAGTTTCTCTCATTCACCACATTTTAATATGATCAAAGTGTTATAAATTACATGGTTTAAGCATTTTACTAACATGTTCTGTTTAGGATAAGTAATATTTTCATTGAAACCTTCTTTGTAATTCTTCCCCAAAACTGGGAATCCCACTTTTCAGAAGTAGATCTTGTTATCTGGCTTAATTTAAAATTAATATGTTTATAATACTTTCTCTTTATAGGAAAATCAGAGCAGCTCACTTTCTACACTGCTACAGGTTTACAGAAGGATAAATCAAATCCCTTAAAGCATATAATTATATACAGTTTCACCCTACAGAACAAGCTGGTCTTTAAACTGGGTTTTAATTTTATGTTCCCAAAACCAGTATTGCTCATTTTTAAATATGTTCATTTAAAATATTTTAAATATTGCTCACTTTAAAATGCTCGTTTAGTTTGCCAAGCTCAAGTGCCCTCAGGAACACCTTTCCCTGCAGACTCTAAAGATCACAAATGGTATGATTAGGATAAAGATAAGAAACAATGGCTGCAAGACAGAGAGGGCTGCTTGGTCTGCTCTTGGAAGCACAAATTCCTTCACATACACAAGATGCCATCTGTATGTCTAAGGCCATTCACAATGCAAACAACAAGAAATGTCTATAGATCATAATGAGACATGTTTAAAAACTATTTGGTTGGGGCTCCAGATCTGCTGAATTGCTCAATTACTCAAATTTAACTCTCCACAATGATTTCTTATTATATTGGCTTATATAGACACTAAAATAGAAATTAAAATGCAGAAAAGCATCCAGGCAATTAACTGAATAAAACTCAAAGGAATAATATGTATGGACACGCACTCTTTAGAATCCTGGCTACAGCTGGATTTCATCCACCCTATTATTTGCTTATTGTTATAATGGTAAGAGAAGTTCCAAACTAAAAGTTTATGTGAGAATTTTATTAGTTCTACAATTCCTGCCAATATTATTCATTTTCTAATACCACAATTATCTGTAGTTAATCCAAATACGTGCCTTATTTTTCTTAAAGGTGGTACAGTGTGTGTTTGTTTATAATTTCAATTTTCTCATCAGAGACACCCGCTTGAATCTGGGGTTCTCTTAGTTACTTTGCTCAATTGCTAAATCCTCTGAATCTGTTACCCACCTACAGATATAGATAACACCTTTAACTGAGCATTTGTTTAATACCTTTAGTTGAACATTTGTATACTTCCTTTAATTGAACATTTATTCAATATACTGTATATTTTATATTAGTAATAAATGTATTAAATTAATAACAACAATAATAATAGTTATGCTAATTTAATGAAAAGACCTGTTTGGGATTTGATAAAGAAAATCAGTGCTAATATTGAGGTCTACAAAGTATTTCATCAATCTTTCATTTGATCATTTAGGAAAGTTATAATTTAAAATGTCATTTAAAAAATTATGTTGTCCCTCTTGCACTGTTGGTGGCAATGAAAATTGATACAGCCACTATGGAGAACAGTATGGAGGTTCCTTAAAAACAAAAAATAGAACTACCATACGACCCAGCAATCCCACTACAGGGCATATACCCTGAGAAAACCATAATTCAAAAAGAGTCATGAACCACAATGTTCATCGCAGCTCTATTTACAATAGCCAGGACATGGAAGCAACCTAAGTGTCCATCAACAGATGAATGGATAAAGAAGATGTGGCACATATATACAATGGAATATTACTCAGCCATAAAAAGAAACGAAGTTGCGTTATTTGTAGTGAGGTGGATGGACCTAGAGTCTGTCATACAGAGTGAAGTAAGTCAGAAAGAGAAAAACAAATACCGTATGCTAACACATATATATGGACTCTAAGGGAAAAAAAAAATGGTCATGAAGAACCTAGGGGCAAGACGGGAATAAAGATGCAGACCTACTAGAGAATGGACTTGAGGATATGGGGAGGGGAAGGGTAAGATGTGACAGGGTGAGAGAGTGGCATGGACATATATACACTACCAAATGTAAAATAGATAGCTAGTGGGAAGCAGCCGCATAGCACAGGGAGATCAGCTCAGTGCTTTGTGACCACCTAGAGGGGTGGGATAGGGTGGGTGGGAGGGAGGGAGACACAAGAGGGAAGAGATATGGGGATATATGTATATGTATAACTGATTCACTTTGTTATAAAGCAGAAACGAACACACCATTGTAAAGCAATTATACTCCAATAAAGATGTTAAAAAAAAACAACAAAAAACCTCAGCTTTAGTATGTCAGAGAGGTTCACAAGGCTGTCTTAAAGAGTGTAGACCAGGTTGGCTTTCTTAGACTAAATATGAAGGCAGAAGGCAAAACAATGAACTGTATCAAGTAATATATCTATCCCTGTTAAAAAATTTGTTTTATTATATTTTTCTTAAATATTTATAAGCATAAAATTGGTTATAATTAGTCATGTAACTATACCACAAAAACAAATTAAGTAAATTAATGAAATTAAGCAAAAAAAAAAAAAATTATGTGTCAAATTTGCACAAGCTAAGAAACTCATCCTCCCACCAACCCACAATAACATACAGAACTCTGGGATACAAGTCGTTTGCAATTATAAATTTGCAGTATGGGTCACCAAGGAGGTGTGGCACACAATTCTTTCGGAAAAATTCTTTGCAAAGTGTCACTATTTACCTTTTTCTGTTGGAGGTGGGAAGTATGGGTTTCACGGTAAACCAAAAATACACTATGTTTCTCACTTTTAAATTTTTAGCATGAATTTAGAAAGGTTTGAAAAAGTCCTGCAGTAAAAACATATTTGATCATAAAACACCTCTGAGTGGTTCACCTACAAAAATGCTGGTTTATAGACACGGAAGAAGCACAAACATAAGATAAAGAGAAACAGTGGAAACAAAGGCTCTTATAGACTTAAATGATATCTAAATAAACAATTTATTTTAAGAAAAATATATAAGCTTATTTTGATCGCGTTCCAACTTTCGTAGGTACATTAGAATGATTATTTTGGCTCAAATGGATAAAAATCAGAGTAATCATATCAATGACTATACTGAATAGGTTTTAATGACATAATGAAGCACAACTTCAAATTATGAAAAACCAAAGATTTTAAAAATCTAAAAGAAGGACACTTTTGAATACTAAATCCAGTTTTAAGAAGCTCTGCAAATCAGCAGTTGCAATCAAAGTATTGTTTATTGTAGTCCTGATGTTTTATATTGCATATGGTGGTTTCCTCTGTTAAATGATAAGAGAAAATATCAAACATTGAGATTATGGCTATCTTTGAATATGAGAAACAATGAACTAGAAAGACGGGAAATCTGGCAGGGAAGAATCCCAATCTGCAAAGATAAGAGCGAGTAGTTAAGATGACTAAGAAGCTAGCAGATAAGCTTCCCACAACTCCAGAGCGCTAAAACTCCAGGGATCCAGCAAACTAGTTTATCACCCACAGCAACACAAACAGCAGAATCATCAGTGTAGTAATGCAGTCCTTTCCCAGCCAGCGTCCCAAGGACACAAAATGGGCCCAAATGGAGACCCTACACAAGGTGGGTTGTGCCACAGCAGAGGAGCCTAGGTTTCAAGGGCTCAGAACTTTTTGTTGCAAGAAGCATACAAGCCAATCTTCTCCCCTGGGGAGTGAGGAGTTGCTACTAGTCGCTTGTGGTTTTCTTGACCTATACTTGACCTATACTGACCACAGTGGAGACCACTTAAACAACAACCTCTGGTTGTTATGGGGATGGCCTTGAAATCATCCCCGGGTATGGTGTTATATCAGCACCTTTAAGAAGGAACAGAGTAGACAAAGGAAAGAAAACCACTTCAAAGCCAAAGTACTATCTGAGAAACAACAATGTTGAACTAGCCAAAATATAGCATGAAAGAGTGGGAAAGTTGGAAACTTGGCCCGACCACTAAGCCAGCTTCATGTCAAAAAAGGCCCAGAAGGTCATTATGTTCTGGCTTAAAGACGTTATCCACAAAGTCACAGGAACCACAGAAAATATTAAATTGAGGAATGATATCCCATAATACATTTTTTGAAATGAAAATTTTATTCAGTGGGAAAAGGGACTTACGGAACATCTTAAGTCAGTTAATTTAGAAAGGAAATAGTGGAAAGTACTCAAATGATAAATGATAATGATGGCTAGAACTTAGGAGGTAGCAATCAGATGAAGAAATAGTAGTGGACACTTGAAAAGATGGCATCATGAAATTCTTGGTGGTCAATTAATTGTGTCTGCTGAGAAATAAACAGGAGTTCAGGAGGATTACCAACTTTAATATATCATGTTCAAAAGCATGATCAACAAGGTGGGCATTTAGGGAAAGGATCAGGTTGGAGACATTATGGTAGATTGAATTAATGCTCCTAGCTGCTCACTCTTTCTCTCTGTAATAGGGTCATGCATTTCCACTCATTGTTTTATCACTTGCCCAGGGGTAGAAATATAAGACCAATTTTATTGACTTTGAGCTTAGTCAACTGACAAGTTTTGGTCAAGGAAATGTGAGTGGACATGATTTTACCATGATCTCATCCAAGCAAGTTTTAAATGTTACTGTGAAATATGGTTTGAGGTATTGCATTCCTACCATCTGCAATTACAACATCCAGATAGTGGTCCCAGAGTTAGAAGACATGCAGACTCCAGTCAAGCTTAGCAGAGACACAATTGATGTATGCCCTTTATGCAACGTAAACAAGAAATAATAGTTTTTATAATCCAATGTGGAAATGGGGTAGTTTGTTATCACAAAATCTAACTAATAAATGTGTTTGGTTCAGTTTAACATGTCAGGTTTGAGTTACTTACTGAGAAATCTAAAGAAAATATCTAATATAAAGTCATTTGGGTACAGAAAGTACAGAAATATTAAGAGGCAAAGGATGAAGATTACAAAAAGAAAAATGTATCTCTCAAAATACATTGCCAATAATAAAGAGAATTATTAAATAATTGCCTTTTCCTTGGCAATAAGAAGATAAGAAGTCATCTGCGACACCTCTCTCTAAAGAAGAGGGTGTCAGAGGACAGGCCTAAATTTCAGCTCCCAAAGTAAAAAACTTTTTTGGTTCCAAGAAAAGCAAGAGCAAAAATGTATGTAATTGAGATGATGAGTAGACCTGTGCTCATGGAATGAGCACTGTACGATAATGACTTTTTGGAAATCCCACTTTACATCATTAAACCTACAATTTCCCTAGAAATATAGGCATCTTGGGAATTTTCTTTTCACTTTGAAGAGTAATCTAAGAGTGCCATCAGAAAAGTAGTTGACTCAGTTTTATTAATGACATAAAGTGTTAAGATGCTTGGTTCTAAAATATTCTTTCATTTGATTTCAATCTACTGCAGTCTTAAGCATGAGATGGACGATAGCAGCTCTCTGAAACTTTTCTATGTGAGTTCACAACATTAAAGTGTTCCAGTGTCTTATGATTAAGCAAGTTAAGCTCTTATTTTATCAGTAATGTGGATTAATTTTATCTTTTACCAACCCTCTGACCTTCTAGAATTAATTCAGCTGTACAAGAATGAACCATTTATGGAATGAGAACCGCACAAAAAGTATAGCTCATCTCAGTTCCTGGGTTATTTATGCAAATCATTTTCTTCTATTGTAAATATCCAAGTTAGTAGGCAATTTCTAGAGGACACATGGCCTGTCTTTTTTATAAAAGTCACAAGTATGTCTGAACATATGTTTTTTATACCCAAACACTTAAGGAATCAAAAAATGAAAATAAAAAGTCTTTAAGAGTTTGTTATTCATCAGCACATTCAGGAAAGAACAATGTCTTTATTTCTGTATCTCCAATGTCTAGCCAGTACATGCCACATAATTATAAGTATTAAAGAAGAGACTGAAGAATGCCTTTCTCAGCCAAGGCAGTTCAATAATGTATGCAAGGATGTATATATAGCATATAAGAAGTGCTTGAAGATACATGGCAAAGATTAGCTCTAGCCAGTACTATTAACAAGTTGATTAATAAAATTAAGTTTGAGATGGAGACATATTTGAGAGGTAGACAATTTTGAGTTTGGCACTAGGTACCCAACCAGGGATTTTTGCAAGGCTATGTTCAATCTGTACAAGCTAAACAATGATGTGCAGAAAACCAAGTCATCCTCGAGAGGTGAGGCAAGATACTTCTTACACAACACGAGCTGGAGGTCAGCTTTCAGAAATCCGAACTAGAAAGTAAACCACCAAGAAAAGATTTCAACTGTTCAGCATGGGTCTGAGTCTGATATTCAATCTGTGTTTAAGTATACAGGTAAAAAATAGTTGGATAAGAAGGTTCAAGCAAGGGAATAGGATTCTTGAAATGTAGCAGTGGTCTTTCTATATAAACTATCAAATATGTCTGTCTCCTAGAATAAGATATGTTTCGGTAAATGCTAGTGATAATGAAAGAGGAACACATTTTCTGGAGAGATTTCAATAGTCCTCCAGTTGGATCTTAGGGCGGAAATACCTCTGCAGTTCATTTTCTCTTGTGATTGTCTCCAATTCCATTTTAAGAATATGCCTATTGTGTGGAATATGAAGTTTTACATGGTTGCTAAATAGGTCAATTTTTTAAATGAATTTAGTTTTTAAATTTAATTAAAACACTAAGCTTTAGACTTAATTTGTCATTAGCCATTTCATGGAAATGGATATTAAAATAAATAAATATGTACAATCTGCATAAATGTAAATGTAGCCGCATTTTACTACCAAATGTTCCATATTTTGTCTTCACTTTGAAGGTGATAAGTAACACAATTTGCAGAGATTTAAAAAAAAAAAAAAGAATGTAGTAGAGAAGAAAAATGCCTGGTTTAGGTAAAGGATAGACTCCAGAATTCTACGGATTTTCCACATCCTGGAACGCTAAAAACTATGACTCTAGATAAAAGAGGAAGAAAGCTAAATTAACTGACATACTGTTAATTATGCCATATATGCTATTCTATTTCATGATCACAGCAATTCTTTTAAAAAGAAACTATTATTTTCAATTTTCAGACAATTTGAGGTTCAGAATGCTCAAGGAAATTGTGCAAAAATCACATAGCTAGCAAGCAAGAGTTTGATATAAACCTACTCCTGCCTTATTATTTTATTCATGCAGCAAGCATTTATTAATAATCTGAAGTAGACCAGGAACTGTTCTAGGTAAATACAGCTCCAATAAACTTTGAAATTTCCTGTTTTATTTTCTTAGGTAAATCATCTAACCTTTTCATTGTCAGTTTCTCCATCCATAAAATGCAGATAATTCTATCTGCCATACAAAGTTAAAATAATATACATGAAATTATTTTATAAGTTTTAAGGTGCTATTCAAATATTAGTTTAAAGTAAATAATTGGTTTCATGTTTTTGTATTAGCATAGGCAAATATTTGTACCCACAATGGCTAAGATAAAGAATAGAACTTTGGGAAAGCATTAAACAATTGTACCTGATTGTTTGTGTCCATTCAGGCTGCCTTAGCAAAATACCATAGACTGGGTGGCTAATAAACAACAAAAACTGAATGCTCACAGTTCTTGAAGATAGGAGGTCCAAGATCAAAATGCTGGCAGGTTCAGTATCTGGTGAGAGATTGCTTTCATGTGCACAGTTGGCACTTTTTTGCTGTGCCCTCACATGATGGAGCGAACAAGAATATCTCTGTGAGGTCTCTTTAGTAAGGGCACTAACCCCAATCATGGAGACTCCACCCTCATGACCCAGTCACTTTCCAAAGGCCCCACCTCCTAATATCATCACTTTGGACAATGGGTTTTTTTACATATGAATCTGAGGAGGACACAAACATTCAGACAATAGTGCCAATAATAATATAAAGCAACTCTATGGGAATAGGGCTTGGATAGAGGAAACAAAGAAAAACGTTGTTCAGAATATACTTTTTGAATTCAAGACAGGTGAGTTTTCAAAGTTAGGGTTAGAAGTATGTAATTTTTATGGGGATACGAGTAGGCTTGTAACATTAAATTATGAAACGTTTAATGTTACCTTGAAGTGTTGCTGGCCTCTTTTCTGCAATGATTTGTAAAGGTGGAAAATAAATATTGGCAGTTCAGAAAAAAGAATTTGAAGTGGGCAGGGCATTAGGTAACAAGTGATGATACTAAGATAAAGCAACAGAGAAAGAGAAAAGAAAATGATAGAGAGATGGAAGAAGGAAGAGTAGGGACAAATAGAAAGAAGAGAAAATGAGATATTAAAAAAAACAACTGCTGGAGATCTTAGTATCATATACACTATTCTGAGTTGCTCTACAGGCAATTTCTTCAAATATGAATATTGATATTCTTTGGACAATATATAAAAATGTAATATTACAAAGCCACCATAAATATCATTAATACTGTACACAATTCAATTGAGTTTAATATAAGGTCAATAATTAAGATCACCTAAATTAATACATTGACTATTTGGTAGCCTTTTTATTAAAGTTCACATAATGCCTTAAAATTTTCCATATACTATGTTGTAATTTCCTCAGAACGTAGTTAAATTTGCACACTAACAAAGTAAAAATTGAATGTTATTATCAAGACTCAACAGACTATAATGATTTTCATGTTTATAGTTCAGACATCAAGTTAAGGAGTTATTGCACCGTTTGAGAATTATTTTGTATCATAGAGGCAAAAGTATAAGGCATTCTTCCAGAATAAGAAAAACCCGTAATTGTTTTTAGGGGTAAGGTGGGTAAAGATGAGGGAAACAAATATTTATAGTAAATGAATCCACACATTAATAATTTAGGCTGCCTTGTATGGACTTTGTATTTGTTTTGCTATTTATGTATACTTAGATTCTTAAAGTATTTATTTTATACCATAAACAATTAATTATATATTAATGACTGGTTACAAAACGTGAAAGCATCATAAATTGCAGGGGATTAGAATGGACGTTAAAATTATATATTCCAGTGCTATTAAAAATGTTACAGCATCAACACTATTGAGATGATGTCTGATGTGAAAACCTAATTATGGCAAATATAAAATGCCAGGTAAAATAATTTAATATGCTTTCAGATATATATAGGTCTGAAGAAAATTAAGAGAGGCCAGGGAACATAATGGAATGTGGTTCTAGAAAAGTTGCAAGCAATGAAGTTGCCAGATGCCACCACAGAATAGAAAAAACCCAGGTATTAGCTCTTTTCCACATAAAGATCAGGAGCTCGTGAAAGGTAGGGATATGTACTGGAGAATACCACACACAAAGCTAATCTTAGGATGAAGTAAATGCCTGAAAAAAGGTAAGAAAGAAATAAAACTGCACCAAAGAGAAGCAGACCATAAAGAAAATTCTAAACCTGCTTTGGTATTTGGAGATGTTAAATAAATAAATAAATAAATAAATAAATAAATAAATAAATAAATAAATCCCTTCTGAGATATAACTGGCACTTTAACAATGGTTTAGTAACAGGTTTCAGTTTAAATTTACAGTGCTAACTCAAGGTTTTAAAATTTAAGAGGAACTGGGCTTGCAGTGCTCCCAGGAGCCTGATAAGATCAAACACAATTTCTTCTGTAAGAACAGCCATGCAATTCATCCTCAAGAATTACCACAGATAGAATGACAACAGTGATGAACTCACAATCCAAAATTACAAAATAAATAAGGAAAAAGCTTCCAATAGTAGGAGTCATCTGTAATAACTAACAACAGAACCAACTCCACAGGTACTCCCAAACTTAAATGTTTTTTTAAAAATGCAAAACTATTATATTTTTATGTTAAAGAAGTAAAGTAAGGAAAGCAAAGTAAAAATTGACAACCCTAAACTATTATAAATGGTTAGGCAGCCTTGACATTTAGTAAAATGGAAATTTTAGGGACAATGAACAAACACATATACACACACAAATACTATGTAATGGTGATGTTAAACATCAGATTAGACAAGAGCTAAAATAGGAATTAGTAAAATTGAAACTAGAAGCAAAGAAAGTATACAGAATGGAGCACAGAGAAACCACTATATGAAAAACACATAAAACAGAGTGAGATAAATTGGAAAAAAATAGAATATCCAAGGTCCTTGTCATAGAGTTTCTAGGAATAGATTAAAAAAAAAAAATAGCAGTCAATTAATGAAAGTCACCATTCTTCAAATTCAGAAAGTCTAAAGAACCTGAAGCAGAATAAATAAAAATAAATCCATTCCTAGTCACTTAAATGTTAAACCACAGTTAAACAGTGAAGGTAAAGAGAAAGTCACAAAACAGCCATAGAGAAAAAACGTTTTCTACAATTGGAAGAAGAATTAAATGATAACTGATTTCTCCAGAACAACAATGGAAGTCAAAAGAAAATGGAATAAAAATGTTAAGAGGAAACCACTTTAAACCATAGAAATGTAACTGCACTGAGCTATTTTTCAAAATGAGGGCAATTAAAGATTTTTTATATAAACAAACATAGAGCATGCCTAAACACAGTTCATTAGAGACACTAGAGCTAAATTACTAGACATAGTAAAATGTAAATTGGGGAGGCAGTAATTATAACTTCTTGATTTTTCTTTTTGTTTTTTGCCTGGCATGTGAAAAAATTAACTGACTATAGATTTTAACTCAAGTATACATGATTAAAGTATTAATGACTAACTTTTAACCTAGAAGAGATGCAGAAAATATATATTTTAAACCAGGAGGAGAAAAGTTTAATGAAGTGAAGAAGAGCTTTAATCAGATCTAAAGAAAGCTAGAAAAGAGTAAAATAAAGCAAAATAAAATAAAATGGGATGAAGAAAACAAAAACAAAGTGAAAAAGTAATCTAAATATATTAGTAGCTGCAATACATGGGGATGGAAATGGACTAGATGAGTCTGAGTCGAATGCATGCAGTTTAAAAAAATACCTCCAAAAACAGAGCCATGTAAACAGTATATAAAGGACTGCAATAATAACTAAGAAAAAAGGAGCTGGTAAATTTTAAAAATCATTTATATATTATATGCTATAACACATAATTAGTACATTATAAATTCATATTTACAATTTTTACTTTATAAATGATTTAATTCTTTATTATATATGTATACTTAACATATTATATATTAATATTTATATGATTTTAAAATATCAGTTCCTATATATGAATGAAAATATCAGTGTGAACTTGCAAACTGTGAATGCAGAGATGTCTAAACAAACCAAATTCCTAGAAAGAAGAGCATATCTCAGTTTGCAGGTATCAGTGCTTCTTTCCTCAAAGAGGTGGGTACTTCTTCATTCTGTGCATGGGGATCAGATCAGGTATGATACAGGCTTCAAGACTCTCCGAGACTTGGGCCTTTCAGGAGCAACATTAAACTGAGTTAAAAATGTAAGTGTTATGGACTGAATGTTTGTGCCCCGCCCCATAAATTCAATGTTGAATCCCCAAACCTCACTGTGGCTGTATTTGGAGATGGTGGACGCTAACGAAGTAATCAAGGTTGTATGAGGTCATAAGTGGCACTGATCTCATAGAACTGGTATCTTTTGATGCCTTCCATGTTTGCCACTGCCCATGCCTTGTACTACTCAGATCCATTTGTCCATACATGTTCAGGGACTGGGTCCTCCAATGTACCAGAGATCCTCCTATTCAGGGGAAACTCAGTAGATAAATGTTAGTGAAATTAACTACAGTCCACTATGCAATTGGTCTAGGGCTGCAACTGGAATTCATAGCCTCTCCATGCTAATTTTTGTGGTTTATCTGGTGCTGTGGTTTAATTCCTCATTCGTGGTGGTTCTGAGCCTACAGTAATCATACTATTCTCAAGATACGGTTGCTACATTTGTCCATTCACAGCCACAACTGGGAACAAAACTACCAGGAGGCACTCATGTAGATCACTTGAGTTCCGCACGTACTCCTCTCTTTGCCATTGTGTAAGAGTAGTTCTACCTCCTCCTTCTGATTGGAGTGAAGTACTATCATCAAGATGATGATTCTTCTTTCCTTCTGGTACCTGGACACATGGCTTCAAATGTACCTTGGTGTCAACTGTAGCTTGAAGATTAACTGGCCCATGGCTGTGTCTCCTGGCAAGAGTGCACCCTCTTTGGGACAAAGACCTCTAAATACTTAGAGCCAAAGTTAAGGAGATAAGAACTCAGATTCTTCCAGTGGATCATTTGGGTGATGGTAATTAGGCCTATGCTTACTATATTAGGCAGAATTCTCCAGAGAAACAAAACCAATAGGATGTGTACATGTAGAGAAAGAGATTTATTTTAAAGAGTTGACTCACTCAATTGTGGAGGCTTGACAAGTCCAAAATCTGATGGGGGAAGCTGGCAGCCTAAAGAGTGAGGAAGGACTTGCAGTTTGAGTTCAAAGGCAGTCTGCTGGTGAACCAGGAAGAGCTGATGTTGCAGATAAAGACCAAAGGCAGTCTTCTGGCAAAATTTCCTCTTACTCCAGGGAGGTCAGCCTTTTGTTCTATTCAGACCTTCAACTGATTGGATAAGGCCCACCTACATTCTGCAGAGCAATTTGCTTTACTCATGGTCCACTGATTTAAATGTAAATCTCGCCCAAAAATACACTCACAGAAACACCTAGAATAATGTTTAATCAAATATCTGGACACCCTGGCTCAGTCAAGTTGACATATAAAATTCACTATCACACTTGCTTCTACCTCCTGGTTCCCTGGTTTTTATTGCAGACACAGCCTCAAATGGGGGTGTCTAATTCAGTATAAATACTACCATCTTGGATGGCATACAGCTTCTGAGATGACACGTCAGCTGTGCTTTAGCTGGCCATCTATTTTCTCAGGCCATCAGCTTCTGTATGATACAGAAAGAAATGTAATTAGTGGCTTCCATGGTCATTGGCCCACTTTTGTATCTTCTTTGCTGTGAACTGGGACCTTCTGTCAGATTATGTACTATGTGGGATCTCATACCTATGGATTTAGCATGCTGTAAACTCCAGATAATGATGCTGACTGAGGCTTTACATGCAGGAAAGGCAGACTCATAACTGGAGTAGGTATCTATTCCTATAAGAATAAATCACTTACCCTTCCAGGATAGAAGGTTCCCAATGTAGCCAATGTGCCACCATGTGGTTGGTAATGCAACAAGTTGAGTTTACTTGGTCGTTCAATAGTTTTTCACGATGGATACTTCCTGGTGGTCATTAAAATGAGATACAAAGATCTTCACACTCATGCCATTTCTGATATATCCATTTACATGTCTACCTCAGGACCCATGGTCTTCTCTTTTCCAGGTTTTTCCTTTCATGTACTTAAATAGCCAGCCAGGCCATCTGCCACTGTCCGTAAGTCCACAAACATCCTTACCTTGATCAGTATGTATTCCATCGTAAGTGGAAGACCAGGTGCATCACTCACTGTTTGGTCCATTTAAAAGATTTTCTCTTGCTACTGTCTTTCAAGGCCACCCCTAAATGGCTGGAAAGCAGCTGCTGTCAATTTTTTGGCTTGTAGCAAAATACTGAGCCAACCCATTCAAATAGGAAGCTCAGTTATTTTCCTTTTCCTTCTTCTGTGACACTCCCCCTCAACATAGTATCCCCTAATATGGCCATTGGAGCCAGCTGAGAGAGGGGTGCTACTGCAACCACATGGGTGATACACAAGTTTGGGCATACACTAAGGATAATAAGGCTGTTATCGATATATTAACATCAAAGTAAGCCATAATACAAAGAAATTTACCGGAGATGAATAAAGACATTTTATAATAATAAAAGAGCCAACTCAACAACCTTAAATATGAATGTATCTAATAATATAGCATCAGTATATGTGAAGAAATAAGACTAAATGGAGAAATCAAATTCACAATCATATTTGAAGATGAAAACAGTCCTCATTCAATAATTGATAGATCCAAGTAGAGGGAAAAAATTAGTGAAGTTACGGAAGATTTAACAAGACTTGAGGTTATAGAAGATTTGAACAAATTTGAATAAACTTGAGTTAATTTGTATATATAGAACACCATTTCCAACAACTTCAGAAAACATACTGTGCTCAAGTATATGTGGAACAGTCACCAACGTAGACAGTATACTGACTCATTAAGCAATTCTCAATAAAATCCAAAACCTTTGGCCTGAATGATAATCATTGAATGACACAACCAGTTGAGTTTGTGGTAAGCATCTAAAGCACTGCTCATAGTGATCTGCCACTTTAAATTATGTATTACAAAAGGAGACATATTAAAATCAATGATAAAAACTATCTCAGAAAACCAGACCAAAAAGACCAAATTCATCTCACAAATATTAGAAGGAACAAAATTATAAATATAAGGGAAGAATAGAATAGAAAACATTTAAAATAGATGAAATCAGGAAATCAAAAGTTCATTTTTTTTTGAAAAAGTAATAAAAGTGTAACTCCCTGGCAAGACTGATCAGGAAAATAAAACAGGATAAAAAAATTTACCAATTAGTAAAAAAAGGCAAACATCATTACAAATTCTAAAAAGATTAAAATGATATTATAAGCATCACTATATCAAAGTATTTGACAATTTAAATAAAATAACCATGTCTGGGAAAAGGCAAATTAATGAAACTCAGAAAAAGAAAAAAAAGACAATTTGAATAATTCAGTATACATTTAGATCTATATGAACATGGACACTGTCACTTGAAAAATTACTATATAGTTACATTAATTAAGACTGTGTGGTATTCACATGAGTAAACAGAGAGCACAGAAGTAGACCCTCACCACTACAGCCACTGGATAAAGGCATCCAAACAATTTAATGGGGGAAAGAACATACTCTCAACAAATGGCGCTGCAGCATCTGGAAATCCAGAATGAAACACATTTACCTGACCCTTAACTCCTAACATTCTAAGATTAATTCAAGATGAATCATAAACCTAAATATAAAGTTAAACTATAAAGATTCCAGAAGGAAATATTTGAGAATATATTCACAATATTGTGTTAGGCAAAGATGTCTTAAATAGAACACGAAAAGTGTAACTAGGAAAAAATGACAAATCTGACTTTACCAAAATTATTAAAAATCTACTTATTAAATACACTACTAAGACAGTAAAATGGTAAGCCAAAGAATTAAAGAAAATATCTGCAATTCATATATCTGCCAAGGATTTCATATTCAAAATATATAACTGTATTAATAAGAAAAAACAAAAATAAGTAAAAGATTTAAATTATTTCCTAAAGTAGAATATTCAAATAGATTTTAAGCCTATGAAAAGTTGTTAAACATCATTACTCCTCAGAAAAATGCAAATTAAACCAGTCAAAAACAACTAGACACTCACCCAAATAGGATAATCACAACTATTTACAATCCCAAATAAAATTCTTACACATTACTGGTATGAAATACTAAAATAAATACTAAAACCATAAAATACCAAAATACTAAAACCATGCTGGAATTAGTCATTAGGGAAACACAAATTAAAATCACGAGATACTACTGTACAACTATTAACATGTCTAAAGTTTAAAAGTTTGATCATACCAGTGTTATCAAAAATGTGGAGCAACTGTAACTCTCAAATACTTTTGTTAAGAATTTAAAATAGTACACTCACCTTGGAAAACAATTCTATAGTTTCTTAAAAAGTTAAACATACACCTACCATATAACACAGACATTCCACTATTATCTATTTATCCAAGGGAAATGAAAGCATAAGTCTGCACAAATACTTTCACATGAATAAACATAACAGCCCTATTTGCAATAGCCCAAAACTGAAAACAACCCAAATGCTTGTCAACGGTTAAATGGATAAACAAATTGTGTTTCCCTGTAATGGAACTTTACTCAGGAATACAAAGGAGTGAACCACGGACAAACACAATGACGTGGATATATCTCAAAACAATTATGCTGGTGAAAGAAACAAGATTTTTTTTTAAATACATATTGTATGTAAAATTAAAAATAAAACAGAAACTTTTGTATAATGGAGTGTGATTGGGTGGGGCAAGGTTGTGGAAATGAGACTGCAAAAGGGTCAGGAAAACATTTTTGAGGGGAAGAAAGTGAGATAGATATGTCTATTCTCTTGATTGTGGTTAGAGTTTCATATTTCAAATCATTAAATTATACACAATAAAAATGAATATTGTATATAAAATATATCTTAAAGTTGTTAAATAGACACATACACATTTGAAACTTTTTGGAAGTTGCTACTAAAGTTAAAAATACATATATACCATGATCCAGCAATTCTACTTCTATAGAAAGGAAGAACGATGACCAGAAAAATACTTGTACAACAAGGTTTACAGCCCCATTATTCACTGTAGCCAAAGTCTAGGAGTAACACAAATGTCCACAACATGGAAAATGGAAAAAGAAACCTATTGGGTTATATTCCTACAAAGGAATACCAAGAAGTAATAATAATTAAAAAAAGACCAACTTACTGATACATGTAATAACATTCTGCAATAAAAGAAACATTCTGTCTTTATTTGGTTGGTTGTTACATACGATACATATGTAAAAATTTACATGTATTTAAGCCATACACTTAAAGAGTTGTTTATTTCATTGTATAAAATTACACCTCAATAAAATACCCATATGTATATGTATGTACACATATGCATATATATGTGTGTGTGTGTGTGTCTCTGTGAGTATATGTATGTACCTCTTTTTCTACATATATATAAATATAATATAAATATGTGGATACATGTGTATACATACATGTCTAGAAACAGAGATGTGGGGAGGGAAAAAAAAATAGAAGGACAATGTGAATAAAATTAAAGCTGGTATATATTTGTCAAAAATAGTCAAAAATAAAAGAGTTTTGTTACATAGTGATAGAAGGCTCAATTCCACGAGAAGATATAAAACGCCTATATTTGTAATCTAATAACATAGAATCTATTAATAATCAATTCAAAAAAAATAAGAAAATTTAAAATTAAAAAATATTGTAATAAAAATAGACAATTCCACAAAGTATACATTTATGTTAAAATCATCCATTTATAAATATTAAATATATCAAGAAGATATAATATTTGTAGATTATCAATATTGTAATATGTGGGAGATTTTAAGAAAACAATTAGCATACTTTATTCAATTTGTTTGTGTATTTTTTTCATGTATCTAAATAGAACACACACCTGTACTACAGTATATAAGACAGTTGAGAAAATCAACGATGTGTTGTGTCATAAATTTCAAAAATGCTGCATCGAACACAATACATTTTCTGAGCACTGTGTAACTATGTAATTATGTTGAAAAATAATGATGTAAACTTTAAAAAATTCCCATCTACTGGCCAAAGAAGAAATCAAAAGTGTCAATAATATTTATGAAAACTTGGAGACTGCACATAAATTTAGACATAGAAGGAAATTTATATAATCTGCTTATATTAAATACATAAAATTAAAGTTAGAAAGTTAGAAAACAAATCAGAGGAAATACAAATGAAGCACAAAGAAGAATAGAACAAATATAAGAATACTACTTAATGAGATAAAAATAAAGAATAAAATATAAATAATATTTTAAAATAAGATAATTTACAGTAAAGAGATTCAGCAAGAAAAAATTGAATCATATTTAAAACCAAATAAATTTGACAACTCTCTGACAAATCAATGAAGAACCTAAAGAGAACATAGGAATACATATCATAAATTAAAATACAGATATAGCTTCAGATACTGCAGATATTAAATAGAAGAAACTGCATAAACCTTGTTGAAATTTTAAATAGAATTTTAAAATGTTAAAATAACTTGCCAAAAGTGATTTAAGAAAAAATAAAAACCTGAATAGTATTAAACAAACAAAAAAATTGTCAATAATTTTAATTATTTTTACACTCACACATAGAAAAAAGCCTAGATGGGTTTTACCAGTGAGTAAATTCAAGCAATTGGTCATTTCTACCAAGTATAACATTTATAACATATCTTTTCTGATTGAATCTGAAGCTTGGGGTTCTGAAACTTAACTACTTGGGCCTATTGCCTGCTCCCCTCTGAATTATACTCAGAACCCAGGTCCTGTGAGCAGATTCAGTTGCCAGTGGCACCCATCTGCATTTACACAGAACACAACAATGTGCAGTGGCCCTGAATTGAAAGAGCATAGTCTGAAAATACAAATTTGGTCTAACCCTTTTGTTTTATGTGAAAGGATATTTAGAAGTGCTTTGTGGGTAAAGAATTCAGACAGAACTGGGTCATAAATATCAATGAGGTTAAATGGTTCTAAGCACAGTGCATTTTCAAAATATTGCACCAAAAGTCTTGTCAATTAAGGTTATCTCACCCATATTTAGTCTTCGTCTATTTTAGCTGAGAAAATAAATAGATAAAAGAAACAGCACCTTTTCCCCAACAGAGAAAGGTTTATGTGTTGATAAAGGAACTCCAGGTCACTCTCAACACCTAACACAGAGGAGGGTCGTCTCCATTTTACAGAAAATAAATTGTGAAATCGGATGCTAAAATACCACTTAAAACTTCAGACAACAAGAAAAATGCATTATTAAAGAAAAAAGTTACAAATGTTTACTACTAGAAAAATGGTGTAAAACGCTTTTTAAAGTTAAGTAAATAAATATTAATGGTGTGTCTTATTCTTTCAAAACATTTATAAGTAGGAACTTTCAGCTAACACAAATAACAGAAGCCACATGGCAAGACTTATGTGACTAAAATGACAGAAAATAAAGCACATGGAATTATGCATGTTCATATCCAAAATGAGTACATAAAAAATAATTTTAATAAGAATTCCTTCACATTTTTCCAATGTGATATAATACAACTATAGCTTAGAATCAATGACAGATTTCTAACTTATGTTAAAAACATTTTAATTATGCTCTTTATACTATAAATAATCCAATATAGATCATGTGCTTTGTACAGCTGCTTCAAGCTATAAGAAGGATTTTCATTTATCAGTATTTAAATATCCATTAACATCACCTGTAGAACAAGTAGATGAGAAAACAAATTACACTTATTAAAATTTTATTGTGCATTGTTATTGATGGCTAATATTATGGAAATTATTTTTACATAAAAGTAAAATATTAAAGCATTTAATAAGGAAAAATAACCTTACTTAAAATATTTGGCATGTTGAAGATGTTTAACAAATTTGTATAGGAACTAAATGCATATTTTCTTATTTCAGATAATTAAAAGGCATGTATACTCATCTTCCAATTATAATTTCATACTCATATTTCAATTTGAAAACTACTTTTTTTAAATAGATAAAACTAAGTGTTTGAAAGTGGTTAATGTATTGACTTAAATAATCATTGTATATTTAAGTTATGATCTGTTATTTAAATAACGACCATGTATATATATATAAATGTCTATATAAACTTGCTATAAAACAGTAGTCAAAATTAACTTCCCTATGATTTCAAAGTCTGCTGTTTTATTATAATAATAATCAGTACCACAACAGAAACAGCAGCATTTAATGGCACTATTAACTCAAGAACCTAAAACATCAACTACATTAATTATATTCATTATACTTAATTGAACATAATCATCTAACCTAACAATTCCTTGTACACTAATTAATAAAACAGCAAGTCTTCTGGATCAGAAATGTATAAAAATAGTCTTTCTTTTGGAGTAGATCATTTTTGGTAAATATGTGTGAACCACAATATATTGTATACAGAAGATACTGAATTACATTTAATTTTAATGTACCTTAATGTCATATTCTTACTGTCAATGACTTAAGAATATAGTGCCAGATATATATATTTTTTAATGTAAACAAACGTTTTCCAATAGTCCTTTAGGATTTCTAATGCTCTTATTAGCATGTGATTTTGGAGAAGTTGTTACCCTCAGAAGTCATTCCAACTGTCATCTCTTTTATCACATACCCTACCCAAATCCTTTCACCCCCATTGCAAGTACATGATTTTGTGTCCTACCTAAGGAAATATTTATTTCAACTTTGTCTCTACAAATAACAAGCTAAATTAAATATGCTTGTACTATTATATTTTTACACCTCTCTGAATGGAAAAATGTCCCCCCTCCTCCAAGGTTTCTGTACCCACTGAAACAACTCTTGACAAGATCTGTAATGACCACCATTATTATTATATCCCACTGATACTTTTCTACTCCTTTCTTACCTTCTCTGCAACAACTGACTGAAGTTTCCTTCTCAAATGCCCTTCTCTCATTTCCTCTCTTTTCTGGTTTCTTTCCCAGCTTCTCCTTCACAAGATTCCTTTCCTATTCAGCATCAACTTTACCAACACCATTTAGGTGCTCTTTTGGATATGTGGCTTTCCTTCCATCATACGATTTCCCCCTTAGTTTTTACATTATATCTCATTCAAATCCATAGATTTTTTTAAAAAAGAAAACTATATGCCAATATCTCCCCAAATGACATAACTTTTCTCCCACTGTCCAGACCACATATGATAAGGATCATGATAAAACAACTTCCAAATGCCAACTAAGGGTAAAGCACTGTACAATCCAAATCAACTCAATATTTTGGTATTAATTTGCTTTAATGGGAAAAAATGTTGAGGATCAGATAATTTGAGTTGCTTAAGTTTGCACAGCTTGTAAACTACAAAGCCATGATTGAAATCTTAGTCTGATTACAAATACATGTTTTTCTACCAAGGCAGGTCACTTCTTTATATCCAAATGACCAAGGGATGTCTTAGATGTCCAATTTAAACCACCCAATTCCAAAAGTAATTCTATCATCTCTATTCCTCTCCTTCTCAAATAAATGCAAACTTCCTCCTCATGTTTTCTCTATCACAGGGAAGGGTGTTGCATTTCACCCAATCATTCAAGCCAAAAATCGGAGAATCATATGGACTCTTCCATATATAAATCTGTACACAATTCCTATGGATTCTATTCAGTATTTTTTCAAACAGTCTTCCTTCTACTGTGAAGAAAACCATTGATACTGCTTCATTTTAAGCTCTTATCATTTCTAGTCAGAAGCAGACTAAACACTAGTCCCTCTGCTTCCAAACTTTCTTCCCTACAATTAATTTTCCACCTAAGAGTAAGTGATTTTTTTTTCCATCACAGATTAAATCTGGATACTTGTCTGCTTGAAACAATCCACTGTAACTGGAACGAACACTAAATTTCTTAAGACAGTCTACAGAGGACTACATGTAGTGGTCCTAGAACACCTCTCAACTTGTACTCTCTCTCCCAGCTCCCCACATCCCAGCACTCTGGTTCTCTATCTAATCCTCTAGAACAGTCAGCTTCAGGGCTTTCTACTTCCTTTAAGATATTCACTCCTTTAGCTCTTCTTTGCCGTTCAGCTCACAAATTGCATAATTCACCCATTATAATCTAGACTTTTCCTCTAGTCATTTTCTATTAAAATGCCCTGATTACTTTTCTACAAAGCATTTTTTTTACTACAGCAATCCTCCCCTACCCTCAGTTTCACTTTCCCATGGTTAACTGTGGTCTGAAAATATTACGTGAAAAATTCTAGAAATAAAGAATTCATAATTTCTAAATTGAGCACTGTTCTGAGTAGCAGGTTGAAATCTCACTCCATCCTGCTCCATCTACCCAGGTCTTGAATCATCTCTTTGTCCAGCATGTCCCACCCTTTAGTCACTTAGTACCCAACTCGGTTATCAAATGGACTGTCCCTGTATCGCAGGGCTTGTGTTCTAGTAACCCTTTTACTTAATAATGGCCCCAGAGCACAAGAGTGGTGATTCTGGCAATTTGGATATGCCAAGAGAAGCTGTAAAGTGCTTCCTTTAAGTGAAAAGATGAAAGTCCTTGACTTAATAAGGAAAGGGAAAAACCTATAAAAAACTATTTTAAAAAAACCCCTAAACTATAAAAAAGCTAAGGATGCTGAAATCTATGGTAAGAATGAATCTTCTATCCTTAAAATTGTGAAGGAGGAAAAAGCAATTCATGCTAGTTTTGGTGTCGCAGCTCAGACTTGAAATGTTAGGGCCACAGTGAATGATATGTACTTAGTTAACATGGAAAAGGCATTAAATTTGTACAAGACATTTTGAGAGAGAGGAAGACCACATTCACATAGCTTTTATCACAGTATATTACTGCAATTGTTCTATTTTATTATAGTTATTATTGCTCATCTCTTACTGTGCCTAACTTATAAATTAAACTTCATCATATGTATGTATGTATAAGAAAATCATATAGTACATATAGGGTTTGGTACTATCCTTGGGTTTCAGGTATCCACTGGGGGTCTTGGAATGTATCCCCTGTGAATATGGAGGGACTACTGTACCTAAAAATAATGGACATATTAAATAACATATTTGTTTACTTGTTTATAATCTCCTCAAAATATAATGTAATGTTTAGGAGATCAGGTATCTTATTCATCACCTGTTCTGAATTCCTAAAGCAGTATGTGAAGCAATACAAACATTTATTGAACATATGAAAATACTTTAGTGTCATTCCAATTCTTAATTTTAAAAAGTAGGCCCATTTATGATTAGATCATTTAAGGTACTAATTATTTCTAATTTCCCAAAACATTTTATTGAAATATACCTTTGACTTCAAAGTTACTATTCCCTCTGGCATTTCCTACTTCTTCACCTATTCAACTCATGGTTTTCATTCCATACAGAGTTCACACATTACTTCATATACAAAGTATTATCTGGCTTAACCTAATTGATATACATATTCTATACTATAAAATATGAGCTCATGTAGAATTCTCAGAGCACTTTTGTTATTTTTGGAATATAAAATAAAAGTTAAAACATACACAGAAACTTCCATTTCCAGGAATGTGGCTGAGAGGTAGCTTTGTTTATGGTCAATGGAATATGGCTGGTTAGGTATTAGGACTCCCTCTTTCATTGAAAATCACTAAAAATGAACTTAAGAGATGATAAAATAGAATTTTTTGGCTCAAATCCAAGTGAAAGCAAAACCCAAAGAATTGATTATTCCTCAAGTTGCATTTGCCATGACAGCATTTCCTAACCCTGGGAACTTGAACTCCAGTTTTTTCTCTTATGGCAGCATAACACCAGAAACCAAATGCCGGATATGTTCCACATGGGCTGTGGAAGGGAGATCGCACCATAAATGCAGGATCCTGAAGGCACCCTTTAATGTAATGATAAACCAAATTAATCGGCTCCACCACACATTACCAGAAGCCTGGCAGGGATTGCATTACCTTCAGCAAATCTGTAGGAGGAAGAAGTTCCATAGAAGTTGTAACCAACAGACCTAAACTGCTTATGATTCATTATTTTAGCATATTAATTTGATATTTGTAATAAACTAGTAACTAAGGTTCATTGAGCAATTGTGGTTATCGCTCATTTTACAAATAGGAAATGTAGAGCAAGAGAGGATAAAGTTCATAGAACAATGTCACAAAGCTAGCAAATGGCAGAGTTGAAACCATCCAAGGCAGCAATCTTTCGGAACTATCCAACTGCCTCCCTGTTTCACGTGGCTGCCACAAATATCACTTGAAAATTCTGATTGCCAAAGTCATACTCAAAAGGTTGTATTCCTACACTACAGATTTTATGGAATTAAAATGTCATGGCAAGGCTGTAGGTGAGTATTGAGTTTCTTTCAGATTTCTATGGTGATTTTCTGCTGCTAAATACACATATTTATACATTTTATACATTTTTATATTCATAAAATGTTTTAATTAAGATAACTGAATAAATAAAAGGTTAAAAATAGAGTTTATATATTTTCCATTATAGGTAGATATAGATGGTACATAATAACATATGTAACAGATGTATACATATATGTATATATGAGAAGATTTGCTGAGTTTCTTTATAATACTTTAAGGATTTCATTCCTTTTCTTTTTTCCATGCTTTTTTTTAATCCTAAATCTGTTTGAAAAGAATCTATAATATCATGGAAACATTCCAATAAGGACACATTCCTAAAAGAGGGAAACAAAAAGATATTCTCTTAGATGCAGAGACTAAACAATGATATCACTCCTACTAACGAAAAGGTATGTCCAAAATGGATATCAAGTTAGGAGAGTTTGAGTATAATGGAATTAACAGTGAGAAATAAAACCAGTTAAGAGAGTTTAGTCAAAATGCTTGCTGTTGATAAATTTAAATAATCCTGGTCTAAAATTATGAATTAGCCTAGATCCAATAGGAAGTAAAACTTAGGAGTAACAGAAGAGAGAAAATCCCTAACTCCTCTGAATTGTAACCTATCTGTCTGCAAAACCTAAACCAACCCCTCCCCCTCAACATGTGGTTTATTTGACCTGTCAGCAGTCTTTTGTCCATTTGTAAATCAATCAAAAGTTAAGGAACTGGCTCATATTCTGAAATACCTTACTTCTTCTACAACAGACATTTAAGAGCAGGGTAGTATAACACCATAACATCTGAGATACATCAAATGGACTATCTGTCATACAATGACCTCTCTCTATGTGGTAGTTATCTTCCCTTTACTCTGACTGTTCCTTGAAACAACCATGTGGCAGCAATCCAATGATTCTAAAACCACTCTCTCTTTAACTTCTCATATGTATAAACATTTTCTCATAGGACCATGTATATTTCTTTGTCTTGAGTTTGTCTATTAAGAAAAATGCATGCACTTGGTTTATCTTTCTGTGTGGCTGCAAGCCACTTTCAATGTTCACAGACTACCTGATAATATATTTCTAGTAATAAATACAACCAGATATCAAAAGAGAATTTTTAAAATTAAATTCAATTATTTATTTACCTTATTCATAAATGTATACTGTTCATTCACTATGACCCAAGTATTGAGCTAGCTGCCTTGGATAAAACTGCAGAAAGGAAAGCCAAGATTTCTTGGGCAATTCATAGTCAAGTAAAGAACACAGATATTAAGCCTGTGACAGATACTTTGATGAGGAATTGCAGGGTGCTATGACAGTAAATAATAGGGGTTCTTCACCAGTCTAAGACTCCATGAAATAATTCCTAAAAGGTAATATATAAGATACAATTTGAAGAATGAGTAACAATTAGGTGCTAAAGAAGAGGGACCGGAGAGAAATGGAAACAACTTATGGAAAATCTCAAAATGAAATATCAGCAGGTTTGTTCAAGGAAATACAAGAAAAGTTAGGTATATGTGCAGCACAGAATAAAAGAGGCAGAAATCAAACTGGACAGGGAACCTTGGACTCTGTAGGCTATGTTAATGCTCTGAAGTTTTATGTTAAGCATAATGAAAACTCTTTGAATCATTTTGATTCAAGGATATGATCAGTTTGCATTTTTCAAAGATCACTGGAGTTTAATGTCATAAATTAATTGGAAAGGAGATATATTGGAGACTGATGACTAGCTTTGAAGCTTTCATAATAGTCAAGTTAAGATATGGGTCTTGGCACTGGAGGTTGATAAAACTGGAATGGTTTCAGGACTATTGTGAAGCAAGAATAAATCAGATTTGATGGCCAGTTGGAGGTATGGTTGAGAGGGGCATGAGAAGCCAACCTAGACTGTAAGTTAAGGGATTAGCTTTGGATAAGAAGTGATTCGTCTTCCATTCTAAGTAAAAGATGATAGAGATGGGAGAGGTGGAAATTCAGTCCTGTTGGCAAAAAATGTAATGAGTTTGTTAGATAGTTTCTATTTTTCAGGGAAGTAGAGGGAGGGCAGTATGGCAGTTAAGAGGCATAAAGTATAGGACCCTGATGAAAGTTAATTATTTACTACAATAAGCCAAGAAAAGTGTTGTTGACATAAATAATATTGGATTCTCAGCTAGTATTAAGGGACAAACTATGCTTTTATGGTAGAGCTGATCTAACCAGCTGAGAGGTTTTCTCCAGTGGATTAGGTTATGGTTTTACCAGGCTGGTAGAACCAGAGCAAGGATAGTTAATATAGGGGTTACAGTAATTGAAGTAACATGACCAATTGCCCTGATCCTGCTGGGACTGCCCTGGTTTTAGCACTGCAAGTCCTGAGTCCACAGAAACCCCTCAGTCCAGAGTAGACTATGACAGTTGGTCACCCTCAGTGTTAGAAAAATCTGTCGAAAAAGAGTGGAGAAAGCTAGATGAAATTAGAGGAATAAGACAGACATGAACACCCAACATGGTGGAGGGAAAAAAATTAGGGGAGTGAATCAGTTGTTAGGAAAAGAAGTTCTGTCTGAAGAGGGATGTACCAATGTATTAGTTCATTAGTCCAGCAGTCGCAGGTGCTAAATTCTAGGGTGCAGTCTAGGGTCCTTCTAGTTAAGAAGGAGTTACGGAAGATACGTTGTTAGAGGCAAGAAAGACAAGGAACTGAGGAGTCAGGCTGATGGATCGATTGACAAGAACAGTATTAATACTGTAACCCATAGGGCAAAATTTCTAATAAAATGGTAGGTACCATTGGTGCATAGGGGTAAAAGGCATTTTACTCTAATAATGTGGGTCTTAAATGGGCAAGAATTTTCAAAACTTAGATCAAGGAATAATAGCAGGGAAGCTGCCGAGGTACTGAGAAAAGCACTTACCATACGTCTGGGCGGTGATGTACCCAGAGTGTGGCAGAAAGCACAAACTCCACCAGCAAGAGACGCAGGGAAGTAGCGTCCTCAGCAGACTGTTAGGTTTTTGTTAATATCAGAAATATGAAGAAGGTTAGTTGAAGAGGTAAGAGCCTTCATTAATCTTGAAAAGTGAGTTCTAGAGGCAAATAAAAATGCTATCCAACTTTGTAAGCAGATGATGAATTTCCCTAAACATTTTTACCACAATTACAGACGGACACTAAATTTTATCAGGAAGAATATAACCCTCCAGACCTCAGTTTTAGTTGGTTCGTTTTTCTTAGTGCTTACCCCAGTGAAAACTTGGACCAAGTGTATAGAATTATCTGTAGGTGCTGTATAAACCATGAAATTAGACGCATATAGTATAACCTATGCTCAGGGTGTGAACATTTTTTAATGAAAATGAACCCTGTATTTCTTTGTTTTTAAAAACTAAAATCAAATTCCATGTCAACCACTATATTAGGTAATGTGTGAGAAAGCTAGTTTTATGGCCAAGTACCACAACTTGTAAAATGTATGGCTGTCACAAGTCTGATGGTGATATAATTGACAGAACGATGCTAAGAGACACAGGTAAAACATAAAACTTAGCTCTGTAAACCACAAACAAAGCAGCCTTCTAGCCAGAGGTACAAGCTTCCTTGGAATTCATATCTTCACAAATTCTGTCAACTGTGGAAAATAATTCTGACTCTCCTGGTGTATGAAACTTGTCGTTACCTCAGCACATTCCTGGGTGTTTACTATAAGGTAGACTGCATCAAAGCTCAAATTTTTCCTTGCCACCCAGGATTCAGGCCTGCCTGAGGTATCTTATCGCCGAAATTAAAAATATATTATTTATCATTATAAACATATCTAACATGCTATAGTAAAATAAGTGATAGATATGAAATGTGATATACCTTGCTTTTAGTTAAACAACAAGAAATGTTAGAGCTTTGACTTTAGAGTTGAGTGTGAAAGTAAGATTCAAAGGTAAATTATGATTGTGACATTCTAATTTTAAATAGCTCAACTTTCTACTAATCGTTTAAGTTTCTAAAATTTGATATATACAAGTTGAACTTGATAAAATCTAACTTTTAAATATATGTATCCCTTTAACAAAGAAATCTTTAGGAGTTTGGCATTTCTCTAATTTGCAAACAAAATATCCTGATAGAAAAAATATAATTTAATGTTAAAAGTTTAATGTGCAATGTACCTAGCTTCTAGTCTTATAAACTGAAGATTATAGAGAAATAAATTCACTGAGCATATTTGTCTAATATATTTAATATATTTTCTTATAAGTTTTTAATATTTCTATACATTTTAGAAATAGCATTAAAAAGAAGTTCTAGGAACAATACTCAGTCATGGTCACAGTTACTGAAAACAAAAAAACAAAAAGCAATTCTAAATTCAAAAACCTTTCATGAGATTCTTCTATGTGCAAGGCACTGTGAAAGGTACTGGGTAAACAAAGAATTGAAAGCAGATAAATTGTAGTTTCTGAATCCTGGGAGTTTATACTCAAGCAAAGGAGATCTACATAAACAATAAAATAATATTCTGATAAGGACGATAGTAAAGGTATATACATATGAATTAATAGCTAAGAGTAAGGAGTGGATGGTAGAGATACAGACATAAATTAAAGAACTGAAGTGATAAACAGGGATTAACCGTTGAAAAGTCCAACTAGTAAAGTGAGAGCAAAGGAATAAAGATAAGAGGATATAAGTAATTAAAAAATGAAATAATAAAATGTATCAGTTTCCTGTGGCCGCCATAACAAAGTGGCTTAAAACAACAGAAATTTATTTTCTCAGCTCTGGAGTCTAGAAGTCTAATGCCAATGTTTGGCACTGCTGGATCTTTCTGACACCTCTGAGAGAGAACCTTCCATACCTCTCTCCAAGCTCCTGGTGACAGCCAGCCATCTTTGGCATTCCATGGGTTGTAGACCAGCACTCCATTCTCTGCCTCAGTCTTCATATAGTATTACCCATGTATCTCTGTATCTCCACATGATCCTCTTCTTATAAGGACACCAGTCATACTGGATTAGAAATGCACCCTACTCCAATGTGACCTCATCTTAAATAATTATGTCTGCAACAAGTCTATTTCCAAATAAACTCATATTCTGAAGTTACGAGGGTTGGGACTTCAATACATCTTTTTGGAGAGACACAATGCAACCCAAAATTTAAAAGCTAACACATATTAAGCGGTAATAAAGCATGTTTTATACATTAAACATTTTACTCTCACAATAGCAATCACTATGCTTATAGTTAGTAGTATAATTTTGATTCTATAGATGTAATTTTACCAAAGTCACAGAGAAAGTAGAGTTATGAAGTCAGCCCTCAACCACCAAAATTAATTTAAAAGTCCATATTTTAATCACTATGTTATTTTGTCTCCCAAATACCCCTATGAAATTGGATCTATGTATGGCACATGACAAAAGAGGAGTTGGGAACTGAAAGAATGATATATCTGAAATGGATGGAATTTGTATTTTATTTGGAGACAATTACAAATGTTTGCTTATTAAGGAGGAGTTAATAATCAGATCTATGTTTTATTTTAAAAAGTTACAACTGGTAGAAATATGGACCACAGTTGTTTGGGGAGATATTGGAGTTTAGAGGCTAGTGTAATAGTATGTGAGGAATCATGGATGCCTGGACTTTGGGGCTGGGAGAGGTATAAGCCTAAAACTGAAAAGAGGAACAAAATTCAAGAAAAATGGAACTTGGATATAATTAAATGTGAGGCTAAGAAAGATGAATGATTCAAAGACGGCACTATGATCTCTAACTTGTATAATTCAAACAATACTGTACCACTAACTAAGACCAATGGGGAGAAGGTGATAACTTTATTGATTTAATCCAATTTATATAAATGATATTTTAAAATTTAATTTTCCTTATTGTTGTATGCTATTTGCTTTGCGCCTATTTTTTTTTTTTTTTTTTAATTTTTGGCTGCATTGGGTGTTTGTTGCTGTGCACGGGCTTTCTCTAGTTGTGGCGAACGGGGCCTACACTTCATTGTGGTACACGGGCTTCTCATTGCAGTGGCTTCTCTTGTTGTGGAGCACACGCTCTAGGCACGTGGGCTTCAGTAGTTGCATCATGCAGGCTCAGTAGTTGCGGCACGCAGGCCCTAGAGTGCATGGGCTTCAGTAGTTGTGGCACACGGGCTCAGTAGCTGTGGCTTGCGGGCTCTAGAGCTCAGGCTCAGTAGTTGTGGCTCACAGGCTTAGTTGTTCCGTGGCATGTGGGATCTCCCCGGACCAGGGATCAAACCCAGGTCCCCTGCATTGGCAGGCAGATTCTTAACCACTGTGCCACCAGGGAAGTCCCACTTTGTGTCTATTGTTTAAGTAATTTTGGTAGAAGACTGTGTCACATTTTAGATAGAGGCTAGGCTCTTAGGGTCTCCACTATGTGGCCCTCATAGGTTCTCAGCTGCTCGCCAGTGGACTTCCCAGATGAACTAACAGTAAAAACCATTTGTCAAAGGAGAATCATCTTATGATTGATCATATCACAGGATTGTTTTGAAGAATAAATGAGATAACATTTCTGAAGTGTCTAGTATGCAATGCCTGAAACAGAACAGAATCGCAATAATTGGATCTTCCCTCATCTTTAGTTGAATTAATAGAGAGAACCAAATACACAAACAAAAAACAAACTAAATCCTAAGGCCTATGTACTTATAGAAATAACATTAAATTTTTTTTAAAAGTGAGGTCTTAAAATATTATCTACTAATTATATCCTCTAGGATATTTAAAAATAACAATTCTGTATTATTACTGAATTATACAGAACCTCCTGACAGCCTAATCAATTTTATGCACATACTAAGTTAAATAGGAGCTATTGCTACACTTAAAATCTAAAACCCAGACAGATTATTGGATTAATATAACTACTATTGAGCCAACAAATTGAACACAATTGTATAAAATTCCATAAAAATATCACATGCAATGTCTCATTTATATATCTATTTATTATAAGATATGTATTTATGTTATTTATGCTTATAAGGTACTGATTATCACTCTAGAACACTGCTGTCCAATAGAATATAATGTGAGTAAAAAACATAATTTTATATTCTCTATCAGCCACATTTAAAAAGTAAAAAATACTTAAAATTAAATATTAATGTTTTATTTATCTAATATATCACACATATTACAATTTCAACATGAAATCAAAATAAAAAATAAGAAATATTTTACATTCTTTTTTCAAACTAAGTCTTCAAAATTCACTGTACACTTTACACATAAAGCATATCGCAAATCAGATACGCCACATTTCAAATGCTCAAGTGGCTACCGTATGGATGACACCATTCTGGAAAACACTGTTGCTCATTATATAATCACGTTTATATATAATTTCAACAACAATAAAAGTAATCCCCATATAATATCAAAATTTTAACCTCAGATTTGCCACCATATCTAAAATAAGGAGAATTAATTTGTCAATTTTACCTTCTGGACAGTTTTACTAAAATTATACGTTAAAGATTCAAGGAACTACTCGAAACTAGATTCTTCAAGGGCAGTAATCACAGGAAAAGAAGTTACCTTAACTATTCCAGAGTATTTAACTTAATTAAATATATAAATAAATGTGCTCCTGATTTGCCATTTCTAAGGAAGGAGAAGCCCCATGTGATGAGAACATGGCTTGTTTTGTTTTGTTTTGTTTTGTTTTGTTTTTTAATTTATTTATTTATTTATGGCTGTGTTGGGTCTTCGTTTCTGTGCGAGGGCTTTCTCTAGTTGTGGCAAGCGGGGGCCACTCTTCATCGTGGTGCGCGGGCCTCTCACTATCGCGGCCTCTCTTGTTGCGGAGCACAGGCTCCAGACGCGCAGGCTCACTAATTGTGGCTCACGGGCTCAGTTGCTCCGTGGCATGTGGGATCTTCCCAGACCAGGGCTCGAACCCGTGTCCCCTGCATTGGCAGGCAGATTCTCAACCACTGCGCCACCAGGGAAGCCCTGTTTTGTTTTAAATTATCTTTTCTTCTAAAAAGCTCAGCTCCCTGTATTTGGGGAGCAAATGATGGGGAAAGAGGGCATTGTGAGAGTTCAGACATCCCTGTCTGTCATTTATTAGCTTTGTTGACTTAGTCAAAGTACTTACCTTATTCTTATGTAGTCACTCTGAGGTGATTTTATGTTTATTAAATCCCAATATAAGAACTGGGACTACTAGAAAGTTTTTCCCTAAATATATCTTTTAAAAATGGTATATGTATATGTGAAGTAGAAATCATCTGAAAAATAGTACTGCATCTGACTGTGTATCAGATGAAGAATGATATTTAGTAGTCTTATGGAAAATATCCAATACAGAAATTCAGGAATAATACTACTTTCTCCACTCTCCCTTAAGCGAAAGGCAATGTAGAATAAGATTTAATTCACTGTACTTAGAGGAATGCTAAATTCAGTTGTCTAATTCCCCATGGCTCTATCTTTTATAGTTAAATCTAAAGAAAATAAGACCCCTGCTGTGAATTATAGGTAAAGCGGAAAAAGAAAAATATGTATCTTACCCACTCAACATTTTTTCAGTAACAACCACTCAAAGACTGTAGCAAGGTGTGATCCAGTAAAGTCCTTATTGGCATGAAACAGGAAGAGGCTTGACTGGAGTTAACTATAGATGTTACAAGTAAGAAGGTAAGGTCAATGGGGAATGCTAAGTTTAAGAATCCAAAAGATGTTATTAAGATTGTTTCTGTACAATTAAGCCCTGCAGAGCATAGAACGATTCTGGGACAAGATCTTGTAGTAGAAGTAACTTAAAATCTAGATCAGAATATAAGGGGCATATCTGTTACAACACATTAAATAATAAATGGGTCTGGCATTACAAAATATTGGGCTAAATGCATAGTTGAAGTTAAGAAGTCATTTGAGAAAGAGGTAGTTGTCAAGGTGAAAAAGTCTTGAACTTAAATCTAAATATATGGCTCCTATTCCCACCTCTGACATTAAGTAGCTCTAGGCACCCATCAAGTTTGCATATCTTTAGGCTTTTTAGTATTATGTTTTTAACATTAGCGAAAGACAGAGGATGAGAGTGAATTATCTCGTATAACATTTCCAAAGGAACTGAAAAATATTATCACTGATATGGCACAGCTCGGAGAAGCCCTCCATAACTACCACTTCACTTACCATAACGTAGACAGCTGATCTGATCATATCTGATCTACCGAAATTAAAAATTTTGATGATGTTTGTATGCAAAGCATATTCTAGGTTTGAGGTTATAGGATTAAAAAAAAAAAAAAAGAGTTACATGTTCTTTTAGGATCTCAGAACTAGTTTTAATGTTTTCTCCAAACAAAATTATGTGGTTATACAGTGAAATTATTGGAAGAAGATGTTGATTATTCTGGTTTAAATTCGGGTTTTTAGAACATTACAAAATAAGCTTTCTTATAAATTACATAACCACCCTATGGATAGCACAATTAAATTACATTATACTTTAATTTAAAAGTATACATTGGAAATAGCCTTACTTCTCCTACCTGCTTAAAATATAGATAGAACAGTCTATAACTGACTCATATGTATAACTGGCATCAACTCATCTTAAAGAAAAGACTCAAGCAATCAGACACCTCACAATTGATTTGCATCATGACTCTCAGAGAATTGAAGATTCCCTGGTATATATACTTGGACTAACACATACAACTCTGGGAATTAAGCTTAAATTAGAATTTAATTGAAGTAAATGGCATGTTATTCTTTAAAAACAAATACATAATTTCAGGTTTATAGATGAATATGTTAACTGCTTTAACATCTTCTGGTTTAACATTAATGTTCAGAGAAAAATCTTTTGAGTTTTCATTTCTAAAGCTCTAAAATTGAGAAAAGTATTTTGCAACTTTATCAAAAGGATCAGCTACATGGAATGTGTAGTAACATGACCCATCAGTCACTGTACATTTGTTCAACACAAAGAGATCAAGCAGAAAAAATAAATGACAAATACTTCTTCAGACACCATTTGACCCAGCAAGTGTTAGACTCTGCTGTCAAATCACAGTGGCTGTAAATAATAGAGTTAATTGTGGGCCTTTTTCTGTTTCAAACACTCAGTTGTGCTCATCTAAAGGAAAAAAATAAGTTCAGCAATGATATTACATTAATAAGCAATTTCAATATTTTCCATCATTACTGTTGTTTGACAAAACTAAGCATGCTGCTCCAAAGGGGGTAAAAAATAAACCCTGAGTTTTGAACTCAGGGCCACAGATATCAATCTAAAGGGACATATTTAGTATATAGTGAATGGATTCTCCAACCCACTGTCTTGCAATACTGGCTGTATATAAGAGTTACTTTCAAAATCCCAGTTCCCAGGTCCCATCCATATCTAACTACATGAGAATCTTTGGAGGTATATCCTTGGCTTTGGTATTTTTCAAAAATGTAACACAACATTGTAATCAACTATACTTCAACACAAATTATATATATATATATACACACACATATATATTCTAAAATTCATTGAGTTGTACACTAAAGTGGGTGAATTTTACGGTATGTAAATTATATCACAATAAAGCTGTTATATATATGCATATATATATATCAAAAAATAAGAAATAAAAAAAAGTAAATTTTAAAAAACCCTAAATAGCCCCAGACAATTCTTATGTGTATCCAGGTTGACAACCAATGGTCTATAATACTCTCTTCTTTCTTAAAACAGTCTAATAGAGATCCTTGAGGCTGTGTGGACATTAAAACGTTATCAATATTTTCTTTATTATAAAGCACTTGGCTAGATCTATTCTCAATCAAAAGTGCCAACAGTCAGCTGGAGGTGCATACTGACTGCATGGTGAAACCAAGAATCCTATGAAAGGTAAGAGCTGCCAAAAGGCAAAGGTTTATTATTTCAAGTTACCATGAATCCCGAAGGCTCATCTTTCGAAGAATAAAAAGATAATGATGTGCTATCTTCCCATATTCACAGCAGTATTGAGGAAATCCTAATTATTTTATTACATGAGTGATCACAAAAGCTATCCTTGATAGAAAAACACTGTAACTTCTTTTTCTTTTAATCAACCAGCAATGATTAAAAAAAAATAGAGTTCATCTCCTAACCAGTGTATTGGTTGTCAATAAGTATTGACAGTAGACAAAAGCCCACCTACAAAAGTCTGAATCACTATCCCCAACTTCTGCAGTTTCTCTCATTTTAGGGACTCGCCTGCTGAGCAGACTTTGCAAAACCAATAGCAAACAAACATGACATCTAAAAAGAAAAGAGAGCCAGTAAGAGATATCTAATTACAGAGAAGAAAGATATGGAAAGTGGAAACTTATAAACCCTACAATGAGAAAATAATAACTTAAATCCAAATGGCATATAAAACACTGCCAAGAATAAGACTTCTGATAAAATAACACAGAAATTAATCAAAAAGCCATTTCCAGTCTAGGCTGTAATGACATGAAACATATCTAATTATCACCTGATATGTTTTGCCTTTCCTACTATGTATTCTGAATCTATCCTAGTTAGAGTTAAAAATGAACCATTTTATAATTTGAGTCTCTCTAGTAAGCAAAAACACCAGGAGGAATATGGTTCATATTTTGATTGATGAATATTTTAATTTCTACTTCAAGTAGAAAATATCAAGATTTTGTCATATTTCTAAAAATAAGATGTGGATAAAAGAAAGGGCTGAATTGGAAAACTGATTAATTTTCTTGTTCATGCAGTGATTTCCAATACTGGTTTTGACATGCCCTAAAAGAAGATTGCTGTATTGCAATCATTTATTTTTAACGATCCAAACCAATTCTCTGGAAATCTTTGTAAATAAACTATGATGTAAATTTGATAGTACGATTTGTGAATTATTACAGCAAAACCTTAACAATACTAGTAAACACTTATGTATGGACAATGTTCACAGCGTTCAAATCACTTTATATATGAATCCAACCCTTATAAAAGTCAAAAAGTAATATTTTTTTAACTTTAAAATGACACAGAACGATTGAGTAACTTGCCCAAAGTCTCAAAGCTAAGTAATAGTTGGGATTCAAACTCAGGCATCTCAGATCATGAATACTGCAGAGCAAGTGTGCAAATAGTTTGGACCTCAAAATCCCTTTTCTGTTTTGTTGTGGTTGGAAAAATCAAATCCAGTAAAGACAAATTCTTTTTGATATTGTTAAAGCCCAGTTCTATATTCAGAGGATATACTGCGGATATTTGGGAAGGCAGAGGAGGAAGGCAGTGTCATTTTCCTAGCTTGCTTGCCTCTACCAGCTCCCAAATCTGATCGTTAGATATGTAGTCACTTTGCTTCAAACAGATCTCTAATTATCACAAGGAGTTTCACAGAATTCTAAAATAACCGTAATTTGAATTTTAAACACTTAAAATAATTATGTGTCATATAGCTTTTGGGGACAGAAAGGGGTTTCATGCTATCAACTCGAAAGTTGGAGGTTTCAGCCCATCCAAAATGCCAGAAATAATTATTACAGAATTTCAAGCTGAAATTAACCAAGAGCAACATATCTTCTCTTAGATTTGACAGAGCACTCTGAGAGAATCAAATCCAGGTTTCCATTTAGTGCATAAATCTGCTTAAAAAATTTAATACAAGTAGTGTTTATAACTGAATCGAAGTCCCTTGGCAAGATGCTTAAATGGAGTGCACTGTTTTAGTCAGTGTTCATTCATTCTGATGGGATCTTTATCTGATATGTACTTTGCCAACCACTTTGAAATTGCAAATATCAAAATGGTGAATTTACCATGCATGACAATATTCAAAGAACATTTATTACTTTCTGCTAATAGCAACGTATCTTGAAAGGATAGAAACAGACTTCACTCCAACGTTTTCAATATAAAATGCAGTATTAATCCAGTACTAAGTTTCTTACACTTAGAATATATTATATAGGCTCAAAATATTTAAATTTACAATAATCTCTTCAGCTTTATCTTTTTCTTCAATTATGAAGGTCTCTATAATATAGGGAAGAACATACTTGTAGATTGAAATATACTCGTATACTGAAATATGTTAAGTAAGTTAAAGATTGAAATAATCACGCCACAGGACTTCTGGCTTCAGTGGTGACATGTAAAGGCGGGAAGGCAGGAAAGCATGTGAGGGCAGGAGTGACAGCTTGGAAGTTGTCACTCCTGCCCTCACAACGACAATAATGATGGAGAAACTGAAAAACAATGACTTTTCTAGGACACCTCAGAGAACTGAAGTAGCAGGGCAAGAAGCACTGAGAAATCTGGAGAGAGAGACAGATCCAGAGAGTCACAGCTAAGATCTGCTCTCCTGGACATAAATTGATACAGTATCTAATGACAATTTTAATAGCATGCTGGAAGCTGACTATTGATTAGCATGACAACGAGAAAATCCTGGGGGACAAAGTCTTAGAGAAGCCCACATATTTTTGTGGGTTTCCCCTCCAGGAACACCCCCCCCCCAAGTTCTCACAGTGGAGAGCCAAGAAATGTGCCCCCATGGCTCTGGCAAGGGCAGGGGCAATGTAAATATTTTGGAATAATCCAAGTGTGTTCTCCATAGCCAAGATCTATACTCCAGAGGAAAAGACTTTACTAGAGTTTTATCCTAAATAGGGGAAAGTTATTTCCCCAATTCCAGAATCCTCTAGGCTTCCTACCTCACCTAAATGGGGTGAAGGGAAAGAAAACTACATAAACACTAGATTAGGGAACATTCCCCTCCCTCACCTTTTACTACCACACCAACAGGGCTTCCGTGTAGTAACAGTGGGATTAGAGCTAAAAGAGGTGCGTGACACAAACTCTATGGAAGGAGGTGTTATTAAGAAAGCCCAAGGACCACAGGGGAAACAAAAACAAGGACAGTAGAGGAATCTGAAGGCCCTGAATCTACAACTACAGAAAAAGTTAAAAATCGCCCAACTTCTCCAACTTCTAGCCAGATTAACATAAATTCTCACCATGCCCAGATATTTTTGACAATGAATGCCACCAAAAATTTAAAGATGAATATTACCAATTCTATAAAATCTCTTCCAGAAAACAGGGGAGAGAAAACTCCCTAACTCTTTTTATGAGACCAGCATTACCCTACTACAAAAAACAGTTAAATATATTACATGAAAGAAAACCTACAGAATATCTCTCATGAACATAGGTATAATATACATATAATGAAATATTAAGATATCATCCAACAATGTGCAAAAAGAATTACATACCACTAAGAAGTAGGAATTATTTCTGCCAAACAAGGCTGTTTCAACATTCAGAGATAAAGCAGTACAAACTCTCACATCTACAAGCTAAGGGAAAAAATTATATAAACATATTAATCAATACAGAAAAAGCATTTAACAAAATCTAATACCCATTCAAGATAAAAATCTCTCATTATGACTTCACTTATACTTGGAATCTAAGAAACAAAACAAACAAGGAAATTAGGAATTATTTTTTAACTGAATGGAAATAAAAATATAGCATATCAGAATGTGTAGAATGCCACTAAAGAAGTACTCAGGGGAAAATTTTAATTTAAATGCCTGTCAGAAAAGAAGAGAGGTTTCAAATAAAAAGCCTCAGCTTCTCCCTTAAGAATCTACAAATATAAGAGGAAAATAAGCCCATAGTAAGCAGGAGAAATAATAAAGATCAAGAAATGATTAACAATACAGTGCTGTATATTTGAAAGTTGCTAAGAGAGTGAATCTTAAAAGTTCTCATCACAAGAAAAAATTGTAACTATGTGAGGTGATGGATAACTAAATTTATTACAGTAATTATTTTGCAAAATATACAGGTATCAAATCATTATGTTGTATACCTTAAACTAATACAATATTATGTTTCAGTTATATCTACAGTTATTTATAACTGTACAAATATAGGATCCTACCCAAAGTGGTTTAATTCCTAAAGATTTAAAAGAAAACTCCCTATGATGCAAGATGGGCCCCAGAGTATTCCTAAATTATGTCATTTTTTAAACCAGTAAATAAATAAAAGTGAACATTCAAACAAACAAAAATAAGAACTGAATGGAGGGGAAAAAAAAAAAAAACACTAGAAAAAGTCAATGTAACCCAAATTTGGTTCTTTGAGAAGATGAATAAAATCAATTAATTTCAAATGTATCAGGAAAAATGAGAGAAGACACCAGTTACTAATATCAGAACTGAGAGAGGTAACATCACTATAGATTCTACACAAATTAAAAGATAAGAAAATATTGTCACCAATCTTGTGCCATTTAATTCAACAACTTAGATTAAGTGGAAAAATTCCTTGAAAGGTATATAATACCAAAGCTCAGTCAATAAGAAATAATAAGATGAATACATCTGTATTTATTAAACAAATTGAATCTGTAGTTAAAAATCTTCCCACAGAGAAAATCCCAGGACCAGGTGGCCTTACTGGAAAATTTTACCAAATATTTAAGAAGAAATAACACCAACACAGTGTGGTACTCTCACTCAGTTATAAAAATAGATCAATGGAATAGAATAGAGAGACCAAAAATAGACCCACATATACGGTCAACTGATTTTTGAAAAAGTTACAAAGACATCTCAAAGGAAAAAGGTTAATCTTTTCACCACATGTTACTGGAAAAGCTTAAATCCATACCTTGCATCATACACAAAGTTAAATTAAAATGAATCTTATATGTAAATATAAAACCTAAAACTCAAATTTCTAGAAAAAACATTGGAGAAAATATTTGTGAATTTGAGTTAGGTCAACATTTCCTTAATATGACATCAAAAAAAATCATAATTTGTTCTTTATGAAAATTAAAAACTTCTGCTCTTCATATAACACTGATAAGAGAATGAAAAGACAAGGTACAGTATGGAAAAAACTATTTGCAACTATATATCTAATAAGAAACTTGTGTCCAAGATATATAAAGAACTCACACTAATTAATAAGAAAGCAAACAATTCAAGAAATAAATGGGCAAAATATTTGAATGGACACTTTACCAAAGAAGATATAGGAATGAAAAATAAGCTCATAAAAAGATGTTAACATAATTAGAAAAATGAAGATTCAAACCACAATGAAATATCACAACACATCTATTAGAAAGGCTATCCATTCCAAGTATTGGTAAGGATGTGGAGCAGCTAGAACCCTCATACACTGGTAGTGGAAATGGAAAATGGTACCACCAGTTTGGAAAGTTTGGCAGTTTCTCCAAGACAAAGAAAGCATGTGTCTATACAAAGATTTGTACATGCATATTCATAGAATGTATGTGACATGCCCAAAAGGAAATGGTCCAAATGTACATCAATAGGTGAGTGAAAAAATGAATTGTGGTATATGTGCGTAATGGAATACTACCCAGGAATAAGTGCAATGAACTCATGATATACACAAAACCAGAACTTTCAAAATAACCATGTGAAATGAAACAGACCAGATAAACAAGAGGACAGATAAACAATATAAACATACTATATGTTTTCATTTATATAAAATTTTAGAATATGAAAAGTAATTATTGATGGCTGAAAGCAGGTAAGCACCTGCCTTGAGGTGTAGCAAAGGGTTGGGAAGGTCAGGAGGAAGATACTAAAAAGTGGCATCAGGAAATTTGAGGACTGATGGCTGTATTTATCATCTTGTGATAATTTCACAAGGATATACGTAGTTCAAAACTTGTCAAATAATACACTGTATTTTTGAGGGGATACATACATCCCAATGTTCAAAACTGCAGCGCTGTTTACAATAGCCAAAACACGGAAGCAACCTAAATGTCCATCAACACATGAATGGATAAAGAAGATCTGGTATATATACAATGGAATATTACTGAGCCATTAAAAAGAATGAAATAATGCCATTTGCAGCAACATGGACGGACCTGGAGATTATCATACTAAGTAAAGTAAGTCAGAAAGAGAAAACAAATATCATATGATATCGCTTATATGTGGAATCTAAAACAAAATGATACAAATGAACTTATTTACAAAACAGAAACACAGACTTAGAGAATGAACATATTGTTACTAGGAGGGAAGGGTGGTGGGGAGAGATAGATTGGGAGCTTGGGATTGACATGTACACACTGCTATATTTAAAACAGATAACCAACAAGGTCCTACTGTATAGCACAGGGAGCACTGCTCAGTATTCTGTGATAACCTAAATGGGAAAAGAATTTGAAAAAGAATAGATACATGTATATGTATAACTGAATCACTTTGTTGTACACCTGAAACTAACACAACATCGTTAATCAATTATGCCCCAATATAAAATAAAAATTAAAAAAATACACTTTAAATATGAACAGTTTATTGTGAGTCAATTATACCTCTATAGATCTTTAAAAAAATCTTTGCCAGGGCATGTCCTTTTACCTACTAGTCTACTTTCCCTATCCTCTTAAGATTTGTATCTTGGAAGAGTTGGTCTTTTCTTCCTGTATTTCTTTCCTCACCTTGTGTTCACTCCTCAATCCATGCCAATCTGGCTTCCACCCCAAGCTTCTGTCAAAATTGTGCCCACCAAAGTAACCAATGGCCTCTCTATGATTCAATCCAAATTACTTTTTCATTTCCTGTCTCACTGAACTCCTCAACAGCATTCAACATTCTTATCCTTCCTTTTTTCTTCAAACACTCTTTCTGCTTTGCTACTAAACAAAAATTTCACCAGGGGTTTCATCTACACTGTGGCCATTCTCATTCTCCAAAATTGGCTCGGTCTTCTTAAGCCATTCATTAAACGTCCGTGTTCCTATGAATTAGACAAAGCCCCCCAACTTTTTATGCTTTTAATCTTCAACCCTCTTTATATTAGTCAGCATCTCTACACTCCAAATTATTTCAAAATATAATACATTTTCATAGCCTAGAGCTCTCCTCTGAATTCTAGCCCTGTACATCCATATGTCTACTTGAATATATAAAAATACCTCAAACTTTTTAATCATCTGTTTTTACTTCTTTTGTTCTATACAATGGAGCCAGTGTGATGTTTTTTAAACATGCCAGTCGCATTTGCCAACTCATTCCTGAAAACACATCAATGGCTTCTCAATGATCTCAGGTTAAAATTTAAATATTTAGCAGGATTTAAAACATCATCTTACCCTTCCTTACTTGTGGACCATCTATATACCCTGCTTCTTTGAATTCCAGAAATACTGACCTTTTTTAAATTACTTGAACATTGCTTTCTGTCAAGTAAGGTTTTAATATGCTTTTCTCACTGGTTGGCACTCATCCCAAGCCACCCCTGCTTTTCATCTTTTTAAACTCTCTTTCTCAGATCTCTGCTCAAATGAACTTTCATATGGAAAGACTTTCGATTTCCTGTTATCACATCTATTTTGCTCTTTACTGTTTCCTCATTGCCATGAACAATGCCTGACACATAGAAGGTAAGTGAATAAATAAATATTGTGTGTGCTGTATTATCACAGAAATTATCACAGTTAACTCTTAATTACATATACAGGACACCATATTATAGTCTAAAAAGGACAGGCTTAGAGACAGGAAGTTAGAGGATCAAATTTAGCCTCCATCACTTCTTATTTGTGTGACTTTAGGTAATTTATTCAACTCTCTAGGCCTAAATTTCCTCATCTCTAGAATGGGTATAATTAATAACAGCTCTCCCTTGAGGTCTTTGTGTATATTAAATGATCAATAAAAAACTCCCAACAGACAGCCAGTAAAACTCCATGGCCAGTACATTTTAAATATTATTATATGCTTTAACACATTTTAAAGGGAAGTTGCAAACAATCAGTTCTTGCATAAATTTCTGGAAAGAATTAAATAAACAAAAATTGGTTATGTCTCAATATGATAGACTTTCAAAGACAATATGTTGCTTAAGAATTTGAATGCACTAAGCCCAGTTTAGAAAATTACCAGTCCATGTTATGACAGCATGCTTGCCTAACATCAATTTGATTAGTTTAAACTCTAATTACAAGCATTTTCATTCTCCAAATATGTTTTCAATAATACTTAGATCAAGGGTGTGATTTTTTTATACTGATTACAGTTTTATATAGCTATATATTTACATTCTTTATCATACTAATTACCAACTAATAATTTCATTAGCTCTCAATTTTACTGGAATGCCTTCAATGATTCAAGAGCACTATCATGAAATAATAGTCATAAATAATAATATATAATAATTAAATAAAATTTAATGTCATAATGAAATTGCAGATTAAAGTCCTATCATTAATTTCACAACTACTAAATAACTATTCATGCATATTTTCAGCCATTGTTTTGATGGATACAATCAGACAAATGTGTGAAACAAAATGTGGTCAATTTTTTTCTTTTTCATGGAAAACTAATAGCACTATATTTCCTTAGCCCTAGGAATGGAAGCTGTGTGAAACTTCAATTGCCAAAGGACTCCAAAAATATAACATGAAAATCATTAGTAAAGAAAAAAACTATAAAGTAGTGGTTTAATATGAATAATATATTACATTACAAAAACAATACTAAAAGTAAAGAACATGATACCAAAAAAAAAAACGGTTTTTAATATCTCTATTCCCAGAAACAAAAATATTTCATTCCCATGGCCAACATCGTTCTCAACAGTGAAAAACTGAAACCATTTCCACTAAGATCAGGAAAAAGACAAAGTGGCCCACTCTCACCACTATTATTCAACATAGTTTTGGAAGTTTTAGCGACAGTAATCAGAGAAGAAAAAGAAATAAAAGGAATCCAAATAGGAAAAGAAGAAGTAAAGTTGTCATTGTTTGCAGATGACATGATACTATACACAGAGAATCCTAAAGATGCTACCAGAAAACTACTAGTGTGAATCAATGAATTTGGTAAAGTAGCAGGATACAAAATTAATGCACAGAAATCTCTTACATTGCTATACACTAATGATGAAAAATCTGAAAGAGAAATTAAGGAAACACTCCCATTTACCACTGCAACAAAAAGAATAAAATACCTAGGTATAAACCTACCGAAGGAGACAAAAGACCTGTATGCGGAAAACTATAAGACACTGATGAAAGAAATTAAAGATGATACAAACAGATGGAGATATATACCATGTTCTTGGATTGGAAGAATCAACATTGTGAAAGTGATGATACTACCCAAAGCAATCTATAGATTCAATGCAATTCCTATCAAACTACCAATGGCGTTTTCCACAGAACTAGAACAAAAAATTTCACAATTTGTAAGGAAACACAAAACTCCCCGAATAGCCAAAGCAATCTTGAGAAAGAAAAACAGAGCTGGAGGAATCAGGCTCCCTGACTTCAGACTATATGACAAAGCTACAGTAATCAAGACAGTATGGTACTGGCACAAAAACAGAAATATAGATCAATGCAACAGGATAGAAACCCCAGAGATAAACCCACACACATATGGTCACCTAATCTTTGATAAAGGAGGCAAGAATATACAATGGAGAAAAGACAGCCTCTTCAATAAGTGGTGCTGGGAAAACTGGACAGCTACATGTAAAAGAATGATATTATAACACTCCTTAACACCATACACAAAAATAAACTCAAAATGGATTAAAGACCTAAATGTAAGGCCAGACACCATAAAACTCTTAGAGGAAAACATAGGCAGAACACTCTATGACATAAATCACAGCAAGATCTTTTTTGACCCACTTCCTAGAGTAATGGAAATAAAAACAAAAATAAACAAATGGGACCTAATGAAACTTAAAAGCTTTTGCACAGCAAAGGAAACCATAAACAAGACGAAAAGACAACCCTCAGAATGGGAGAAAATATTTGCAAACTAAGCAACTGACAAAGGATTAATCTCCAAAATATACAAGCAGCTCATGAAGCTCAATCCAAAAATGGGCAGAAGACCTAAATAGACATTTCTCCAGAGAAGATATACAGATTGCCAACAAACACATGAAAGGATGCTCAACATCACTAATCATTAGAGAAATGCACAGCAAAACTACAATGAGGTATCACCTCACACCAGTCAGAATGGCCATCATCAAAAAATCTACAAACAATAAATGCTGGAGAGGGTGTGGACAAAAGGGAACCCTCTTGCACTGTTGGTGGGAATGTAAATTGATACAGCCACTATGGAGGACAGTATGGAGGTTCCTTAAAAAACTAAAAATAGAACTACCATATGACCCAGCAATCCCACTACTGGACATATACCCTGAGAAAACCATAATTCAAAAAGAGTCATGTACCACAATGTTCACTGCAGCTCTATTTACAATAGCCAGGACATGGAAGCAACCTAAGTGTCCATCGACAGATGAATGGATAAAGAAAATGTGGCACATATATACAATGGAATATTACTCAGCCATAAAAAGAAACGAAATTGAGTTATTTGTAGTGAGGTGGATTGACCTAGAGTCTGTCCTACAGAGTGAAGTAAGTCAGAAAGAGAAAAACAAATACCGTATGCTAACACATATATATGGAATCTAAAAAAAAAAAAAAAAAAAAAGGTTCTGAAGAACCTAGGGGCAGGACAGGAATAAAGACGCAGAGAATGGACATGAGGACATGGGGAGGGGGAAGGGTAAGCTGGGCCGAAGTGAGAGAGTTGCATGGACATATATACACTACCAAATGTAAAATAGATAACTAGTGGGAAGCAGCCTCATAGCACAGGGAGATCAGCTCGGTTCTTTTTGTCCATCTACAGGGGTGGGATAGGGAGGGTGGGAGGGAGATGCAAGAAGGAGGGGATATGGGGATATTTGTATACGTATAGCTGATTCACTTTGTTATAAAGCAGAAACTCACACACCATTGTAAAGCAATTATACTCCAATAAAGATGTTAAAAAAAAAAGTAAGCCCCCAAAATCTTATAATCAATAAAGATATCACACACTAAAAAAAAAAAAAAGTTTCATTCCATAGGCTAACAAAGCACCCCATTAAATACACAGTCATAGAAAGCTTAATCAATACACTAATGTTATATACCTTCAGCATTTGTGATTCAAATAGTACACAAAAAACAGAAGTTAATGATTTAAAATATAACTATAAGGGAATTTTAAATTAATTATATTGAAATATAAATACTAAGTTCATTTTCATTGAAATCAACATGATCTACAGGACAATAAATTAGTAGCATGGTAGATTAAGATGGCGACATATTTTGGCCACATCTCCCAAAAAGAGATGGAGTCTATTTCTCTTCCCCTTGATTCTGGTCTGGATCCACAAGTTTCCTAGACCACTAGAACACAACAGAAGTCACCATATAACTTATGAGGTTGGGCCTTAAGAGATCTACAGTTCTTGCTTTCATACGTTTAGGTTTCCTCTTGGAACTCACCCACTACACAGAGAGAACTCCAAAGCAGATAGGGAGGCAATGTGGAGGACAGTTAAGGTGCCCCCATTGACAACCTCAGCTAAGTGTCCAGACAACAGCCAGCACCCACTACCAGCCATGGTGAGTGAGCCACCTTAGATGTTCTAGTCTAGTTCAGCCTCCGGGTGATTAGAGTCCCAGCTGACACCATGTGAAGCAGATCTGCCTAACTGAGTCCACTGCCTTAGTATGCTCAGGCTACTATAGCAAAATACCACAGACTAGGTGGCTTAAAAACAACAGAATTTCTCTCTCACAATTATGGAGGCTAGGAAGTCTGAGATCAAGCCACTGACAAGTTCAAGGTCTGGTGAAAGTCTGCTTCCTGGTTCATAGAAGGCCATCTTCTTCTTGTGTCCTTACTTGGTAGAAGAGGGAAGGGAACTCTCCAGGGCACCAATTCCATTCATGAGGGCTCCATCCTCATGACCTAAACACCTCCCAAAATCCCAACTTCCTAATACCATCACATTGGGATTAGGTTTCAACATATAAATTTGGGGAAAACATGAATATTCAGCCTATAGTACCAGTCAATCCACAAAATTAAGAGAAATAATAAATCATACTGTTTTTAGAACCACTAAATTTAGGGATGGTGTGCTATGCAGATGTCGAGACTGAAATAGAGGGTAAAAGTTCAACTGTGATTGAAAATGAACAGGACTCTGGAGTCAGGCTTCCTGTTTTTACTCCTTGGACCTACAGTAGTATGACCTTGGTCAATTCACAATTCATTCCATTTCTGAGTCTCAGTTGCAACAGAAATTACTTTGTGGAGTTGCTGGGAGAAGTGAAGAGAAGAGTTCCTATAAAGCACTTATGCACAGACTGGAACTTGGTAAAAAGTTCAACACATATTGCCTGTTGTTGTGTTGTTGCTACTGATGTTGATGTTAACTTGGTCTGTATGAAATATTACACATGAGATTTCACTCTGTTGAGGGCTTGTAGTGTTAAGGAGGGAACGGAGAAATTAAGAAAGCATAAAATCAGAGAGAGCATATGTTCAATATATGTATTTCAAAGGATACATAATTTTAATAAGCGGTTATTTAAAATAACAGCATTGTTGGACAGTAAGGTAATTTTCACACTGAGTGAATAAAGCTATGATTTATTTTTCTTAAACTGTTTCAAAGTACATTACCCTTTGCCATTTTTTTTCAAGACATATTCAAATTGATGCATTGATTACATGTTATTGTGAAGCTTAAATACCTAAACTCAGTTGATTATCTATAGTTTTGCATGATGATAGAATTGATGTCATTGTATATCTAATAAAATAATTGCTTTGGCTATTTGATATAAAACTGAAGTTATCTCATCCCAGCAATATGCCATACATATGTCTCAATATTATTTCATTACATGCTCCATTTGTTCTTTATTTATCTGATTAAATTTCAGTTTCTGACAAGAACTCTCATTTATGCTGGGCATTCAGAAAATCCTTCTCCCCTTTATTTATATTTTTTTAATTTCCCAGTGGTATTCTCTAATTAGCTCTAAGTTTTGACTTCACATTTAAAATGGCTTTTCTTTGTCCTTAGGAGAAAATTAACATTGGATTGATACTAATAACTAGTATCTATCTGTGTTACCCAAACAGCAAGTATTTTTATCTTTATGTTTGACCAACTTCACATTGTAAACCACTAATTTCACTTACAAGGAGTCAAACTCTTTAATTTCCTCTGCATTTACCCGTCTCAGCTCAGCAGGACATGCCTCTTTTCTCAAGCCTCCACTATAGACTTAATTTATCCTATAGAGAAAGGCAGTCATTCTGATACATAGTTATGAAAAACTGCTACTGCTTCCTACTGATCTGTCTACCAAATCCCATGGGCATCTCCCTGAAATTTACCCTTTAGATTAGAGTTCTCTTATGCTTGAAAACTTTCTATACGTTTAAGATATTAACATAAATCTAGAGTGGTTCCAACAAATCATAGGAGAAATGCAAAAGGGAAATAAATTAAGGGAAAATTACATCTCTGAAGAAAATAAAATTTTACTTATAGAATTGACTAAAGAGAATACATATTTAAAAATCATCAAGCAACTCCTAAAGCCTCCATTTTATTTACTATAGATTTAAGGAAGCACCTCAAGTTAAGTCAACCCAGTTTGTTCGCTTTGTGCTCTTACACAGAGTTGTCTTTCTCAGAAATGTCTTGATCAATATGAAAGCTGTGTTCAAATAACTATTTTCTCTAATTACCTGAGTCAACAGGGGGAAAAAAATGACAGTAATAAAGAACAGAACTGCACAATAGTTTTCAATGATTAAACAGAATTTCCGGGACTTCCCTGCTGGCACATTGGTTAAGAATCCTCCTGCCAATGCAGGGGACACAGATTCGAACCCTGGTCCGGGAAGATCTGGCATGCCGCGGAGCAACTAAGCCCGCGAGCCACAACTACTGAGCCCGTGTGCCACAAGTACTGAAGCCTGCACTCCTAGAGCCCATGCTCCGCAACAAGAGAAGCCACCACAGTGAGAAGCCTGTGCACCGCAACGAAGAGTGGCCCCAGCTCGCTGTAACTACAGAAAGCCTGCGTGCAGCAACGAAGACCCAATGCAGCCAAAAATAAATAAATAAATAAATAAATGTATTAAAAAAACAAAAAAAAATACAGAAAATCCTGATAGAGCCAGAAATATGATAAGAAAACTCACTTTAATGATAAAGCTATAGGGACAAGTTAATTGGTCAATGTCAGTTAGCAAATTAATAACTAATGACTAAAAATAAACATGCTTTAGATTTTTTGACTAAACTTGTGTTTAAGTCTTTTAATGATATTACTTTTTAAAAACCTTAATTGGCATAATATGGGTTATATTATTTGGAAAGTATTAGGAGGATCCTAAAGCAAAAGGAGCTTCTTCAGTCATCCAGACTGTGATGGAAGCAGAACTCACACTTAGTCCTTGCTACATATTCGTAATTTCACAGTGGATATCTGTACCTAAATACAAAACTACACATGCAAGAAAGAATCATGACAAATGCAACTTAGTTGTCAGAGCAAAGCCACATCCCTACGACAAATAATTTTGATTTAATTATCAGTTCTTGAGTTCCTTGTTCCATAGAGATGTGACCAAGGGCTATGTGAGCAAAGCTATCCATCATCAATTGGGTGTCATTAGATTCACCTGCCACACAGATAGGCATGTCCAGCAATACATCAACACCAAGTGACGTGGTACGTATAGAATAGAACCCAAGCAGGTTCTGCAGGCACAGCTAAGTTGCACGAGGAGCTGGCCCACAGTTTCAGTTCCATCTATTCTTACTGCATTGCCTTCTTTCCCTTGAATCACAGCTATGGTCCCGTGAGTCCCCAAATTCAAACCCAGCTTACAGATGGTGCCACATATTGGTATAATCCAGATGTAAAACTGCCACAGAAGTTCCACCCCATTCAGGTGGCTCTAAAAGAAGTGGAAAAGGAAAATCCTCTCTGTGGGCAGATATTCAAGCAATACACATGGCTGGCCATTTCACCTGAAGGAGAGATGGCCAGAACTATATAGATCTAAGGAGGGCAGATATTCCTTCTCCCCTGTCCTCAGCGGGTAGAGAATGGGGCGTTGGCCCATGACTGACCACTCAGATTCTCCTGGCTCGAGTTCTGAAATTTGAAGTCTGAGAAATTTATACAAAGATACAGTGTCAAATTAGAGATTCTGTCAACTGGTGGAGTCAAGTGTGCAGGGGCAGCGGCAGCAACAATAATAGTCAATTAAAAATATGAGGTTCTGACCAAGCAATTTCTCTGGGTTGTCATGCTGGCGTTGATCTTCGTCCAAGCCTAGTTCTACAGCACTCCTTGAAATCCCATGATTTAGCAGACACTTTTTAAAAAATTACTATTTTATTCAAGGTAACCGGAGTTGCTTTCTGAACTCAAGAACCTGACAAATACATCCTCTGCTTCTGTAAATAAAGATAATTCAAAATGTTTTATTCACCAAGCAATATGTCTTATGAGTTTAATGTTGGGTCTATTTAAAAAAGAAAAATACCTTCACTTCCAATATATGAACAGTTATCTATAGAGATTTGTATTTCAGAGCAAGATTGACATTCTGGGATTATGTTTTACAGATATGATAGCCATAATTAATAATAAATCTCTATAAATTGCAACACACTAAAATATTATTTGAATGATTTTCCTAATAATATAATGTGGAAAAAAATTTGGTTTGTGATTAGAAAATTTCTAAACTGCTGAAGGTTTATAAACTAATATTTGGTAGCTGAGATTAATGTTCTATTTTAAAAGGAAATACGAAGATTTTTCAGAACCCTAGTTCAGCTGAACTAGAATAGAAATTAAAATTTGATCCATACATTTTAATTGGTTTTAATATGAGAATTAACATAAGTATACTAATGTGGTAGGACTGTGAAATAATCAGCAGGTAATAATATAAATCTTAAAATGCAAAATTGGAAAGCAAGAATAAATAATGTTTACTTTGTTTTGAATAATCTATGAACTATAATTACTGCTTCTGTTTATTCATGTTTGGCTCAAAACATAAATCAACTTAAGGCCAAGTAAGCTGCTGTTTTCTTCTTTTGATCTTTTATTTTTTGAAAAAACATGTGCAGGGGGCAGGATTTCTACTTTACCCTTAAGGTGGAAGAAGATCCTGTTGAACTCATAAACAGAAAACTCAATTTAAAACTTAATGTCATCATTTAGTATATGAATGATTATAATTAAGCATGTGAAGTGGGCCATGGCTCCAATGTCTGTGTTCATAATACTCAAATATGAATCCTGAAAATATTGTTCCTCATTGAACCAAGAAAGAAAGAATCATCAAAGGGAGCAAGTGACTGAAAGGAATTGTGGTCACTACAAACATCAATGAAGCCAGAAATAGTCTTTTAAAAGTCAGCTCTGCTGCCAGTGAATGCAGAAAGGGCAATGCTTATGAGTCATTAATATAATCAAAGTAAGAGCTGAATGGGCTACTAATCAATTAATAATACAAACTAGAATATTCCAGCATTTAAATTCATTTGGACACATTCAATTTAAAAGACCATGTTCCACATATAAAGAGAGATAACATTTATATTACAAAAAAATGTTTGTTTTCCTACCTTTTTAAAAGAGAAAATAAAAATGCTCTAGAGCCATGGTCTGAACCTCACTCTGTACTTAAACACGAGGAAGGAAAGCATTAGAAATAATAAAGAACATTCTTCTTCTCCAATCTCCAGGCACACATTTAATCGGAGTAATGTAACTGATGGATGTCCTCCACAGACATATGTAGAGGTGATGGACCATGCCCAAGTCGTTCATAAGTCACTTAATAAATGAGAGCGAGACAGAGACAGAGACAGAATAATCAAGTATTTTCAGGAGAAGCTATAGGTTTTTCCAGGTAGAGGGACATAAAAGTGTCAGAATTGTTTTAAACTGTTTGATATATAAATATGTAATAATGCCTTGGTATCTCAAAAGAGATAATGCAACTTGCAAACACTCTTAGGTCAGAATTTATGTACGAATTTTATCTCATTCAGAATCTAAATTAAAATAAGCCTTGACTCTGATTATATACTGATGCACATTAGTTTGCCAGGGTTATGATAAAATATATGCTTTGATAAAGTTAATTCCTATATCAGGATACACAAAGTGGAGCCCACCTGTGGCCAAGCCCAGGTCACAAATCTAAACCAAAGTCAGCCTGCACTCTCAGGAAACACCGGTAAGGAAACCTAACACACACCAATCGGAGTTCTCCAGCTTAGCTTTGGCCAGCTTACCTTACCCAAGAAAATAGGACCCACCAGCCTTATAAGGAAATCCCTGCCCTCCTAGCCACTCATGCCCTGTTTCCCTGTTGCTGCTTCTAACACTCTATAAAACTCTCTCTTGTCCCAAATCCCTCTGGCAGAATGTTCCACTGCTTGTGAGGCCCTGTACTGCCCCAAACCATGGATTGTTTTCCCTTGAATAAAAGACACCAAACTCATTACTAAACTGTTTTACTTTTGTCATTTGACAGTTTATACCAATCCATAAGCACATACTGATGTCACCTAAATGCTCCTTCAATGAGTGAAATATTCAATTCACAATTAAAATTACAATAAGGAAACAGTCTTTCCCAAATGCCCACTAAAATACCTATGAAAGAAGAAAGAAAAGACATGAAGATTTACTTTTTTGAAAAACAAGACTATTGTCACTATATGAGCAGTGTCCCTTAATTAGAATGTCTAAGAATTTCATTAAGAAGAAATAAAATCCAACCCCTCTTTCACATCCAAAATGGATCAGCTTCTTCAACACAAAAGAAAATAGAAAGAGACTTTATCCTTCCCTCACCATCTTGTCTTCATACCAACCACAAACCCTTAAACTGTAGCAATCATACTCTAAAAAGCCGGCAGCGTTCCGTTACTGTAGGTGGTCAGTTTTTGAGGAAGACACTGCCCATCCCTAACGAATGACCTTTTAATCTTCTGTGTCATGAAGATATATAACTTCTCTGAAATTTAAAATATTTTAAGTAAAAACAGTATTTGGGGGTTGGCAGTGTATTATTTTCTTATTGCTGCTATAACAGACTGCCATGATAATGTCTTAAAAGAACACAAATTTAGTATCTTACAGTTCTGGAGTCAGAAGTCTGATATGGGTCTCCCTAGACTGAAATCAATGTGTTGACAGGACTGTGTTCCTTTATGGAGGCTCTAGGGAGAGAATTCATTTGTTGCCTTTTCCAGCTTCTAGAGGTTGCCTACATTCCTTGGCTTATGGCCTTCTTCTACCTTTAAAGTCAGCATTGGCTGGTTGAGTACCTGCCGCACATCACTCTAACCTTGCTTTCTTCACCACATCCTCTTTCCTGACTCTTCTGCCTCCTTCTTCCACATTTAAACAATCCTGTGATCCCAGAGGGCCCATCATTATAATCAGGATAATATTTTAAGGTCAACTGAGTAGCAACCTTAATTCCTTTTGCGATCAATTCCCCTTGGCTATGTAACCTAACATATTCAGGGGTTTGGACATGTCTGTGTTTTGGGGTTGAAGCATTATTCTGCCTACAACAATCAGTATAACATTGCTTTCTGGAAACTATTACAAAATTATGAAATGAACTTAAACTGAAATGCTAGGAGGAGTTATTTCTGCAGATTATATTTTCCATATATGCCAACAGTGTGTTGTAAAAATAGTACATTGGGATACGGGCAGCCTACCTCAGGCCAGCAAAGCCACATGATATATGCCAAATTTATATTGAAATTAAGCTGTAAATAAGACTTTTTATCAACATCATACACTAAGCTAATTTGAAAAGGTCTCCCCCCACTCCAAATGCAAACAGATATATATTCTGAATAAAATTTAATATGAAAAAGTGTTAAAATACATAGCTGAATTTGGAAAGATATGAAGAAAAAGGAAAGGACAAAAAGAAAAAAAAAGGAAAAAAGAAGAAGAAATTAACAAGGGCCAGGAGTAGGGAGGAAATTCAGAGGCTCTAAGTGAGAAGGACCTGACGCCATGGTAGCCCATGTGACTTCACCTATAAGCCTTAGAAAATACTGAATGGTGTTTCAAGTGCTCATAAAGATGAGAGGTTCGAACCTGAACAGGCATGAGACTGCACACTGAATCTGAGAGATTTACACAAAGCCTAAAAGTAAAGTTCTCCTTATTAAAAAAAAAAAAAAAAAAAAAAAAAGGTGGGGAATACTTTAATGCCCTTTCTTGACTTTTACTTAGGCAAGTAGGTATTTAAAAAATATCTGAGAGAAAGTGATGCAGGCCTTGACCCACACACAAGTATAAAGTCTTCATTTTAAATACATTTTTGAAGCTGAAATATCAGTCTTTGAAAGTGATATAAAATGGGTCTGGGAAAGGTGAGAAACCAAGGACTCTGGCAAAAAAATAACTTTTTACTAAAGTTCTCACCATCCAATGACGAAAGGACTACCAGATATAAAACACCCAAATGAAAAGCATAGAGAAAACATCAATATTTACTTAAGAAAATGAATCACTACAAGAGTGTCATTCAACAGAGCCATTGGGTTATTTAGAAATTCCATAACTATAAATAATTTTTAAAATGGAGACTTTACAATAAGTATGATTTAAGTGATTAGAGGGTAAGAAATGGATACCTTATTTAAAGAATGACACACTGAAAAACAGAATCACTTTTAAAAGAACAAACATAATTTCTAAAAATAAAAAATAAATTTTGTATTGAAAATAAAACTCAATAGAGAATAAAATAATAAATTTAACTTTGGGAAGAAAAATTAAAGACCTGGAAGTTCCAGTGATATAATCACCCAGAAGGAATTACAGATTATATAGCACTGAGGATTTAACTTCAGTGCCCACCAAGCAAAAAGACCCAAAGAATATTCCAGATTAATTGAAATACCTGGCTAGCTACATTCAAAGAGAATGGAGTTTTTATAACGGCTCCTTTATCTTTAAGTTCACCCAAACTTGCCTCAAGTTAGTAATCCCTGATTAGTTCAAGGCAATATTTCTTTTTTTTTTTTTTAATTAATTTATTTAATTTATTTACTTTTGGTTGCATTGGGTCTTCGTTGCTGTGCGTGGGCTTTCTCTAGTTGCAGCAAGCGGGGGCTACTCTTCGTTGCAGTGCACAGGCTTCTAATTGCAGCGGCTTCTCTTGTTGCAGAGCACGGGCGCTAGGAGCACAGGCTTCAGTAGTTGTGGCACACTGGCTCAGTAGTTGTGACGCACGGGCTTAGTTGCTCCATGGCATGTGGGATCTTCCCAGACCAGGGCTCGAACCCGTATCTCCTGCATTGGCAGGGGGATTCTTAACCACTGCACCACCAGGGAAGACCAAGGCAATATTTCTTAAAGTGTAGTTTACAAAGGTGGAAAATCTTTTCATAATAATACTAAGGTGCTATTTACCATTTTCATTTTGTTGGCATTTGCACCAAAGGCACAAAGCAATGATAAAAGTGTCGGTGCCTTAGAGAAAATTATGGTATTGGCATCAAGCTGGACTCATTATGTTGTATCACTGTTTTCTTCATAGCTGGCACTTACAATTAAAATGCAATCACAACTTTTTAAATGTCATTTTCACTTGATGAAGTAGCAAAGGGTAATAACTTTATTAATTCTTGACCCTTAAAATTAATTTCTTTATGATAATGTAACTATTCATAAACCAATTCTGCCCTCTTCTAAAATACATTAACTCAGAAAGAATCAGTTATGTGATTTTTTAGTTGCAGGCTGAACTAGCCACTTTTTTCATGGATCATTTTTAATGAAATCATAATAGGGAAAGCAGAGAGAGAATGAGGCAGAAGTCAAATTTGAAGGGATAATGATCCAAAGTTTTCCAAAACTAGTGTTAAAAAAAAGGATGTAGCACTGAAAAGGCAATACAGGGAAAACAAAATAATGTTAAAATGCAATTAATCCAAGTGAAAGCAAGAAATAAATTGAAAAGGAACACATAAGTAGAATAAATAAAAAACATAGAGTAAGGTGACAAATATATTCCTAACTATATCACTTTTTATATTTAATATAAAGGGGAAAAAAATCTAATTATTATTTTCAACCTGGAATAAGAAAAAAATCCCATATATCTGCCACTTTCAAGAGACATTATGTAAAACTAAGGACACAGAAAGACTGAAGGTAAAATTACGTTAAAAAAAAAAAAAAACCCACACAACAAGTACTGGTAAAGATACAGAGTGACTGAAATTCTCATCACAGCTGGGGAAAGTATAAATTAGTAACAACCACTTTGAAAAACGGTTTGGCAGCATTTACTAATCCATGTTACTTAATAAATGTGTGTTTTATACCCAATAAAAACGCACACATATATGCATTTCCTCTATACTGTTCTCCATAGTGGCTGTACCAATTTATAGCCATTTATTTGGGTGACTTATAATGGGAGAAAGAGAAATAGCCACATTTCCAAAGGCTTGTTAAATATAGGCTCTGAACTAATACTAAAGTCCAGAACATGAAATATATCTGAGGCCCAATTGTCAAAGTGGGAGGTCTTGGCCTATGTCTCTCAGTGGCTCCTGTGGGCCCACAAACCATCCTATAGTTATTTTTTCAGTTCCTGAATGCATAGTTATAATCTTCATAATGTTTCCCAGTATTAGGGTAATGAAAGCTAAGAGGGAGCTCTTAGAACTCCCCCATATATGCAAATAAAAAAATAAAAAACAACACCACATCTGTAAGGGAACTGTGAAGATTTTTTTACTACTATTAAAGATCTGAAAATTGCAGGGCTGGTGATTCCTATCTTACCCATCGTTACCTTATCTGTTTGAAAATGGAAAAGGCTGATAGGTCTTAGAAAATAACTAGAGATTATTACATAAAAGTGATCAGGTTGTACAGGTGCAATAATATTGGAAGAATACATGACAAATGAGGAAGGTGTGTAGGGTATCTGGTTACATGTCAATAGGAGAATCACATTGAAGACGCCATTAGTTTTAGAGTAAAGCTATGTCCTCTTCTGTCAAAAACTATTCTATACTTGAGAAGCAACTCCTGGTAGTTTTCTGGGCTCTGGTAAAGACTGAATGTCTAATTAAAGAACGCCGAGTAACTATGCAGCATGAATTGCCCATCATGAACTGGGGTATATCTACTCCACCATTAAATGGAAATGGAAAGTATGAAACTGAGCCCAAGTTCGTCAAGAAAAGGCAATTAATTGTATAAGCTGTTGGCTCAGAATCTCATGATGGCTATTCATGCTGATCACCAACTCTTCCTAAACCCACAACTATGGCCTCAGGGGGAAATTCCCTATGACCAGTTAGTAGGAGGTGAAATGATTGTGGGAAGGCGATAGCCACAGGATTATTGCATTACTGAGGACTAGTGGTAAGGGAAATCCTTCAGAGGGTGGAACTTCAGGCAGTATATCTGGCTGTCCACCCTTCATAGAAGAAAAGAACCTTTGAAAAGAAGTTTGGTTTGTTTTTTAAAGTTCGTAGATAGCAGTGAATTAAAAGGCACTTTAAAAATTCTAGTTTTTCACTGCCACTTAAAAAAAAAAACTTCACGGTATCACGGTTTTCAAAATCCATCCCAGTTGTGTTGGCATGAGAGGCCACTATTTGCAAATGGCAGGTGAAGGAGTCAGTCCACAGGACATATTTTGGCCAGGGCTGTCTTGCTCTCCAGCCTTTTGTGGTTAAATGGCAACACACACACCACGGAACAGGCTTTGGACCACGAGCTCTGGCTAATCAGGATGCAGTCTAAATGAGACATCTCAAGGTTTGGAGTATAGAAGTCTGTTTCCACTTCATGAGAAAAGAACAGTATCACAGAGTGGGGTTACCCAGTAAATAGCTACTGAAGCCATCATTTCACTTCATCCCTATAGTTTTTATGGGAGTATCCTGTGTGTGTAGATACGGAAAAAGCTGGGCTTGAGGGGACATACTAAAAAGCGGATAGCATTGTATCCATTTACAATAAGCTCACAAGTTTTTGTTTTTGTTTTTTTACATTGACACTCATGGGCAAGAGCTGAGGTTAGCTGCTGTCCATACAATTGGAAAGGAAAGGTCTGAAGATTGGTAACAAAGAGTTCTGAAGGAGAGGTATGCATGAAACTTTTAGAATGACACAGAGTATGAAGATATTTGTGAATGGCCACGCAAAGTCCTCAAGATCACCTTCACTTCTTGCACCAACTTTATGTTTTGGGGTCCCCAAGACCACCCTTAGGCTTAATAATTTACTAAAAGGACTCACAGAACTCATAAACAGCATTATACTCACAGTTACAGTTTATTACAGCAAAAGTATACATATTGATATTAACAGGGCCCAGGAGTCACCAAGCACAAGTTTCAGGTGTCCTCTCCCAGAGAAGTCATTCACACAGTGCCTTTTTTTCACAACAGTGTCTGCCAACACCCATGGAGTACTGCCAAACAGGGAAGCTCACCCCAGTCTGGAAGTCCAGAATTTTTATTGGGGGTTGAATCGCATAGACATGGCTGACTGCCCCCGTGGTTGACCACAGTCTCCTGCCAATCCAGAGGTCAAACTGTGTGGTCTAAGGCCCCCACTACAAGTAAAGTGTGAGCATATCTGGCTTGGCCCCAAGGTGAACAGATAATTCTTATGAAACAGGACATCCCAAGGGCTTAGAGGTTATCTCTCAGGATCAGAAAGCAAAGGCCAAACCTCTCTTTGGGCAAGATTAATCCTCTACTGCACAGTCCAGTGGAGAAGACCCACTGAAGAAGAGAAAAAAATAACATGTTCTATGAATGCTAATCAGTTTCTTACCCAAACACCTCAGTACTAGCTCACTGGGCTCATATGCAAAGTGGCCGTTGTACTTCATCTAAGATTTATTTTCCTCATTCTCATTTTTGGTCTCAAGATTTTTTTGTTGTTTTTTTTTCTTAAAAAGTATTGATTGTGCACATATTATTTCCTTTTAAGAGAACCACCCCTCCGACCCACATGCGAATGTTTTGGTCATAGGTTCTCCGAAAAGATAGTCCATCAGAACACAGCAATTCATCACCTATATATTCCCAAAGGCTGTCATTCTGTATGAAATATTAACATACATGTGAAATCAATGACTCAGCTCTGGTTCTGATCTTTTAGACTCTTCTCCAGAAGAAGACAGAAGGAGGCACCTCTTCAACCATATTTGGATCATAACTCCTATGAAAAACTGCTTGAATTGTAACACAGAATACTCCAGAGGAAAACCAGATTTATTCAGGTATGCTGTGATCTCAGCCAGTCATTAGGAAATAAGCATTTCTCTTAAGCAAACATAATTTACAGAAGAAACTTCCGATCATCTCTTGACCAGACCAGCTCCTTAACTTGTCTTCCTGCTTTCACTCTTGCCACTCCATGATCTTTTTTCTATAACACAGTAAGAAGAGTGCATTTTTGAGTCTTTATTTTGGGGTCTTCTAATGAAACTCTTCTTCTATAGCTGACATATACCCTACTTAGTCTGTAATTCAGCACCCCGTTTTGTTTTTCTTCATAGAACTTTGCATAATTTATAATTATTTATTTACATTCTCCTTCTCTCTGTCTTTGTCTCTTTCTCTCTCTCTGCTTCCCCTCCCTTTCCCCACTCCCACTCCCTCTCGCTCCCAGTCTAGTCAGTTACATCAACCCCCTACCACCTCCAAGCTGGAATCTCCAGAACAGGAGTATGACTGTCTTTCTTGTTTCTCTGAACTCGGTGCTTGGCCCATCTTAGCAATGAATACATTTACCTCTTTTACAGTGTCTACTGTGCCTGCCAGGCACAATTCCTAGTATCGTACAAATAAAAAATAAAAACACATTCAGTTGTCCCTCATAACAACCTGAAGAGGTGGTATCATTTTTAGTCCCATTTTACAGTTGAGGAAAGTGAAGCACCCAGAAGTAAAGTAACTTGATCAGGGTCACAGGTGGTAGAGACAAGATTATAAACCCTCGCCATCTACCTCTAAGAAACGTGCTCTTAATCACTAGGCTATGCTGAGTAAATAAACAGAAAGCTGCTTCCATTTTCTTGCAAATGGGTTTAACTTCCTGGAACTACTTTGATAGAATCTTTCATTTCAGAAGAAGTCTCTGCTTTATATTTGTTTAATTTAAAGATTCACTCAAGAGATTCCCCTCTTCATGAAAGAGAGAGGGAGAGAGGTTGTCACCCATGGTGCTTTCACATTATATTACAACCTTTTGAGAAAATATTCGCTAATTTAAAATGGAAACACAAAGGAAGCTATCCTCTAGACTTGAGAATTTAAAAATATTATTTCTGTTTTCATTTACCTGAAGAAAGTGTAACACAGCAGCTAAATTTAAGTATATCCAAAGGCCGCTCCAATTCCATTAAATAATGAGAATATTTAATGATTATCTCACTAAATTTTCTGACTATAACATTTATGTCTTGAAAATTCCCCTAGCCAATGAAATATTTTTCATTCAGAGTAGTCCAGTGATTGTCTTTTGAATAATCAAATATACAGCTCCCATTTATTTTAGAATGTCAGAAAACTGTCCAGTTGACAATATTAATAGAGTAGAAAATCCATGATCACAGAAGCTTTCCTGTCAAATATGACAACTTTCTAAATTACTCGTCAATGCTGACCTGCACACAAGCTTAGCTGAACTAAGTTAGGCAAGTTAACAGTGAGTGTAAAGGTGAGATACATCTCAGAATTTCAATGATACTTATCACTGTACAAATCTTGGAACTGAGTAGAGAAAATAAAGGAAAAGCTTACCTACTTCCTGTAGCCATCTAAGAATGAAAAGCATATTTACACCAAATTCTGAGAAAGGAGACTTTTACCACATATTTAATGTAACCATCAAACAAATGTGATGGGGATTTGTTCTGATTTAATGTCAAATGAAAAGAATTGTTAATAAGGATGTCAAGTAAATCTGTATGGTAAAATCAAATGATAAAGATGGTATTTATAATTAGGAATATTAACTTCTTTTCTAAATTCAAACTTCAATTTCTGAAATCTAGGACGAGAAAATAAGTAAGGAATATTTCCATGAACTAATCTATCTTCCAAATGGATTATAATCATTCAGCATATTTCTGGATGAAAGATGAAAGTAGTTCTTAAAACTTGAATAATATTTCATGCAATGTATATGGATATATTCTGAGGACAGATAGATGTTAATTATTATGGTTAATACTTAATGAACACTTACAATGTGCTAGGCACTCTTTTGTCATCTTACATGAATTATTCACTTATTAATCACAATCAACCTATGATAAGTTCCCATTTCTAACCCATTTTTTTCAGATGTGAAAACTGGGGATCAGAAAATGTAAGAATTTGCTCACAAGGACAAGTGTAGAGCCACGATTAAAAAACAGATGTTAGACCCCATGTTCTTAAGCACCAACACAAGGAAGCCTTTTACGTTAAAGATTTTACATTATTGGATTTTTGTGTTGACAAAATTATTCAAACACATTACCAGTCTGCAAATCCATCAGGTGTCTACAGAAGTTTTATAGTAAATTGTAAATTTGCTTTGAATCATCCTTTCTAAAATGTTTATCAAAAACTCAGTGCAATTCTCCTTTCATTATACAATGAAGACTAATTTTTATGCAGGAAGAGATCTTATGTTGTACGTATTAATATACTTCAAGAAGCTGAGCAGGATGTGCCAACACATACTTTGAGTTTATGGGGACACAGCAGACAATAAGCATGTCATAAAACACAGAAAAAGAAAGAAGTCAGAAAAAATCTTAAAACTACTGGGATATTCAGATTCTCCCCCATTGCCTCCTGTGAAGTACATTCCTAAGACATTAGAGAATCATTTTGGGCCTCCATTTTCTGCTACTGTAATGGTTATTTTATTACACACATTAATTAAGCAAGAAAATTCTAGATTCCCTCTTGGTACAAAAAGAATTTATTGGCAGCAGAGAAAAGTGGTAATTCTCATAGCTGCATGGTAGCTGTGCTACAGATCCGCAAGGTCTATAGTCAGAGAGAAATAAAAAAGCAACGTAAATAGCTGCCATCTACTGAGCAGCACCTAAAACCTACGACACCCTGTACTAGCTACTTTAAAACATCATTTCATTTAGTGCTCACAAAAATTCCTGTAGACAAAGGTATTAGTTTGCATATGTCAGTGTATTAGATGGCTATAATTTTCCAGTACTGGAAAGAAAATTTTAGTTTATAAACAATTCTGAGTCAGAAGACATATTGTCTACTTATTTTATGTCTCCTTCCACTACTTCAGCATAGAGCTTTGCATGGCATTAATATTCAGTAAATGTTCTTAGTACAACAAGAACTTTGACTATATTGAAATCCTTGAAGAACATTATCAGTTATTTTATCTGTGGTCTTATGCCTTAAATTCTTCAATTCAAATGATGAACAAGAAGGCATAGATTAGATTCATTTTCAAAGAGAATTAAGATAAAATATATTGGTAATTAAAGACCTTAATTATATATTTTTTTTTAAATTTTTTTCCTGAAGTATAGTTGATTTACAATGTTGTGTTAGTTTCTGGTGTACAGCGAAGTGATAAGTTACACATGTATATATTTATATTCTTTTTCATGTTCTTTTCCATTATGGTTTATGACAGAATATTGAATATAGTTCCCTGTGCTATACACTAGAACCTTGTTGTTTATCTATTTTATAAATAGTAGTTTGTGTCTGCTAATCCCAAACTCCTAATTTCCCCCTCCCCCACCCCCTCCCCCCTTTGGTAACCATAAATTTGTTTTCTATGTCTGCGAGTCTGTTTTGTAAATAAATTCATTTGTATCATATTTTAGATTCCACATATAAATGATATCATATGATATTTGTCTTTGTCTGGCTCACTTCACTTAATATGATAATCACTAGGTCTATCCATGTTGCTGCAAATGGCATTATTTTATTCTTTTTTATGGCTGAGTAATATTGCATTGTATATATGTACCACATCTTCTTTATCCATTCCTCTGTTGATGGACATTTACGTTGCTTCCACATCTTGGCTGTTGTAAATAGTGCTGTAATGAACATTGGGGCACATGTATCTTTTTGAATTATGGTTTCCTCCAGATATATGCCCAGGAGTGGGACTGCAGTATCATATGGCAGCTCTATTTTTAGGTTTTTTAAGGAACCTCCATATTGTTCTCCATAGTGGTTGTAACAATTTACATTCCCACCAACAGTGTAGGAGGGTTGGTTCCCTTTTCTCCACACCCTCTCCAGCATTTGTTATTTGTAGACTTTTTAATGATAGCCCTTCTGACCAGTGTGAGGTGATACCTCATTGTAGTTTTCATTTGCATTTCTCTAATAATTAGCAATGTTGAGCATCTTTTCATGTGCCTATTGGCCATCTGTATGTCTTCTTTGGAGAAATGTCTATTTAGGTCTTCTGCCCATTTTTTGATTGGGTTGTTTGCCTTTTTGTTATTGAGTTGTATGAGCTGTTTGTATATTTTAGAAATTAAGCCCTTTTGCAAATACAGTAAGTCAGTCACAACATTTGCAAATATAGTAAGTCCCCTACATACGAATGAGTTCCATTCTGAGAGTGTGTTTTTAAGTCCAATATGTTCGTAAGCCCAACAAAGTTAGCCTAGGTACCCAACTAACACAATCGGCTATATAGTACTGTACTGTATTAGGTTTATAATACTTTTCACACAAATAATACATAAAAAACAAACAGAAAAAATAAGGAAAACATTTTAAATCTTACAGTACAGTACATTGAAAAATACAGTAGTACAGTACAACAGCTGGCATACAGGGGCTGGCACCGAGTGAACAGGCAAGAAGAGTTACTGACTGGAGGAGGGAAAGGAGATGGGAGAAGGTAGAACTGAAGGATCATCAGCAATAGCAGATGGAGGGCAAGCTGCAATTTCACTCACACCTGATGTTGATGGCACAGGTTCTGGTCCCTTGCTGGATTGAATTCTATCTACCCTCTTGGAAAAATGATCCAGTGATGTCTGGGTAGTAGCTCTTTTTTTCTCGTCATAGATGACATGGTAGCACTGGTAGCACAAGAGGATGCATGCAAGTGACAATGTATGCCAGACACATGAACTAATTTACATGATTGGACATGCAAATGTACTTTCACATCTTTGAAAGTTCACAACTTGATGGTTTGTATGTAGGGATCTTACTGTATTTTCTCCCATTCCATAGGTTGTCTTTTCATTTTATGGTTTCCTTTGCTGTGCAAAAGCATATAAGTTTGATTAGGTCCCATTTGTTTATTTTTGCTTTTATTTCTATTGCCTTGGGAGACTGACCTAAGAAAACATTGGTATGATTTATGTCTGAGAATGTTTTGCTAATATTCTCTTCTAGGAGTTTTACGGGGTCACGTCTTATATTTAAGTCTTTAGGCATTTTGAGCTTATTTTTGTGTATGATGTGATGGTGTGTTCTAACTTTACTGATTTACATGAGGCTGTCCAGCTTTCCCAACACCACTTGCTGAAAAGACTGTCTTTTCTCCATTGTATATTCATGCCTTCTTTGTCAAAGATTAATTGACCATAGGTTTGTAGGTTTATTTCTGGGCTCTCTATTCTGTTCCATTGATCTATATGTCTGTTTTTGTGCCAATGCCATGCTGTTCTGATTACTGTAGCTTTGTAATATTGTATGAAGTCTGGGAGGGTTATGCCTCCAGCTTTGTTTTTTTTCCTCAAGATTGCTTTGGCAATTCTGTGTCTTCTATGGTTCCATATAAATTTTAGGATTATTTGATCTAGTTCTGTGAAAAATGTCATGGGTAATTTGATAGGGAGCACATTAAATCTGTGCATTGCTCTGGGTAGTATGGCCATTTTAACAGTATTAATTCTTCCAATATAAGAGCATGGGATAGTATCCCATTTCTTTGAATCATCTTCAATTTCCTTTAATTATAATTTTTAGATTGCCCTAAACATTTACAGAGATTCAACTATATGCTGGTCATTATGCTTGACACTAAAAGCTATGACATAGGTGTTCACAGAGGCGTTCGCATCAACATCATGAGTTGTGTGTGTTCATATGCGTGTGTGTTGGGGAGTGAGGTGGAAAGACAAACCCTAATAAATAAAATAACCATGTTTAATACATATATGGCTAGGTACTTTATTGGTAGATTAAGCAGCATTGTCTCTTCCCTATGCCAGATTTTCACCTTTTTTTCCTGACTCTCCTTCAAGAAAGTAGAAAGGTCCATGATTCATGTACTCAGAATAGGTATGTAGAGGAAGGAAAGGAACGAGCCTGCCAGAATTCTTTTTTTTTTTTTTTTAAGGGTGATTACGTGTGTGACTTTTTTTTTAATTGTATAATTCATTTATACAGAGAAATCATTTGGATTTAACAATTTAAAGTATTTTTCAATTTTCACTTCCACTGGCCAAATATAGTTCACCTAATAGTCAACATTTACTTGAGCTGATCACCATTACAAATAGGCCATGACATAGGGCTTTTAGTCCTCCCAACTTAAAGACTATGATCTCATTTGAACAGAAACATTTCATAGTAAAAGATTCACCAGTCTCTTTTCCCTCTTATAAATACATCTGCCAAAATTGATCTCATATGGTCAAATTTTCAACACATTTTCTTTTCAAACCCATTATTTGCAAGAATTGTAAACCAAGGCAAATACAGTTCACTTCCCCCAAGCCTTCTACAACTTACTATACACTCTGAAGTTTAGCTTTTACTATCTTTCATAAATGTCTGACACAACCAGGCATTTTTACTTTAAGACAAAACTACACTCTTTAACCTTTGTTTTGTAAATCCTAGACCCAGTGGGCATCATAGTGTTGATGGTAAATCAAAAAGGGTCTTAGAAAAGCAAGAGGCAAGTTGGGGTTCCCCTTAAATTACAGTTTTTTCTCAGGTTGGTGGGGGCGCAGAACTACAGACACAGTGATGGGACAGTGACCCATGGCTTCCAAGAGAGAAGGCTAAGAGGGATGCAAGAACAAGTGACCTGTGTCACTGGGAACCAGCTTCAGCAGATATTTTGTGACTCCAACTATGGCATATGGGAGCAGCTAAAAAGTGACGAAGATGTAGACCACCACTGTTAACTGTGGGCACTGGCAATTTCAGCAGGAACCATCACAGCAACCAGAAATTCATTTGCATTCCCTGGGCACCAAGCAAGCCTCTCAGACTCTGGAGGGACACGAGGTTGGGAAGGGGAACCTACCACAAAGAAGATAGGATTTCCTGCAACGTTAGAAAGTTAAAGGGTGATAGTGAAATAAGTTCTAAAGGAAATTAAGTGGTATTTCATACACATCTTGGCTTACAGGCCTGGTTGTAAAATAATAAAAGTATATGTGAAGTTCATAACAAGAAAGACAAAAGGCATGATTAATGTGTCACAGAGAAGGTGACATTTGAGAAACTTGAAAGATGAGCAAAAGCTTCCTTAGCAGTGGGAATAACACATGCAAAGTTAGAGATAGCTTTAATAGCATACTTTGACCTAGATACCATCAGCAATCCATTAGTGTAGGACTGGAATATAAAAATTTACAAGCAACTGATTTTAAGAGATGTGGAGTAGAGAGATAACCATAAAATACACTGAATGTGCAGAATAATATTCTTCAATAGCAGTGGTTCTCCAAGTGTGGCTAAAGGACTCCTAGTGATTCCAATAATTTTTCAGGGGGTCCACAATGTCTAAAGTATTTTTCTAATAATAATAAGGCATTATTTGCCTTTTTCACTCTTTTCCTCTCATAGGAATTCAGTGGAAGTTTCCAGGGGCTACAAGACAGATGAGATCACAACAGATTAAATGCAGAAACAGAGATGAGAATCCAGTGATCTTCTATGAAGCCAGACATTAAAGTTTGCAAGAATGTAAAGCAATGCCACTCCCCTCATTTTTTTGTTTTAAAATTATTTTTCATAATAACATCTTATATATGTTAACATGCAATTAAATAAACTTTAAAAGGTTTTGAATATATTTGTTTTAATTTCTAACACAGTAAATACTATTAGATAATACCCCCCCAAACAAAAGCTTTTTGTTATTCATCTCAAAAATTTTCAGTCATATGAAAAGGTTTGAGACTAAAAACTGTGAAGATCCATTTTGAAACCTAATATGGGCTAAGTTATAGGGTCTATATTTCTAAAATAACTATTATAACAAAATGGGAAATATGAATAATCAACATGGTCATTAACCACAACTGCAGAGTTGGTATGGGTAAAGGATGCCAATGTATTAACAGTGAAGATGGGTATGGAAGTGGTTGCTATAGGTTTAAAATGCAACTGAGGGGTAGTATAAATAATAGATTTTTTTTTAAAAAGGAAAGTAATCAGGTGGTAAGCAAATATGCCTTTTATTAAAAGTAGTGTCACCAACATGAGTTTTGCTAAGAAGAAGAAAAAAGAAACTTACACAAGCTAAACTTTTGCAGGTTAATTAGTACTTTATGCATAAATTGTAGGCTGGGTATCTTATAAAGACTCAATAGCAAAAATGGAACATTCAGTTTTTAGTGTCCAAAATGAATATTTTCTGGGATAAATTAAAGTCAAAAACACTCTTCCAAAAGTTTATGTTAGGAAATCCCATGTGAGGACATAGCAAATGTTTGAATATTTGATACTAATGCAACATTACTATAGATGTTTAGTCAAGTCTTAAAAATAATTTATTACTAAATATGACCAGCCTTTAGGATAATGATTTTAGCAATATTTATCCTAAATATGAAAATCATTATCCTAAATACTGACCACATCTGTTGTATGGCTTACTAACTCAAGGATTATTTTAATAAGTCATATACAACCCAGATATTAAGGACGCAAACTGAAAATTGAGTTGATGTGGAACAAATATGGTTATCTATGGGGATTTAATAACACAATGATAAAAAACAAAACTTGCCAAGATCAAACAAAAACTAGGAGAGAGAATATACAATCTCAGTTAATTTTATTGTTGTTTTGTAGACATGCTCTTAAGTTATTCTATAAAATATTTTATATAAAAGTAATGCAAATAAAGAATTTATCCTAGTTTTACTTACTACTGATATGTTAGAAATCATGTTATCTTGCTGTAAAACTTGGTAAGTACGAAGAGTAAAGTCAGTACTCTTAGAAATAATGCCATCCTTGGATTAATGAGGAAATTATAAGAAAACTAAGAGAGAAAGATGAACTATTTTTACTCACAGTTTTAAGAAAGAGAGGGCAAATTTAGGCAAATAATAATAATAATAATCCTATAATATTTTGTTAAAACAAATACTTCTAAGAATCATATTTGGTTATTTCAAGTGAAAACAACAGAATGAAACCCTCACGTTTTGATGTTCCCCAAAAGTTGAGCCTACTTTGGTGATGGATAATCTAAAAGAGGAAAACATTAAAGTCAGTGCATAACACTGTGATAACAAGGAAAAGAGAGTTTCATGACATAGTTTCTCGTTGTTTGTTTGTTTTTAATATTTTCATGAGGCTCCACTGTTCTTGTCATTTTGACAGAGCATTTCTCCTCTGATACAAAGTCTACAAAGTACTTTAGGGGGTATTTTCTTTAGATGTAATTCACAAAAGACAGTGAACACATTCAATAATCAATGTTTCCTTCAAAAGATAGCTTCAATTTCCTAATGTCTTTTTAATGGTTTCTATTTTATCTATACTCTGCCAAATTATTCTCACCACATTAGAATACACTGATACATCCTTGAAAACCAGTACTAGAAAAAGTAAACAAAAACAATAACAACCTAAAAAAACTCTCAGTTAACTGACTCAGCATTTGCGAAGGATTTTTTGGTTGATGAATAACAGTTTCCTCAGTATTAGTCACCACATGAATAGTGACCACTCAGTGATGAAATGGCTGCTACTGGCACCAAAGCCAAGAGTACACGCTAGATTTGAAAGCAAATTGGAAATAGAAAATCTTTACACAATGCAAAATGACATGATTTTTACTAAGGCATGAAACTGGTGGGAGGTTTCTTTTTTTTTTTTTTAATTGCGATACACTGTCTTTCTTATTAAATATATCTTCTCATAAACCTCTAGGGCCATAGAAACTTTTATAAATGTTATACATAACATTTTGTTCTAAGGATTTATTACATTTCTTTTTTTTCCCCTGCTATATACATGGACATTAAACAATGACTGACAGTGTAGCAGAGACTTCATTGTTTACCAAAAGTAAATTCTCTTCTCTGCAATAACAGAGGTACTATGTACGTGTATGTCCAACTACACTGCATGCACCAGCCTCCCTTGCAGTAAGACACAGCCACACAGCTAAATTATTTCAGTGGAATGCAAACAAAAGGGAGGAGTGCTCCTTCCAATCTGGACTCCTGAGACCACAGTCTTTTTTACCTTCCAGTAAAATTGGGCGAGTACCCACGTATCTACTGCAGACTTAGAGACATAAATTACTGTGTTATTTTAACCACTGAATGTTTGGCCTCTTTGTTACAGCCGCTAGCATTCCCTAGAATGTAACATTAAATATAAAGAAACAAGTGTCTCATCCTAGTACCAGAGCACTTTCAAAACAGCTCAGATAAAGATAAGATATCTTTCCTCAAAATATCACATGCTCATTTCCACTGATTCTAGAATGTCCCAAACGGGCTTGAAAATGAAAATCATCCATCAGGTCTCAAGCCACATAACATAGATAAATTATAACCAAAATAAGAAATAAAGACCCACCATTTTTCACGGCAGTTACTTCAGTTACATGAGTTACATGGAAAATTCTCCAGTTACACAAGTCAGAATTCTAACTCAAATCAGTTTAAGTAAAAAATAATACTACCACTCCATCTCTCTCTGCGTTTTTTTTTTTTTTTTTTTCCTCTCTCCATATGTCTCTGTCTGTTTTTCTATATTAGACAATGCTGGTTGCTAGTTAACTCCAGTCATAACCTCCATTCTTTATTGCTGACATAGTTGTTTAGGTGTTCACATTTCCACCGCAAAGTCATAGGAAAGGAACAAAGTCTCCCTTAGTGCAAACCAATCATAGTATTTCATTACCTTAAACAGTGATCGGCTTGAGGTTGGGAAGAAGAAATTCTAGCAAATGACACATAAATTGAAGGTGTCTTCTGGTGTGGTGAGATTTATTGAGGGATTTTTCTCTTAAAATGAGATAGATGACTTACTGTAGGCATCAAAAATAAGTTACTACGAATAAGAAATTCAAATCTATTTGAAATTTTAAAAGAAATGGACAAATTCTTAGAAAAGTCCTACTTGAAACTGACTCCAAAAATATAATACCTAAACTTCCTATGACCATGAATACATTCATTTATATTATGATTCAAGCAATCAATTAACCAAATAATGGTATCACAATAAAAATCTTCCAGAAAGAAAACCTCAGGCTTGGGTGTCTTTACTAGAGATTTTTATTAAAATCTCAAGTAAAATACAATTCAAATTTATATAATTTTGTCTAAAGAATTAAAAAAGAGAATATGCACCTTTAGTATCAAAAACTGGCAAGAACAAAATCAAAAAGAAAATTTATAGACCCATTTCACCTATGAACACACGTGAGAAAATACTTAGCAAGTTTGTAAAGGTATCAACAGATGAATTATATAAAAAGGATAATATACCTAACTAGGTTGTATTTATACCAAGAAAGAAATGTTGCAAATCCATCTATGTATTTTTCCATTTTAAGACACTAAAGGAGAAAAAAAAATCACATAAACATCTCAATACAGACAGGCAAATCACTTGTTAATGCTCAGCATTAGTTCATTATAAAAATGTGAGAAAATTTTAAGAAGGAATTCCTTAAATCTAGAAGAATATCTAAAGCACTTTTCCACAGATACAGTATTTAATTTTGAAAGCTTTCCCTTTGAAACTGGAAATAAGAAAAGGATGCCCAATATAACTTCTAATGAACACTGTACTAGAATCTGCCATCAGTGTAGTAAGGTAAGAAGAAGTACTAAAATGTACACAAATTTTAAGAAAGATGATATGACTGTATTTAAAGAAAATGTCCAATAATTTATAGTTTAGTTATGTGAATCGGCAAGATTTTAGAATTGTGAATGAGTAAGAAAATAATTTTGCATGTCATTAATATTAAAAGAAAATAAGGTATTGTCAAATTCCTAGTAATAAATCTAAAAACCATGTGCAAGATTTTAAAATTTTTATTAAGACACATGAAATAAGCAAATAAATCCAGATATACAGTATTTTCATGGACTAGAAAAAAGGATATTGTAGAAATGTCAATTCTCTCCCAAAAGTATAGACTGATTTAATGCAGTCCTAAATTGATATGTTAATACTTTTTGGTGTGTGTAGTGTGTGTGTGGACCCATATAATTAAAATATTTATGTGAAAATCAAAGAGGCAAGATATTTTAAAATAATCATAATACTGAGTAGTTTCTCTACCAGATATTAAGATGTATTATAAAGCCACAATAATTAGACAGTTTGGTTCCAGTAAAGAGATAGACAAGGACCAAGGAAACAAAAATAGACCCATGCAGATATGGATATTTTACTTATGAAAAAGAGGCACTGTAGATTTGTGGGGAAAATATTGTAGGGAAATATCAGACTTTTCAAGAAATGGGATAATTAGATATCTACATGGAATAAACAAAATTGGACCATACCCATCACACTAGGCAAAAAAATAACACCAGGTTGATTATAGACTTACATGTTAATACAGAACAAAACAACAACAAAAACCCTGCAAAGCCTTAAGAGGATAACATAGTAACCTAGGAGAGTCTCTTTATAATCTTGGGAAATTTTTTAAATAAAACACAAAAGCACTAACCATAAAGCAAAACCAAAACAAACCACAACAAACCAACAAAAAATCACAAAAAGCTCATGCACTTTAAAATGGTCATCAAAGACAACATGAAGAAAGTAAATGAACATCACAGAATAGAAAAAGGGTTTGCAACATGTGAAACTGACAAAGGATTTATACTCAGAATACAAAATAAACTCCAAAATATCAATAAGAAAACACAGACAACACAATGAAGAAAAAAAAACTGGGCAAAACACCTGAATAGACACTTCACAGCAAGAAATTTCCAAATGGCCTGTAAACATACAAACAACCAAAAGGCCCAAAGTCAAATGGATTAATACACTGTAACATAATACATATAGCGGGATTATTGTGCAGTAATAAAAGCTAAAAGCTAAATCTACATGCAACAACCTGAACAAATTTTATAAGCATGTTATTTAGTGACAGTAACACCATACAAAATAATTCATACCGCAAAATTCTGCCATGTAAAGTTCCTAAACAGGCAAAACCAAACCATATATATTGTTTAGAGCTGCATACATAGATTTCAAAATTCTGAAAGCAGGAAAATTCTTCCCATTTCGTGGGTGAATTTCAAGAAATGGAAACCAAGTAAAGGCAAACAACTCTAAAAAAAAGGAAAAAAAAAACCAACAACAATGCCTTGTGTCACTGCCTCAACGATCACAGCTACTTAATAATGTACCCAGGACTATCTGTGAGGGCAATACTATTGTAATTAATTTGTTTATAGTTTCTATCATATTTTTACCATGTGCTATAACAAAAAAATACTGTTATTTTCTGAAACGAGTACCAAGACATACATGGGTGCATGCTTTTTCCTCCTCACACAAAAACTACCACAAAGCTTCCTACACTCATCTTTCTCAAGCAAATCAAAATGATAACTGGTATTTGAAATGAATTAACATGACAAGATGCTTTAAGATACAGTTATTATGATCTCAAAACCTTTTAAAGATTTCTACCAGTGATGCAGATTTGACGGCTTTGCTAAAGCTGAAAGGAAAAGATTCTTTATGACTTTTCATAGCAATGTCACATAGGTTGAACAGAAGAGAACAACAACAGAAGAATCATGTCTGTTGGTAACCTCAAAGAGACCCAAGGTGCTAGATGACCTAATATTTAAAATATTTAAACGGCTTCCTTCATTGAAAGTATATGCAAAGGTCAGGCTACCTAGAATTCTTTCTTGTTTATCAAACATCTTAATTTGAGCATCACTTAAGCACCTTCTTGTGTATTCACTAGGACACTAATACCATTACTACGATCTTTTATGTCTATATGCATCATATTAACTACCCAAGTTTCTCCTTGGAGAAATAAGACCTGTGGTTTATCACTGTTAAGACAGCAACTTGATGAAGTCACTACCACTTGACAACACTTGTTCTTTGATGGCAATGAAATGGATTGTATCAGGAGAGGCCTTGCTTTCTCCTGCCTTTTTTCAAAAATCTCGGGGCTACAAGCATATCAGTAGACATGCAAGCAGGGCAAGGTGCATGATGCTCACAGTAGTAAAACATCTGCCTCTCCTTCTAACTCGCATCACCCAGAGCCACGGCCCACAGGCTTAGTTTTGGAATCTTCATATGAATCCTCCCTTTCCTTATCCTCACATTCATCACTCACTGTCTACAAGGGCAACAGTGCGTCTCCTTCACCATTCAGAACTTTATATTTATGACATATGGTTTGGATGTTGATTTTGAATCTCAGAAAATTTACTATTTAAAAATGAAAGGAAAATTACCCTGGAAATAACCTGGAAATACATTTCAAATCTTTCTTTTAGTTGAAACAAATGAAGTGTATTTTTCATTCTTCGTCTGGTCTCAGCCAGATCATATACAGAATAAATATAGCAAAGGAAGAAAATTACTAAAAGTGATGCTTCTTTTTTATTTGTCACCTAAGAAAAGCAACAGTCTCTGAGGGTTTCTCTCTTCTCTCTCCTTGGTTGCTTCTGTCAAATTTTATAACAAAATATATCACTAAAGTGAAAAACATATATTCTGTAAGAAAAGAAATACCTAAACTTTATGTGGTGCTTTGAGAATTACTTAGCTTGTATAATTTCTTTGACATTTTAGGACAATAAGTACACTGAAATCGTACTCTGAGATGATTCATAATTGCACATACTTTGACTTAATTTGATTTTAGAATTTGTTCGAGGGAACTTAGTAACCAAAAAGATTCCACCAACCACAAGGAATAAAGACTTTGATCCCAAGAACACAAGTGTTATTTTGTACCATTTTCTCTTCTATTCAATATATGTAGATTGCCTATTTGGATTCCTTCACTTTCCTATATTTTCACATAATCTCTCCATTTTAATTTCCTTTTAAAAACATTTTTGTTTCATTTTTCCTTCATTTCACATAGGGCAAATTTAGAAAAAAATCTGAAAAACCATAGGTTAGGGCTCAAAAACGTTCATTTTTTTAATTTAAAAAAAAACAGAACATACTTCTTTAAAGGCACGACTTTGATATACAATTGATTTTTCTGTCCTCATATAATATATGCTGGTTTATAAACGTCACCAAGTGAGAGTTCATTCCAAAACTGACCTTTAATTTTGGCATTCTGTTAGTAATCCTATGCTTAGAAAAATGAGCATTTTCCCGTTGGTTCAACTATATGTATTTCAATACACTATTTAGCCACATTTTTCTTTTGGAGTTTAAAAGTGTACTCAGGCCTGCCATGAAGAGTGTCATTAGTCTGAGAATGGCAAAAAGGATTCATGAAACAAAATTTAGGACACTCCAAACACATTTCACCTGTGGGCAAACTGCTGCAGAATATTTTCCATGATAGACACATGCTGTCTTTAGTGAAAGACCATTTTAAACTGACAGTATGTATTCATTCATGTGTGTACATTTTCCCCAAAAAACATTGAAAGAGTGATTTATTATGCTATATCTTCAGCTGTAATAAATAGCCTATAAATATTCAATTTACTTTAGGACACATTACAATTAAGGCATACAGACTAAACTAATCAGGCCAGGCACAATTCACATCCAAAAGGGAACCAACCAGAATTCGGAACCACAGAATGCATTTTAAAGGCTTTGGCAGATTGCTCTGTGTATTTTTTAAAGAATTATTATATTCATTTAAGATAATTAATCATGACCATGCTAAAAAGAAATAATTATCTGAAAGGATATTGAAAGGATATCTGTAAAAGAAAGCTTTATTGATATAACAAGAAAATAATTTATTATCCAAAAATTATAGAGCAAATCATATAATTTTATACTCACAATAGCTGGAGTTTTGGTGTTCAAATTCACTGTTTTCAAAATTATTAAATAAAGATGCACCTTATGCATTTACTATACATTAACAATATATAGTAAGTATAATAAAATTATACTACTAAGCTACTAACCTTGAAGAATGTGCCATGCACCTGCATTCCATAAAGGAGTGAAGTCTTAGCCCTTACCTACCAAAGATGAGTTTAAGACTTCTAATCCCTTAAAGATGTTCTAGAAAATGTATTATTAGGCTACCTTCTATGTGAATTCTTAGAGCAATTCTTCAGGATTTCATTGGGAGAATAAAGCCATAGTTCAGTTAAAATCCCTGACTTTATGCTATTTAGGACTATGCACAAGGAAATTTAGGGGTTCTGTGAATACACGGTGTGAACACAAAAGCAGCATAGGGAATTAATGACAAAGAGATGTACATATATAACCCACTCTGTACATTCACATATACACATGTGTATCATGTTTATAATGCTAAAAAATATTTTACAGTATTGGGAAACTAAAATTTAAAATGTATTTACAGGTGGAAATCGTTGCAAAACACGTTTCTGAATGATCAGGTAGACTCTGCAGTGTAAAGAGAAAAACAAATGGTTGGGTTCACTTGAAACGTCAACACACTTCTGAAGAACACCAAAATGAAGTGTGTGTGTGTGTGTGTGTGTGTACATATATGTATGTGTGTGTGTGTGTTTATACACTTTTTTTTAATTTTTAAAGGGTTCCAGAGGTCCTCCTTATTCAGATTTCATTACTCAGAAACTCAGCCTTAAACAGGACCTGGTTAAGAATCCAGGTGGTGGAGAAAAACCATACTTGTGCTAAGAGACGTTCATTAACAAAAAATCAGCTCATTTTGAATATTTTTAAAATCCAGATGCCTGCATCTCAATTATGGCCTGAAAAACATGCATCAATTTTAAAAAGAAAAAAGAAAAATATTTGCTTGCTTTCCTAGTTTGTCAAAAAACAAGTCCAAAGAAAGTTCCTGTCCAATTTAATATTGGCACTAAATTGAAACCGTGTCTAACACTGGATATATATGTATGTGTGTGCATATACATACATATATACACACACATAGAAAATATATGTTTGTAAGCACATACATATATAGTTTGAAAAATAAACTAAGATCTAAGATGTTATCAAATAATCCACTTTGTGCCTCTTTCCTGTAGAAAGCCACCTGAGACAAGCAGTCACATTTTTTTTAATGGAGGAATACATTTTTTAGGGTCATGTCTCAACAGTGAAACCCTTTCTATCACAACACAAGGAAGACTTCTCCCATATTGGCAACTGTTTTTATACGGTTGGCAGGTTTCAATGAGTCTAAGCAAGAATAAAATCTAACCACTCCACTGGATGAAAAGCTCGTGAACTTCCGCTTTTAAAGATGAAGTAGAAAATAACTGTCAGATGTAAGAAAGCCAAAGAGTGATTTAACATTTCAACAACAAAGGAGCCTTGATCCTTACCTGCACTATTAAAATCTTAATATAACAAAGTCATATAATGGGACAGTCAGAATTTAGAAGCAAATAAAGTTTCTTGGCAGACTAAGGATTTTTGCCATCTGTATCTCAAAAGCAGAAGGAAGCATACATTGTGTTCAGGCTCTGTAACAAGCATACGAAAGTCAAAGGTGTATCTGTATATCCCAAGCTAAGTAAAAATGAAAAGAAATGCCTGTAGGGCTCATGTTCTGAATAAAACTGTCTATATTTTGAGAAATTCCACTCTCTATGGACTTCTAATGATTACAACAGCAGGAGATGGAGCCAAAGAGACTCAAGGCAAATTGAGAAGCATGATTTTAAGAGAAACCCCCCAACACCCAGTAGAATGATAATACAGATTTACTCCAATTTCAATCTATATCTACTAGGAAGACATATATTTGGACAAGAGCAGCATGACAGAATATAATTCATCTGAGAGACTGACACATAATGGCCACCTTTTCTATTTTTCTTCTTCTGAAAGAGATGTGATTATAATTATAAAGCACAAAAATTATTTTAAAGAAGTATATGTATACTAGGACTGCAAATCTAGGAACTACTAAAAATCTTCAAAATGAGAAATAATACTAAAAAATGACCATAGGTAGGAGAATGTGCAGAAGATAGCTTATCATTTAGTAGGTTAATACCAGTCTGATAGATTCAATCTTATTTTGAATAATTAAATTTTCATTAAAATTCAGTATTCTATGGATAATATTATAATTGCTAAGAAATAAACAATAAATTGTTCATAGCCTTAGCTAGAAGGTAAATGGGAATTAGAAAATCTCACAACTGTAAGCATAGTCATCTGAAGGTATGTATTCATCTAGACATTGCATTTTCTTCAAAATGTATCAGCTCATTACTATATTTTTATCTCTTTGTGATGAAAATATATCTTTGGCCAAAAGATCTATATTCCCACTTTTTTTCAACACTTCCTTTGCCTATCTCATAACCTTAGACATGTAGCTCCCCTCACCGGTTTGGATCTAGTACAAAAGTTTGGAATCTGAGACTGTTTTTAAAGAAATATAAATCCAATAAAACTATGAAACTATTTTCAATATCACTGGTAATTAAGGATACTTAAGTGAAAAACTATCATGGATATGACTGCACACCTATGAAATCATCAGATAACTAAAATGTCAGCTGACACCATGAGCTATTAAACATGTGAGAGCAATGGGAACTCACACAAAATGCTGATGACAGCTATATTGCTACAACTGCCTTGAAAAACTGTCATCATCTAATAAGCATATATCTCACATAAAACTGCAGTTATACTAGAATATACAAAAATTTCATAACAACAGCACTTGTGATAGCCAAAATATATATATATATCACATATATGCAACAAAAGCGAAACGAATAACCAATTTGCAAAGAAAATGAACCAACTACAACCACCGTCAGTGATATATATGATTCTTATAAGTATTATATTAACTAAAGGAAGCATAAGATATATAATTGTTTCATTTATATAAAATTCAAAAATATGTAAAACTGTATTATTTTACTACATGAGTACAATTTTAAAGAAAAGTGAGGAAGTGATTCCCATAAAGTCCAGATAATCCTAGTGAAGAGGGATGAGGAGATGATTATTAAAGGAAACTGTGTATTTTCAGAGTGCTGGGAATGTTCTTTGTCTCCATGCAGGTGGTGGCCACTCCGCTGATCACTTAATAATTATTAATTACATTGTATATTATGTATTTTTTCTGTACTTTTCTTATATTTCATAATTTTAAATGGCTTTAAAAATTCATCCTTGACCACTGTAATTGGTTAAATAGTGGTCCCCCAAAAGATATGTCCACCCAGAACCTCATAATGTGATCTTATTTGGAATAAAGGGTTTTGTAAATATAATTAAGATAAGGATGTTGAGATGAGATCATCCTGGATTAGGGTGGGTCCTAAATCCAATGAGAAGAGTCTTTATAAGAGACACAAAAAAGATGCAGACAGAGAGAATGGACTTGAGGACACGGGGAGGGGGAAGGGTAAGCTGGGACGAAGTGAGAGAGTGGCATGGACATATATACACTACCAAATGTAAAATAGATAGCTAGTGGGAAGCAGCCGCATAGCACAGGGAGATCAGCTTGGTGCTTTGTGACCACCTAGAGGGGTGGAATAGGGAGGGTGGGAGGGAGACGCAAGAGGGAGGAGATATGGGGATATATGTATATGTATAGCTGATTCACTTTGTTATACAGCAGAAACTAACACAACATTGTAAAGCAATTATACTCCAATAAAGATGCTAAAAAAAAAAAAAAAGAAGATCAAACTTCAAGTTTCTAAATCTAAACATTAATATGAAGCTGGGGACCAAAAATGTTCACAAAAAAAAAAAGAGAGAGAGAGAGAGACATAAAAAAGGAGGAGAGACACAGAAACACAGGGAAGAAGGCCATGCAAATATGTAGTTGGTAACTCGAGTTATGCTGGCAAAAGTCAAGGAAAACTGTGAGCCACCAGAAGCTGGAAAAGACCAGAAGCCGTTAGAAGGAACCAACACCCTGATTTTGGACTTCTGGCCTCTGCAACTGTGAGAGAACAAATTTTTGTTGTTTTAAGCCGCCAAGTGTGTGGTAATTTGTTAACAGCAGCCCTAGGAAACAAATATATGCATTCTGCAGACAACATTGTAGAGTGAGTCCTTTAGATTTTGGGCTGTGGAATTGGCCTTGGTTCCAATTCTGATTCAACCATTTACAAGCCTTGGACAATTCATAGTACCTTTTAACCTCAGTTTTCTCATGTGTATAATGAGAATATTATTATCAACTTGAAAATGTCACAGTAAAGGGTAAATAAAAGTAATTTAAAAAGCTCAATACTGTCATATATGCAGGACCCACATAATTACACACACTTATACCCTCTCCTCACAACGAGCCACAAATAATGGACTGTTCTTGAGGTAAGACCATCGTATGAGGAGATGAACACATTAGATAACTGTAGTGATGCTATAAAATTAAATTCAATTAACTTGCCTTAGACTCATTTCAGGAACACCAAGCAACTGGTCCCAGCAGAGGCTTAACTCCATGAAATAAAGGGGCTTCCCTAGTCTAGTTTACACTTATTTGACCCTCTAGTGTAATAACATGGTTCTAAAGATTAAAACTGTCAGGTGGTTTTAATCTCCGCTCTGGTATTTAGCAACTCTGTGTCTCACTTTAAGTTATTTAATATTTCTGGCCTAAGTTTATTCACTTAAAAAATGAAGATGGTAATAATACGTACAGCAAATGGTTAGAACATATAAAAGCATTCAATTCAGCATCGACAGCGTCACTTAACAAATATTAATTGGTCATCAGTCTTATCACGTCCTTCATTTTTGACTCACCTCTTTCTTTTCTTTTTTTTTTTTGGCTGCCTTCTTGGGTCTTCGTTACGGCAAGCAGGGGCCCCTCCTTGTTGCGGTGCACGGGCTTCTCACTGCGGTGGCTTTCTCTTGCTGAGGAGCACAGGTTTTAGGCACGTGGGCTCAGTAGTTGTGGCTCGCGGGCTCTAGAGCACAGGCTCAGTAGTTGTGGCGCACGGGCTTAGTTGCTCCGCGGCATGTGGGATCTTCCCGGATCAGGAACCCGTGTCCCCTGCATTGGCAGGCGGATTCTTAACCACTGTGCCACCAGGGAAGTCCCGACTCACCTCTTTCTGAATTCACTTTACTGTCCTATCCCACAAAACCTAAACTTTGGGCCTACTGTCCTATCGCTCTCATCTTTCATATAAGCTTCTTGAAGGATTTGTCTCTGTTTCTCTTTAGCGCCTCACCTACCATTCATTGCTCAATCCACAAAAATCTGACTTAAAAATAGGTTTTTAATACACATGCTGTGATTCACACATATCCATATTTCCAAATGCAATCTATATGCCAGTGACTTAATTTAGGACTGTGAGATGCATACTCCAGCCGCCATTCCCTTATTTTTATTTAAATATAGAAAGCCAATTTTTAGCCTGCCACATAACCACACAGAATAAAAGACCACATTTGCAGGGCTTCCTGGGAGCTTGATGAGATATGACTAAATTGTGGTGAAAGAGATGTAAACAGAATGGGTTGGAGGTTGACTACGTCTCTTTCAAATGGAGGAGCTATGCTATCTTCCTCTCTTCCTCCATTTTGCTACTGGAGACACAACTGTGATGAAGCATCTACATCAGAAATCTTGGCTCCTGTGGGAGGAATGCCACACCCTGGGATGGCAGAGTGGAGATCTCCTCAATGACGTTTTAGTGCTCATTTCAGCCTAAGGTGCCTTCCACCACGCTCTTCCACATGAGTGAAATAAATTTCTTATTTAAGCACCTGTGATATGGGAGTATTGCTGTTCTGTGTAGATAAGCTAATCCAGTCGATTCTATATATTTAGACCAGACCTCTGTGATGAGCTCCAGTCCTTTACTACAGGTTGCTATTTAATATTTCAAAAGAGCCTCAAGGTTAATGTATTCGAAACCAAATTCAACATTTGTCTCCTCCAAACTTCTTTCTTATATTTTATATCTCAGTTAACCATGCCAAGATCTGCCTAATTCAAAGTCTGCATAGTCAAAGGGGAATTCCCCAGCCCGTTTGTCTGCAAGAGATTAGAAGATTCTGCTCTATGAAAATTAGCCCAGAATAGATGATCTCTAGACATTGATATTTAAGAATCCCCAATTAAACGACTCTCCTTAATGTGAGGGAAGTACCCCATTCTCATGCTGACCTTTGCACACAGAGCATCCAGTCAACCCTTTTATTCTGAGCATTAAATCAACATTTTACTTCGGCATTTAAAATTGAATGGATGGAGACTTCCCTGGTGGTCCAGTGCTAAAGAATCCGCCTTACAATGCAGGGAACACAGGTTCCATCCCTGGTTAGGGAATTAAGATCCCACATGCCATGGGGCAACTAAGACCGAACGCCACAACTACAGAGCCTGTGCACCTCAACAAGAGAAGACCCACAGTCCACAACTAGAGAGAAGCCCATGCGGCAATAAAGAGCCCACATGCCACAACTAAAGACCTGACACAGCCAAAAATAAAAATAAATAAAAATCTTTAAAAAAAAAGAAAATATTTTTTTAAAAAAACTAAATGGATGAACATCACAGATAAAATATCCCTCTCAAAGAAAAAGAGTGAACAAAATCAATAAACAGAAATCAAAGAGAAAAGCAAAGGGGATTTGGGGACAATGGATGATGATGAAAGAAAGTTCTCGATTGATAGCTATTGCAGAATGGAATAAGAAGCTGATAGTTTTAAAAAAAACACTTAGATTTCAATGTGTTTGTACTAAGAGAATGTTATAGCACTTTTGGAGAATTTGGAGTGATAGGAATGTACAAATTAAACACATAATAAAACCAGTGATTAACTCCAGATAAAAAGCATTGCATAAGAAAGCAATTATATTCATAGTATACAGCATTTAGTTCAGATAGAAACGAACTTACATGCTCATAATAATGTAACAACTGAATAATGTTTTAACTAAAAGTTATGATAAAACTCTAATGAAATAATGGAGGTAGAAGATATGTGTTTTTATAGATATGAGCAGATTGTTAAAAAAGCTTGTACTCTGGGACATTAATGGATACATACAGTATAAAACCGAGAAATCAAGAAATAGAAATATCAATAAGCCATTTAGGTATATAAGTTCAAACACTAAAAGAAAAAGCTTCCAAAGTTCAGATACTTGCCCCTGATGATTGGGTATCTTGGGCGGGGAGAGTAGGAACAGAAGAACTCAATTTTTTGCACATTGTACTATTTGGCTAAGATGTATGCTAATTTATTACACTGAAAATGTTAAATTAAAAAATAGTTATTTTTAAGAAACTGCAGTAACTTGAAATATGTTATCTAAAACAGACAACTATTTCTTAGGAAGATAAATGCTATAATTAATAAGTGAGCTGAAACTGTCATATCAAAGTGATTGAAAAATAATGCTTTGAACATTTTCAACTATTTTGAAAACTTTGAAAACTGCTTGATCTCTAAGTGTGTATACTTTTCCTATCTAACTTTTTATGCTGTTTATTTGTTTAGCATGCCTTTTTCCACTGTGTCAAAAAAGTTCAATGTTAGACTCACATTTTCAGAAATTCTAAATTAATCAAGTGTGAATTAATTTATGATAGATGCTAGACAGCAAAATTCCAAACGCTGGCATAAATTCTGCCTTTGAAACAATCACAACTGTAAAGTAGCAAAATTGAAAATAATCTCCATAGAAGTCCAATATTTTACAACATAAAACAATCACTATTAAGACAAAAAAAAAAAAAACAGTCTTCACTATCTATCTGAGGTTGAGGTAGGAAACTTAAACAAAATGTTCCCTCACTCTATCACTTATGCATTATCAAGAGACTTCAATTCTGCAATGTATCTACCCCCAGTTGTGTGTTAATTTTACAAAGTTACTCTGGTTTTTACTAAAGTGAAAGGGAAATGAAAACCTTTCCAGGACTGGCCTAGTATAATACATTTGTAAAGGTGAAACCTTAAAGTGAAATGGAATGGGGCACAGGAAATCAAATGAGTTTAAGGATTTAACTATAACCAGGGAATAAAAGGTTATTCATTTTTGCAAAACTCAAAGCAGTCTCTGACGATTCTAATTAATGAATAAAATTCTTGTTTCTTTTACAATAGACCTTTAAACTATTTCTACTCAGCAGTCTCAAAATGATTTCACTAGGAGGTACCGGAGTTATTGAGCTGAAATGGCAGCTGCTGTTTTTCTCCGTTTCCTTTATTCCATAAAAGGATTGGTAACTTACTTTTGGCTTCAAAACACTTCTCCACTGGCAACTCCCCTCTGCTTTGTCTCTCCCCAAAAAGTTTACTCTAATTTAGAGTATTCAAAGGGGAAAGAATTAAGTTCCTTTCTAAAAGTAATTAAAAGCATGATGTCTTTTATTCACTTGTTTCTAAATTAGGACTGCCCTTTCAAAGAAATATTAAGCTGAAACAGATAAAGTTCATCTTAGTAAATACTACAGTCATCTAGGGAAGGAAGGATCTATTTGTGAGCCAAAGCTCTCCATACCTGTGGTTTAGCAATATCCACACGAAAAGAAGATTAAGCAGCTCTCAAACTGCATTTGAACTATTCAGTAGATGTCAGCATATTAAATTCCTTACTCTTAAAGATCAACAAGATATATTTTCATATTTGAATACTTTCTTATCATAAAAATACATTCAATGCCTTGCTGGTAACAAAACAGGATTGATATTGATTCTAGATTTGACCACAGATTTATAGTCTTCAATAAAATATTACTTAGGAGAAAATATATAGTCTGGAATTTTTTAGTGAGTCATTTTGGAGAACAGAACTAAACCAAATAAGTGAGGAGAAATGTAAAAAGTGGAAAATGCTCTGAGTCAATTAACTAAGGGCAAGTTCCCTCAGACTTTTCACAACTAAAGATTCTTCTGAGGATACAAGTAGACTAATTAAATTAAAGGTACCTTTGTGCTTCTTAATTACTTTCATTTCTCCCGGAAAGGTATTATATGAAATTTCACAATCATTCTATAGAAGATACGATATAAAACTGAAGAAACTAAAACATTCCAACTCTATGGGATGAAATTTAGTTAGAAATTAGACATCCACAGCTAAGTATGTATAAAATAATTCTATATATGTTGTACAAAAGTAGAACTCATTGCATACAGGTGGAAGAATGATTTACACATCATTCTTTGAATGTTTAGAAGGATTAGATAATTAATTGCATTGCAACTCTATAAAGTATAAGAAATTCTTTACAGAAAGAAAACAGGTTTGCAGCAAACCAGTAAGATAAAATATACATGGAACAATTAAAAAAATAGATTGAATAAAATCTGTAATGGTATAATTTATCCATCCATGTCTAAAAATAAAATCATCCATTCAAAGTAATTTTCTTTACAAAAGAACTTCATAAAAACTTTACAAACTACTTGAATATATAAATGTGAACAATTATTATCAATAATGTAATTTGTTTTTAACTTCACATAAAGGACCACTGTGTTGAAATAATTCTGAAATGTATTAAAATGCCTCTGCCTTATTAAGAGGAATAAAAGCAACAGCATGTAACATTTTCTTTGTCATCATTAGGACTGTCACATGTGTAGCACCTAATTGAATTAATACAGTTTCTGCTTCTCTGCTTCCAAACCTAGTGACACTACTATCTATGTCTTCACTATCATCCATCTCTCCTTTCCTAATCTATATACAGCTATAACCTAGAAAGAACTAGTGGTTCTCAAGTTGCATACTGTGACTAGCAGTATCACAGTCCCGCCTTTCACGTGAAAACATTTTTATCCAGATCTCTATAAGTACTTAGCACAATGTCCCAAACATAAAGGAGTTCGTTTCATATTTTTCTTAATAAGTGAGTAAATAAATGTGTGAAGTTAGTAAGCAAATAAATAAGCTTGGCAGATAGGCATACTGGTAAAAATCAAACAACGAAATTTTAGCAGGACAAAATCATCCAGAGCGCTACAAGGGTGAGCATTTTGCACTTACAGGTTTTGCAAGGACAGAGGACATAACTTGTTCTAAGACCACTCTTCGTCTAATTATATAACTGAATGAGTTGAGAGAAACCCTATAAAGTGTGTACAGGCAGCACACCTATACTATTAGCAGATAGCACATTCTAGAAGAGTCCATCATACTGACATTTAGCATGGTTAAGCCATTTTCATTACAACTTGAATGCAAGTCCTATTTTTGCAAAGGTCAATGGAGGTACGCTCTTAAAGCAGTCAAATTTGACAAAGTTGTTTATCATCGGTTTCCCTGTGAAACGTACTTGCTCAAATAAGTCACTAGACATTTCTTTGCTTTAATTTCTTTATTGTTATAATTGTTTAACTATTCCCCATGGAAGACAGGGGTTTTGTTGAGGCAACCAAGAAATTCTTCTAAAGTCTCCTGCTGGGGACTTATTATCCTAAATCCAAGTTTTGCTTCCACCAACACATCTGGCTTAAATACTGCCTTATGTTTCTGGTGGGGAAAAAAAAAAAGCAACTATCAAAAAATTGAAACCAACTCGACATCCCATGCAGACATACCTTTACTTTAAAAACCTTCTTGTCATTAAACGACAGAGTTGTTTTAATGGTTCTCCCACTAATTCAGTGTTAGGGGCAAACTGCCTAGTGGGAAAACATTGAGTTTAGCAGCTGATGAGAAATCTACTTTAAAGCAACTCCCGAAGGAAACCTTAAAAAAGAACATGTAGGGCTTCCCTGGTGGCGCAGTGGTTGAGAATCTGCCTGCCAGTGCAGGGGACACGGGTTCGAGCCCTGGTCTGGGAAGATCCCACATGCCGCGGAGCAACTAGGCCCGTGAGCCACAATTACTGAGCCTGCGTGTCTGGAACCTGTGCTCCGCAACAAGAGAGGCCGCAATAGTGAGAGGCCCGCGCACCGCGATGAAGAGTGGCCCCCACTTGCCGCAACTAGAGAAAGCCCTCGCACAGAAACGAAGACCCAACACAGCCATAAGTAAATAAATAAATAAATAAAAAGAACATATAAAGTTGTGTTTGTTTTCTCTTCTCATGGCAAAACAAACATGGGCACTCACTAATAACCCACTCTACTTCATGTCAGAGTTCTATTACTGTCACAGATTTGAGGGGACAAAAGTCCTTAATTTTAAATTAAGAGATCCTGTTAAACCGTTCTACTTTTCCTATTCTCCATGGAACTTTTCACCTTCTAAGATACTAGATTATTTATTTATTTATTACACACACACACACACACACACACACACACACACACACACAAAGTTGAGAACATTTGTCTATTTTATTCATAATGTACTCCAAGCACTAAGTACTAAGGTACATGGGTAGGTATTCCATATGTATTTCTTGAATGAATAAATGAATTAATCAACCAAAAGTTCTTGCCATTTTTCATTTCAAATTCAAGTTACATGACGGATTACACGTTATTAGCTTCTGGAGGGCCCTATAGTTAATAAATGTGAGTTCATAAAAGTAAAAAGGTCTAAAATCTAGATTATAATATAGGTCTATGCAAGCACAACCTAAAGAAATGATCATTTTTTTTCTCTTAGGCCCTAGCCAAATATGCAAAATAAGTCAGCTGTACTTATATTGCAATACCCACATCTTGAAGATGTTTATTTATTTTTTATTAAACCTAAGCATCAATAGTGGGAAGGACTGAGATCTCAACCAATATATTCTTAAAAACATTTTAGGGAGACATATCCAGTGGGATTAGGTTAGCTCTAAGCATATTTGTTTCAGGTTAAAGGATACTCATACTTAACTTGCTATTTCACTCAGAAGCTATCAGGAGAGTAAATTATTCAAAAATAGGGAGGATAAAACCTGGGGCCCACTGCATTTCTCCAACCCAAAAAGGAGACCTTGGGTTAGTCTCCTATTTTAGCAGATTTTCATGGCTTCACTTTATTTTAAAGATGAACTTAGCTCAATACATTTAGCCAAAGTCTCCTTGGGTTTCTAAAGGTTTATTCCTGTTTTAAACTCCAAATGCCTAAGAGCGTTCAGACTTCCAAATGCTGGAGAACTTATACCTCATCAAAAAACAATAAATTTCCTTGGAAAGCACTTTAAAAACATTCAAGCTTAGAGAATTTATCTTATTGACCTTGGAAAAGGCAGGAAAAAAAATCTGAAGAAATAGTTTCTATCTGAATTTCTTTTTCTGCTTATTTCATATTGGAATTAATCATGCTTATATATCAGCTTGAGAGAACCAAATGATCCTAAAACAACTGGCCAGCAGTAATGTGAGCATCTGCAAGCAAGCACATTATAAAAAATTATATAAATTATAAAATTATAAAATTATAAGCTACATATGGGCCAATAATTGCAAAGTAATTGAGTGCATTAAGATGAATAAACAAATTATGATGGCAAAGAGGACAAAGCCAACAAACAAATAAGAAATATGGGAGAAAACATAAATAGAAAGTTAGGACTGCTTACTTATCCATGGTAGTAGTGTGTAATGTCAACCCTACACTGATAATTACTGACATGTCTCTGGGTAGGTGTCTGAATCTACTCAGCTTTCAATCTTCTCCTCTATACCTGAAGAATTCGGATTAGATAAAAGGATTTTAGTTTAAAAGGGAAAGGGGTGTGGTATTTCACAAAGTTCAATAAGTAAAACAAAACAGGAAAACTTGCTTGCCTCTTGGGCTCTCACCCCCACTGTCCCTGCCCATCCTCCACCCCTCCCCCACTTGTCTGTGGGTAACCTTCAGGAAACCCTGGATGCACCTTGTGAAAGTCGCTGGAAGGAATGGTTTCAATGGACTGCTGTAATGCCTAACTTTCTTATTCTCCATGAGATGCCACAATATGGCTATCGATCGTCAATTTAACGTTTATTGTTTTGCTACATCATTCATAATTGTATTATTGTTCTCATGAATATAATGCATTTAGAGTAGATAGCAGGCATAAAGAATAGCAATTTTGTACTTAACATTCTCAGAGATAGCTATCACACCTCAGGACATTAAATCAAGGAAGTATTGCATTTTTACCACTTAGCAGTCAAATCATATTTGCCTGTAACTTTAAAAACAGAAAACGTAAAGAGACAGAATAAAAATTTCTGTCTTTGGTTTGAGATATAATTCTAAAAATCCTTTCAGCTTTAAAATTCTGATTTTAATACTAAATCAACTGGTCAGTGAATACTCTTTCTAATGTATCTTTATTTAATAACATTAAAAAGAAACAAACTTCTTAACAATGTTTCAAAATAAACCTGATACTTACAATACTTCACAAGAGCCCTCTCTTATCTAAGGGAGTTTATTTGATGTTCTTATATTAACAACAAAAAGGAAGGAGGAGTTTAAAATGGGGCTAAAATGACAAAAAGTTTAAATATAAAATTGTTAACCAATTGAAATATCTTCTATATACTTGCAATAAAACATGGAATTTAGCTGTGTATACTGCCACCTATAATTCACTGAAATATAACACATTCTTCTCAGATAGAAGGAAACGCACAGATGTTCCTGAACACAATAAAAATTCTACAGGGGCTGTGTAACCATCAGCAATTTAATACAGCAGCACCATATTAAAATGATGTCCTTAAATGCCATAGCCTTTATTTTTTCCTTTATCCATTTTATTCATAATTATTAAAGTTGAAATAAAACTCTAACAGCAATAACATTTCTGCCTTTACATCTAAAGCTCACCTTCATATGTGGGCAAAATTTAAGAGCACAGAAATAAATAGAGGAGTTCTTGTTACAGTCTCTGATCTGAGAATCAGATCTCATGTTCCCATGCATGTCTTTATTTTAAACATAAAAACAGTACATAAGTTATGAGAATGCCAGCTAAACCCAAACGACTCACTTTAAGGAGGAAGAAAAGGAGCAGTTTTTTAAAGGGACATTCATTTTAAAATTGTAAATAAATTTTCTCATCTCAACAGAGCTTATTTCAGATGTGCTTTTAAAAAAGAATCAGGATAACGAATAATAGATTTTAAAAATAAATCATATGTTCTAGGTTGATATCTACTCACTTTCTACCTTTCTGAGATAAACACAATCTTAAAATATTTTAATTCTAGAAGAAATACAGTGATCAAATAAGGAACAATATACGAAAACATAAATTAGAAACAAAAAACTTTTAGAAAAATCCTAATGTGAACTTCAGTAAGAAACAACCATAAAACAACCAGTAACTTAGGTTTTTTTTTTTCCAATCAGAAGAGATTATCAAAACTATCTACGCATGTTAGAAACAAGTCAGCGTTCCAAAAGGACTCTCCACTTGGAATCCGAAAAACAGGTCTCACTATTTAAGGACTCACCAACTGAAAGAAGCCTCTTCCTAGAGTTTCTAGAACCTCAATACCGAAAATTAGGATTATTTTTTTATCCTGCTAGTGAAGATTATACAGAAAGGCTAACAATCCTAATTCCCCCTCTTCCCACACCAATGTCAAAAGGGACTCACCTTGCAATAACATAGATGTCCAGAACTTTCGAGCCTGGATTTCCCCTTCTAGACTCTCCATCTGTTGCCACCATCAGCAGTTTCAGCTGACGGATGCTACCTAGCAGTAGGTCCCAGGTACTCTCCACTTGACGAGCTTCCCATTTCTGCCGTCCCTCAGATACTTGTTAGGGGATTTTTTTTTTTTTTTTTTTTTTTTTTCCCTGCTTTCTGGAGTAGACCTGAACAACACAACGTTAAGGTCTTTTAAGAAACCTATCTGGATGGGTGTAAATATTCGACATGTGCAAGTATCTTAAATGGAAAAGGAAGTTATGAAAAGGATAGTCTCACCAACGTGCCCTCAGGAGAATGGAACATAAGTACTGAGAGACTGATTTCCCATAAATGCCTGATTTGCATAAGGCGGAAACATCTCCTGGCCAATGAACAGCCGCCATCAATCCCACTCCATCCTCAAGCCAATGAATTTACAGCTTGGACTCCGGCAGGACTCCCGCTCTTTGCGCTCCTTGCTCGTAAATGCGTCCCGCTTCAGACCCTCAACAGACATCCCTGTAGGCTGCTGCGGTTTGTGTTTTCCAATTGTAATCCTTTGCTATTCCCAAATGAACTCAATTCCTGGTAATTCAAGCTTGCCTCAGTTTACCTCTTTATTTAGGCTGCCAAATACTATTACAGATCTAGTTATTCCATGGTTTTATATTTTGAGTTAATGCTCAAATCCATCTGGAGTTCATTTTTGTATACTGTATAAGATGAAAAACTTTAACCTTTCCTTTCACAACAGACATGGAACTTTTCCCCTGTAAATCAAGCAAACATATAGGATCCTTCAACTTTGATCTATCCTGTTTCACTGATATGTTAATATATTTTCTTATACGAAAAACATGGTTTTTAACTACTGTGGTCTTTTTTTAATTACGTGTGTGAACCTGTGTGTGTACCTTATATTTATACTTAAACCCTTTCATTCTGGTCAACTAATCCCAGTTTTATTAGCCTGTGAAAAACCTCTCAGATTACTCTTAATCCTGCATGTATAAAATAATTACTAGCCTAATTACAGAATTATTTCTAAACTCCATAATATCTAAACCACAAACAATACAGGTCTGTTAGTTACGAAAAAGGAAACTGGGGAATAAGAAAAGAAAAATATATGTATACTATGGTGATCAACAGTCCTTTTTTGGAACTGACATTCCTTCATTTCAGGAAACTGAAGAACAGAGAAACCAGAAGCAAGATGGTGTCCCCAGCCTTCCCTGGTGGCAAAGTGGTTGAGAATCCGCCTGCCAATGCAGGAGACACGGGTTCGAGCCCTGGTCCTGGAAGATCCCACATTCCGCGGAGCAACTAAGCCCATGCGCCACAACTACTGAGCCTGTGCTCTATGAGACCACGAGCCACAACTACTGAGCCTGTGTGCCACAACTACTGAAGCCCATGCACCTAGAGCCCGTGCTCTGAAATAAGAGAAGCCACCGCAATGAGAAGCCCGCGCACCGCAACTAAGAGTAGCCTCCACTCGCCACAACTAGAGAAAGCCCGCGCGCAGCAACGAAGACCCAACACAGCCAAAAATAAATAAATCAATAAATTTATTAAAAAAAAAAATACAGTGTCCCCTCTGGCTGAAAATTCAGTACATTGCTTTGAATCTATCAAGTCAATCAACCTTTCTTTTTAACTTAACCCTGAAACACTTCTAAATTATATCTCCTGATTCTACCTAAGGCAGCAAATGCCCTCCCATATCAGCCATATTTACTTTTAACATCTAACATTCTAATCGCAGAAGACTCCTTCTTAGCTTGTCATTCTGACCTTATAAAAGGAATAAAACAATTCAGAATACTGGCCATTGTACTTACTCTGGTCATAGTTATACAGTCAACATAGTATATATGAAATAAGATGAAAACTAGAAAACAAAGAACATTATAATATGGTACATCACTTTTGAATAGTAGCAGTTCAGAGAGAGAAGGAATGCATTTCATGAGTTGTAAGTGAGAGATCAAGTGTTTTGAGCACACTTGTAATGTACAGTGGATTTTCCATTTTAAGTAAGGTTTCTTTGAAATAACCAACTTAAAAGACCTTTCTCAAATACAGATTATTAAAAGTATAGCCTTTGGAATTGAGTATAATACCTTAGACATATTTTTAAGATGAATAATAGTGGAAAGTTAAAAAGTCAAGCATTCATTCATTTAGTCAGCACGTCTTTATTAAGCATTGATTATGCAACTAACAAATCTATCAAAAGTGTGACTGTTCACCTGAATGTTTGTTAGGTTCCTTGGGCTTAAGCAATACTTCTCTCCCTTATTCTGCCCAGCAGAATGAAAACATGTTCTTGTTGTATTAGATACTTGGTTAGGTAGTCTAATCAGACAAGATTCTAAAAATATTTTGAGAAAAGCAGCTATCATCACTTCACCATTAAATTAGAAGCAGCAGCCAAGATTCTCAGATATATATGCTAATGAACAAGCAATGATATTAGGTTTTATCATACTTTTAAGGCTGAGCATTGGCCATTAGCCCAATCCATACCAAAAGTATTACTCAGGTGTGAATGCTAAATGAGGATCTCACCCATCTCTGCTGACCTTAAATCTGACCAAGTTCTTGCGGGTGAGGATGGGGAGTAATAAATCCAATGAAACAAAATTGAAGCTGCCTGGCATCATAGATTTAAGTAACTAGGTCCAAAGTCAGGATATTGGCCTGTAATTGAAAAGCTTAATTTGCTGTTCTTATGATCTCCGTGGAAAAGCTTTTTGCTATCACTATTTTCACTTCTTTACTGTGCAAGTTCCTTTAACCTGCTTCAGATATTTCTTTCTGCTAATCTGTAGTACTATTGCCCTTAAAATCGTTAACACAAACTGCCCTTTTCTGGACATCTTTGTTTAATTAAATGTTTTTATTCTAGTCTTTTCTTTACTCCCCATGCACTCAGCATTCATAGTCATTATATGTTTAAATGTATTTTCCATGCTGTTTAATGCAGTTATTAAAACATTTTTATGCATATTCTTTATCAAATTGAGGATGAATTCTGGAGAAATATATCCATGATTTACCTTGTTTTCCATTCTTTCAGTATCCCTACAGCTGTGCTCCTATCACACGAGCACCAATGCATGTTTTTGTTTCTAAAAGTATAAGAAGCTACCAAGGAGAATACTAATAACAGCAATGCTAGACAGAAGTATAGCAAAGAGGAGAATGCTGAAGAGAAAGTCAAATACATTTGAGGCTTGAGGCTCAGAACTGGTCATTCTAATAAATTCATTCTACTTTAAGTGATTTTCACCAATTCGTTTTTAATTTTGAGAATTTTAGTACTCATCAGCATGAACACAGTAGTAGGTACTAAGACTCTACGTCAAGGAATTGGAGGAAAAATCATGAATATGTCAAGTAAGAGTCCTTTAATCCTAAAATTTTGATAAATATAGAAATTAAAAAATGGTATTTTACAATGAAACACCATGTTTTCATCAAAATGATTTTATAAATCTACACATAAGTTTTATCATATAAATTAAAACTTACAGAAAATTTAAACTTACCTAGAAGAAAATAAAAGTGTTAAAGCAACATGATTATGAAGAAAAGCTCATTGATTTTTATGTTTTGATGCTTAATTAAAATTTAGTTAGATTGGTCTTCTTCAGTTATTATTTGCATTCTCTTTAAAATGATAATCTCCTGCAAAATAAAGACAGTGTAAAGTTGTCCTCAAAGTAAATACTTTAGTTTGTGTTTCATGAAGAAAATAAAACCACCAGGAAAATCAATACTAATTATTCTCAATAAATATCTTAGTTAAGGACTATCTCATTCAAAAAAATCTTGCTATGATAATAGTTAATATTTATTGAAAGTCTACTATGGGCTGAGAATTTTACATATATCATTTCAGTTTAAGCCTCACAATGACTCAAGAAGGTAAATATATCATCATATTCTAACAGATGTTTAGAGTGTTTAACACACTTTGACAGTGTTTCAAAGGAGTTAAGTAATTTGGCCAAGTTCAAATATTTGGAGAAGCAGGGATTTGAGCCCAATTTGGTTTAATACTTCATAATTTAATGTATCATCACCTGCCACAGTTGGGTGCCTTCAGAAATGAGTAAGATATAGAACCTACCTTACAGGGCCTACATTACACATATTCTGAATAATTGGGCACACTTCTAGAAGATATATGATATTTTTCTTCTGTCAGTACTTATTACCAAAACAATAATACATATTTTACTTACAGTAAGTAAATAAGATTCCATAATCACCTTCCTTTGGTTATTTCTTTCCATATTTAAAAATGTTTTTAAGTCATTTCCTTTCATTTCCTGCTGGCACAAGATTGTCACATAAATTTAATTGTTTAATTTTCAGCGATTTCAAATTAAAACAATTTTTCAGAGCAACATTGAAGAAATTAGTATAAAATGATGGTAGAAATTTTGCTTAACAAAACACTGTTTCCCTTTTAAAGACAAGTTCAGAAATATATTAAAAAAACACTAATATCTGCTTTGTGTAAAATGGGTACACTTCTTAGTTCTTCCTAGCTGTTAACAATCCCTAATAAACTAAATGAACAGGCCAACACTTCTTGGGCCATTGATCAACATGGTGTGTTTCAGGAACGGATAAAGCAGAGGTGCCTTCCTTTTGGACATGTTTGTTTTATCAATTTCCATTTTCAGTCATTAAAATCCCTATGATTCCCATGCCAGGCACTTCAGCATGAGAAAGAGATGGATGGTTTGTAATCTCTTTCACTTGTAAGAAAATGTATTCAAGTTTTGGTTTCCTAATAAAACCTCAAAAGAAAAAAAAAAAACCCTCCTCAAATATATTCATGAATTCCTTCATGGCTCAACTCAATAAGGTACCAGCCATTTTGACTAGCATAAAATCAGTACTTCTGTTAGTACAAAAACTGGATGAACTCCATCTTTAATCTCTAAATTAATTCATTTTTTGTTTTACCTCCTAAGTAAATTCAATCAGATAGGCTAGGAAAACATCATGGTGTAGTAAAACGAGAGTCAACCTGAGCATCAAAAGGCCTGGATCCGAATTTTGTATTAATTTGGTGAGATATTTAAATTCTGAACATCCTAGTATCCTTACCTATAATGTTGGGATGATATTACCTGTAGACATGGGGGAAAATACCACAACTTATCTAAGAATGCTTGGCATATACTAGCTGTTTAAAAACCATGAGTCACTTTCACCTAAAAAACCCCAAGAAACTGCAATCAAATAAAGCATTTTACAGTATAGCATTGCCAAGTCTATTTAAATAAGACATCATAGAAATCAAGTTTCGTATAGAAAGAGTTACAGTAACTAAACAAACTGAGAGAGATACCTTTTTTTAACTGAAGTATCTGCTTTACTATTTGTTCTGTTTACCATTGTAATTCTAATTACTAATGTAATTCTCACTCTACGTTTCATATTCTTTCCGTGGTGCCTGTCTCCAATAACGTTTTTCAAACCCTTAAGAAAATAATGCTATGACTTGTAACCCTAATCACAATTTGAGTAATCTCATTCTGTATTCATAAAATCAAGGGGCATCCCCTTAAGAAAACAATTTATACTTTCCAGACAAACACTAGTATTATGTTGACTGTATCACTGTCAAATAAGAAGCAAACTCCCCGGGGAAGAAAAAAGAGACATTTCTAGACATCTTTTCTCTTACTCATATAAACTTAATCAGGGCTTGCAATTAATTTTTGAAATTGTTCTATATAGACCTTAATGTTTAAAGCTTCATTTCTACCTCTGGGCCCCATCAGTAAAACCCATACATCATCCCTGTTAGCAAAGCAGCTGGCTTTTTAAATGTGATGTCTTGTAGTTCTTATTTACAATCCTAATCACATCATTGATTTCAGTAATCTTCAGTAAGAGTAATTATTAATGCTGTCAAAAGCAGAGGCTGGGATTCAATTTTTTCTTTTTTTTTTTTAATAAACCTGGATCATTAAGATTAAGCCTAATAATGTGACTCTAGAGGCCTCTGGGTAATTAGAAGTTTCCTCTGGTTGAGTATGTAATACAGTAAGGACAACGTCTTCACTTAAAATTCTACACACACCCAAAATATTTAGTTATATAAGCCACAAATGATTAAATAAAAATGCTAGGAGTAGTCACTCATCATAACACAGAAGTAACTAAATTTTTTTTCAGACAGGCACCACACAAAATTTTATCTGATGGAGTATTTTTCTGTAATTTAAGACAGCCATAGATCTATTTTGTCTACTAATGCCAAAAAAACTAAGGCACGTGAAATTTTTACTCACTCAGGTGTGTCTTTAACACCCTAAGGATTAAACAATGCTCTAAAACAAAAGACAGGATAAACCAATATGAAGAGGATAAGAGACATTTTGGAGAAATCAGATATTTCACTATCCAAAGCAACTTTTAAGAAAAGGATAAGATGAGGTAATTCATTTTGATTTTCAGAAAAAGAGGTCATGATGTAATAAAGATTGTCATTCTGTATCAGATCTCTTCATTTACATTTTGAAAGAAGGTGTGGAACAAAACATAAGTTTCCAAAGGACTACCTATTTGTCACTAAAAGACACAATATGTGAGGGAGCCGACAAGAATGTTACTGTGCTCAATGTTGATCACCCACCCCATACTCAGGAAAAATATATGTATTTGGAACCAGTATCAAACACCGTTGCCTAATTTAAAAATACTCCTGGACTTCTTACTGATCAATATCTCTTATAGAAAGGATAGGAGTATAGCATCTGAACTGAAACAGTATTATTAGAAAATGATATCGTGAGCATTTAGGATGTATAATTCATGTTGCTTTCATTTGCTCAGACCATTGTAAAAATCCATAAATCATTTTCTTGTTCATGTATTGCTTAAGTGCAATTTGTCATTTTGCATTAAAGGGCTGCTTCAGCTCATCAGTGCTTTTAATTCACTGTTTAGAGTTTAACAAAATGCTGGCCCTGTCTGATAACCGAAAAGACACTGAAATGTGAAGCCACACCAATATTAACAAGGTTAAACAAAATGGAGAAGAACGGTTCTACTTCGAATATCAAGTAACACTTATGAGCTAGTATTCTCAGCCCGCGAAACGTGGGTTGGTTTGTTCTGTTGGGTCCAAAGGATTAGAACACAGTAACAAAAGAGTTACCTGAATGCTTACAATAGCATGTATATGCTATAAATCTTTTCCAGAAACTCTAGTCAACACTCACTCTACTGTAGATGAACAAGAACGACCAGTGTGGCATTGGCTCCAAAGCCTTGCCTTCCCACCTCTTAAGTTAGGTTACATTACTAAGAATAAACTGATTTCATGGTTACCCATTCGAGATGCAATACACTCCAGATACTTTGCATTTGCTCTCTGCACTGTGCTTGCTGGGAATGACAAGTGCCAGAAACCACCCAGCTCAACCCTGGCAGGGGCCTGGCATTTGAAAGACTCCTTATTGACAATTAAAATTTTTTTTCTTGCATTTCTTAAAAAAAATTTTTTTTTCTCTCAAAGCTCTGGGCACACTGCAATAATAAGAGGATTTAGGAACAAATTGCTTTCAAGTCAAATTAAATCACTGCAAACACTCATTCATCCAAACGCTGGTTAACAAACTTGTTTCCCTCCCGCCTTTTACAGAAAAGGGTAGGGAAGAAAGCAGCCCGGTTAGCTGCTTTCAAAGTTTGTAACTATGTACATAAAACGCGACGGTGAGATCCTTAGCGCCGCCCTCCCCATTCGGCTGCCCTTAGAGGACAATGAAATAGACGAGGGTACATAATCACTCACACACCTACCAGGATTTTTTATGAAAATTGATTTTGATAACCCCCCTCCAAATAATAATAGCTACTTTCCCCATCTGCTTTAGGATACGATTTGTCTGGGCCCAGATGGTTGGCGCTCCTGGAGGGGGCGTGGGGTGGGGGGAGGGTTATGTTAGGAATTGGTTCTCCCGGCCGGTTTCAATAATTGGGGGGGAGGGGGTCGAAGGACGCTGCATTGCACTATATTCTGCACTTCAAAGAGGTCGTCCACCCCCCCGCCGAAGCTGTTATCTATGTAATCACGGCCTCACTAAATTCTGGGGTCCGCCGAGTGAAAAAGGAGGGGGGCGGAAATCTGCTGGATTGACACAGCAGGGAAAAAAGTACACGGGTTTCATTTCAAAAGCATTTTTAAAAGGCAGATTTAAAGTGTGGTTTTATTTCGTGGGTGACGGGTGGGGGTGCTGTTTAAGGTTCCAGAGTAAGGAGGCAAGTAAGGCAGTAAGGGTGCTGATGCCAATGTCTGAATCTTGGCCCGGGACAAAATGCTCCTGCAATTGCCCTTGGCCAGAGCTACCCAGACGGAGGCGGACGGCCAGGCTCGCGTCTGCTCTCCCAGGCGGAAGACCCCGTCGTCACCCCGCCGATACCACGGCGCCTCGGAGACTAGAAGTCAGAGGCGAGACCTCTAGAGGACCCCGGCCGGCGTCGCCGGCGCGAATGCAGGCCTCTGCGACCCAAGAAATCCTGAAGAGCCCCCAACAGGCCAGCCCTGTCGACTGAGAGCTCCAAAGCGAAATTCTCCGGCTTGCCCTGTGCTGCTTTCGCCGCTAGGAGACGCCTGTAACCCACGTTTGCGGCGAGAGTTCCCCTTTCAAACACAACTACCAAAAAAAAAAAAAAAAATGCAGCTCAAGTGTTAACAGTGGATGTAGTGATTATTTACAGGCAAATCTGGCCATCTCTCCACGCTCTCATCTCCACCTCGGGAAGCTCTCTGGCTCTCAGCGAACGTCCAAAGTCGGCTCAAACTTCATCTACATCTTGAGAGCACAAACCGTCTCCCGCAAACAATTTCCGGCTCTGCATTGTCATTCAGCCGCATGTCTCTCACACGCAAACACGCGCGCTCACGGGCACACACACAAGTGTTTCCGTATGTACAAATGAAATATTAGAAAATTACCGTCATTTAAAAAATGCTTCAGGATTCTGATGAGTCAGCTTGAAGACCTCAAAACATGTCATTTCAATCCTGCAGATCTAAAGAAAAAACAGGGAGGGGGAGGGGTAGAAAATACAGATGCAACGCCGTTATTAATATTCAGATACACTATAATCTCCTTTTCATTGATCCACAGGTCCTTTTATAAACTGACGCTCCATTCGCAGCCGCAGACGTGATGCTAAAATCATTTCAACTGCAGCGGTTTTCGGTTGGCTTTGGCCAATCGTCAATTTACTGCAGCTGGAAAAGGATTAGCCATTTTTGCTGGCATCCTTTCCTTCTAACCGCTCAAAGGCAGGACCCATCTCCATGAAAGAGCCAAGGTTGGGGGGGGGGGCTAGGGCAGCAGGCACGCGCTCGCGGGACTCGCAGGGGCATGCCTCAGTCTATAATCACGCCCATGGCCACTCGCCCTCCTTAATTCCCCGCCAGGAGGGAATGGCAACGTACCTCGGGGTCGGGGAAACGACTCTCCTTTTCCCGCAGGTTGTGGCGGTGTTGCTCTCAGGTCATTTAGTACCAGGAAGCCCCAAGGGACCTTCCCATCCTGTGGCATAAGAAGGAAACTGAACAAGGGCTGCTTGCGTTTGAATAAACAACCCCTTACAGCCCACTAATTAACACACAATTATGTTTTGTGTTTTTTTTTTTATCTTTTCTTGGAGAATTAACATTCAATCCACTCTCTCGCATTGAAGAGTTCGCGCTCTATTTCAACTTCACAGGAGCTGGGTGCGTTTCCGCGCCGCTTTGCCCCCGCGCCTCGGGAGTGAACCCTCGGAGCTCGTCAAGCGCATCCTTCGGGACCTGGGAGGAGGTGTGGAGGGTACCCCGTTGGGGCTTACACAGAGCTGTGCGCTGGACCAGGAAGGATGGATGCGAGCACCGTGAATGTGCAAGCGCGTTCGCAGATACCCGCAGCGGCACACACTCTGGCCCCGCGTGTGCAGCGACTCAGCCCACGCACCCACCCCCGCCTCCGCCCGCGCCCGCGCTCGCCGCCGCCCAGCTACCCTCATCCAGCGGTCTTGCCCCAAGCTGGGCAAGAATCGGTGCTCCGGTCTAGCAGAGGGCGGCGGGGGTAGCTCTCCAATTGTCAGAATAAGTAGAAAAAAGCCTGTGCGCGCCGCCGCGGCGTCGCACTTGGCCGGGGGGACGCGCAGGGATATCCGGGGGAACGCGCAGGGATATCCGCGGCGCCTTGCAGCGAACAAGCCAGAGGCCCGCGAGGCCGGTGTTAGGCGGGCGGGCTCCAAAGCGGAGCTCAGATGAAATTCCTCAGTCATTGATCAAAGCGTTCACAGCTCAAACCGGGTCCCCAAGCGCATTAATCTATTTGGTAAGAATATCGTGGATGTACGTTTAGGAAGGGAAGAGGTAAGTCTAACGCGGCCGCACGTCTATAGGAGCCGCCAGCCCTCAACCCTGGGCTTGAATCCCGCGGCTTTTTCAGGACCCACCTAAGCTTCACCCCTTCCTACACGGCCCCTTCAGACCCTCACACTTAGTTTGACACAGGCCTTATCGTATCTGTTTTTTAAAAGTCCTGCCAATCTCCACCAGAGTCTCTTAATTAGGTAACCTCTGCCAATTAGTGGCCCCTCTGCAACTTTTTCCTGTTCTCGGTGACTTATTTCCACGATCAGTAGCAAGGAAAATACCTTAAAGGAAAAAGAATGTTAGCGTCATTGGAAACCCCGCTCCTGGGAGAGGATACCGCTGCTGCTATTATGTTTTCGCGTTTGCTGATGCAAACAGGGGAACCTCTCTATTCCCTCGCCATTACCTGCGGCCGGGGACTGGGAACTTTCCGTGGCAGAGTCCCAGCTAGCGCCTCGGGACCTGCCGGGCTGTGGTCGCTCTCACACTCACACTCACCCCGGCAGCCCGGGCGCGGGTTGCATCCCGCCCGGCCCGGTTGCTTGCGTGACGGGCCTGCTTGACGGTCAGGTTGGCCAGTTAGCGGTGGCTCGGTGGGTGGTGCTCCTCAGCGATTGG